>NC_039251.1:14247745-14609412 GCF_003368295.1 Carassius auratus | reverse complement strand
TGCTAAATTGAGGACGTTTTTTCCCCAAATTTAGATGGAAACATGGCTGGTGAAACATGTTGTATAGTAATGAATCCCTTGATATGAGTTGTACATTTAATATGACCATTAAACCATTAAAATTGTCATGAAATTAATATTTAAATTAAATTATTGTATTCGGTGCATGTTTTGTTTTTTATTTAATAATGTTTTTATTTCAGCTTGACAAACTTGCTGCCCTCGATTTTTTCCCAATACTACTTTTGGGTAAGAAATGCAAAGGAAGTTTGGTGGCCGATGTCATCCTAGGAGGGGACTATATTATGGATCCTGATTTGCTTCAGAGGGTTAAAGTTATGTATGAAGCTGTGCTAAAGAGTAAGTCTTTTTTTTTTTACAAAAAGAAGCTCTGGATTAATCTGAAAATACTGGTAATCCTAAGGAACACAAAGGAATGTGAACCCACAAGTATCATTTTCTTTATTTTTCTATTGATGCATGAGCATTACTTTCAGCCATAATAGGATGAATCAGCATGTGATCACCCAATTGTTTTCTTTAGCAGTTAAGCCAAGTCAACAAGCTAGATAAAAAGTAGGCAGAAAATCTTGAATGTTCTGATCAGACATTAAGAGACAGCATTACCTTGACTGGGAACTCGATGACTATATTTGTTGATATAGACTGTAGATAATTAATTTTACATTTAAATCATAACAACACCTGTAATGTAGAAATAAATTACTGTAAATAGTAGCCTGTTATCATCACTCACCCGCGGGTCCTCTTCCTTGTGTTTCCATAATTATTCATAGGCTATATGGAATAAAGTGGCACTGAGATTGAGGCAAACTGTTTAATTTTTCTTGTGTGTGATGTTTGTCTTGTCTGCAAGTTCATTTTCAAAGACAGAAGAAGGCAACAAGTAGCACAGAAACTACTCACCCTCCCAAAGCCACTGCCACTGAGACCAACGTCACTCCAGAAGCCACTGAGACCACCGTCATTCCAGAAGCCACTGAGACCACCGTCACTCCAGAAGCCACTGAGACCAACGTCACTCCAGAAGCCACTGAGACCAACGTCACTCCAGAAGCCACTGAGACCACCGTCATTCCAGAAGCCACTGAGACCAACGTCACTCCAGAAGCCACTGAGACCACCGTCATTCCAGAAGCCACTGAGACCACCGTCATTCCAGAAGCCACTGAGACCACCGTCATTCCAGAAGCCACTGAGACCAACGTCACTCCAGAAGCCACTGAGACCAACGTCACTCCAGAAGCCACTGAGACCACCGTCACTCCAGAAGCCACTGAGACCAACGTCACTCCAGAAGCCACTGAGACCACCGTCATTCCAGAAGCCACTGAGACCACCGTCATTCCAGAAGCCACTGAGACCACCGTCATTCCAGAAGCCACTGAGACCAACGTCACTCCAGAAGCCACTGAGACCAACGTCACTCCAGAAGCCACTGAGACCAACGTCACTCCAGAAGCCACTGAGACCAACGTCACTCCAGAAGCCACTGAGACCAACGTCACTCCAGAAGCCACTGAGACCACCGTCACTCCAGAAGCCACTGAGACCACCGTCACTCCAGAAGCCACTGAGACCAACGTCACTCCAGAAGCCACTGAGACCAACGTCACTTCAGAAGCCACTGAGACCAACGTCACTCCAGAAGCCACTGAGACCAACGTCACTCCAGAAGCCACTGAGACCACCGTCACTCCAGAAGCCACTGAGACCAACGTCACTCCAGAAGCCACTGAGACCAACGTCACTCCAGAAGCCACTGAGACCAACGTCACTCCAGAAGCCACTGAGACCAACGTCACTCCAGAAGCCACTGAGACCAACGTCATTCCAGAAGCCACTGAGACCAACGTCATTCCAGAAGCCACTGAGACCAACGTCACTCCAGAAGCCACTGAGACCAACGTCACTCCAGAAGCCACTGAGACCAACGTCATTCCAGAAGCCACTGAGACCAACGTCATTCCAGAAGCCACTGAGACCAACGTCACTCCAGAAGCCACTGAGACCAACGTCATTCCAGAAGCCACTGAGACCAACGTCATTCCAGAAGCCACTGAGACCAACGTCACTCCAGAAGCCACTGAGACCAACGTCATTCCAGAAGCCACTGAGACCAACGTCATTCCAGAAGCCACTGAGACCACCGTCACTCCAGAAGCCACTGAGACTACCGTCACTCCAGAAGCCACTGAGACCAACGTCACTCCAGAAGCCACTGAGACCAACGTCATTCCAGAAGCCACTGAGACTACCGTCACTCCAGAAGCCACTGAGACCACCGTCATTCCAGAAGCCACTGAGACCACAGGCTCATCAAAAGACACAAGACCCCGGGGCCAGAAGGCAAAAAAAAGACAAAGTGAAGTATATTTCTTTAATAGTCAGTAATGTGTTATTAGAACTATGTTAATACGTATGTAAGAACTATGTTTTTTAATACACTACCAGTCAAAATTTTGAACCCACCTACTCATCCAAGAGAATGGGAAAGCGTTGCCAAACCTTTGACAGATATTGTACATTCTAAATTAGTAATAACTTACTGTATTTATATATTAAGCATAGCATCAAGTTCTGGCAGGTCACATTAGTCAGGCTCGAATCAGCTGATCTACGTCTACCTATAGGAATACGATGCCCATTACTGTATACAGTACATATATAAGCTCCTTCAGTATTATCAGCAGCTGTCACGTTTCTCAGGAGCGAATTACCCTGCTCCATCCCCAGCTCCACCTCTCGTCAGTCATTATAGCATTCAGATTACCCCTGAATCAGACTTAAATTCTCTTAAATATATTGTACATTAAAATAAATTACTGATATCTGCAATACATTTATTTTGGTTCTGTTTTGTTTACCCTACGCTGGGTTATCACTGCTTTTATGATTGTATGCTAGGCTGCATGGATGCGTAGGGAGTTCTTGTCCAGAACAGAACCATACCACCAATCAAAACTATATGCTAACTGTCAATCATATTTGATGATAGTGCTCTTGACAGAAATAGTGTTTAATAAAATTTGATATCTTGTATATTTTTAATACAGATCCAGTCCAACAGAGGGTAGCCAGCAATATGAAGCCAAAAAAAAAGTGTTAAGTACATTTTCTTTATTTAAAATGATATGATGTATCAACTACACATTGATTCTGCCATCACAGTTAGGTATTGTCT
This sequence comes from Carassius auratus, assembly GCF_003368295.1. Lineage (NCBI taxonomy): Eukaryota > Metazoa > Chordata > Actinopteri > Cypriniformes > Cyprinidae > Carassius > Carassius auratus. Next base: position 14,606,207 of record NC_039251.1, on the reverse strand, counting down.
ATACTGGTATATTGGTATACTTATTTCAATGTTATATTGACTATCTTTCAGATGAGTGTCCAGAATGCTGTTGGAGAGTGAGGCAAAACAACTTTGACTACTCCAAGGTTTTGAAAAGAAGAGTGAGAGAGGTTTGTCTTTCTAAAGTATTTAAAACGCTCTTGCTTTATATCAATGTACTCGCACTCACTCATTATTAATATTTAAATTATTTTTGATTCTACAATGAATGAACAATGAACCTGTGTCCACAAAAGCATTTTTTCACGCGACTGGCATATTTGCACACGCCGCTGAGTTTCTTTTTCACGCTGATGCAAAGAGCATTCGTGGTTTTTTTACCAGTCGCCAAGAGTTGAAGAATGTTCAATTTTGGGTCAAATGCAGTGCTCATCACTGTAACTTTTTACCCAGCTGTCCAATCACAGTTGAGGAGGCGCGGGACTAAAAACACACAACCACCACACTCTGCTCGTACAAAGTCAACAGATGACAGCAACAAGCATAATAATGGAACAAAATAATTTTAAACTAGAGCCAGAGCAAATACTTCATAATTTATCGACAATTTTGTATAGAAACAACACAGAAACAAACAATCTGTGAAATGAGATAACTAGTAACACTTTCGCGGATATTTAACATAATAACAACAAGCAAAGCACTGCCAAAACACTCTCAAGCACTCACACTCACGCACTTATCAGCTGGCTAAATGGTTTGGTGGACACACAGCCTAAGACTAAAAATATCTGCAGTGTTTGAGCACTTGATTCGACAACTAGATGTTTTGAAGACTGGATTTAGTGTTCATGGAGTGAGCACTAATGTCACCATTTTTACAAACAAGATACATACAAAGTTTACTTTACAATAACAGAAAATAATTTGGCTGTATGTATTGCTCACATGATGTAGAACGCTATCCGAACAATACTTTGGTTAACATCAAATATGTAGAAAAAGTCTTAAATAAATCAAGGTATTATGTAGTAGGTTTTAAATGTTTAGGTAGGTCTTATTTATGTTGAAATTTATTTCATGGTATTTTTTGTAGTTCTTTGTTGTCTGTCTGACCAATATAAAACCTACAATTGCACACACAGTTCTGTAAATTAATGTACTTTTCAAGTAATTATTTGACTTTGGTTTTCCTTCAGAGCTTCATACTTTTTTGCAAGTAAATAGGTCTTACATTTCCTTCACAATGGTCTTCAAAAATGTGTTACAAATTTTACATTTTACTTAATGAAACTTGCAGAAACCCTGAAAACATTAATGCATAGATAAATATGGATAACTCTTTGGATATGTTATTAATGTAATGTCAACATGAATAGAAACTGTCACAAGGTTTTCATGTAATTTTCTAGATCCCTCTAGACCCCTAAGACAGTATATGATACTGTACTGTACCACTTTGAAACACAATCTTACAGCAGTAAATGTTATTTTTAAATGTTATTACATGTTAAAGCTACACTGTATAACTTTTTAAGATGATTCTTAGCAAAAAACAGTTTGCATGACTTGTGCCAAGACAAACGTTGCTGGATATTGAGTTGTGATAGATTTTTTTTTAATGTTTATTCTATAGGGAACAGAGGAGGTCCTCATTTGTTGGGTTCCATGCAAGACCTGGTAGGTGTACTAATGTACAGTTTATTAAATACACAACATTTTAAACATTAACAATGTCGACAGTTACTAAAATGTTTGAACATTTTTTTAATAGTTATATTTCATAAAATGATATATCATTTTGCTAGCCTGAATTAAGTTACTCATTAAATCTTTACTCAGAACATTGTCTCTTTACAGTGGGACCAAATGGAAAGACTCCTGGGAGCCCTCCTCCCTTCTTGAATAATGAATTACATTTTTATTTTTATTTTGTATTTTCTTTTATAATGAATAAAATAACTACAAACATAAACAAAGTTATTGACTTGTTATTCATTGCCTAAATTGCATATGCTATATAGAGTACACACAGATCTTTATAAATAACCTAATTAAAAATCCTCTGTTTATTGTCAGTTTTGTTTGAATAACTGTTATATCTACGTCTGTACGTCTGTTATGTTCTCACGTGTTTGTCTGTGTATGTAGTTATATATGTACTGTCTATATATTGGTTGTAAGCAGGATTTCTTGTAACTTGGTGGATGGGTAGGACATGGTACAGGAAGAAACCTATTATATTTTGTGGCTGTTAAAATTTTAGATTAATAAAATTTGATGTAGTTGGAGATATTTGCTCTACTTTATGCCTTTAATGTTCAGGTTTGTGTCCTTCTGTCCAGATGACATTGAGCGGAGAACATCATGATGGTGCTGGTTCCACCCCAGGGCAGGAAGTAGAACAGTAGTTGGCATGCCGTGTAGATGTACTATCATTATCTGCCTCTGTAATTGGATAGAAGACCAGTAGTAGTTGTCTTTTGATCCATTATTCATTGGCAATGCAATAATTATGCATTCAAAGCATCAAATTGATTTAATATTGGCATATAATTATAAATAGATTTAAATACATTAGAAAGAGAACTGTTTCAATTTCCAAGAAACAAATGTTACTTGTTTTACACAAGCTGAACAGGATTAAACAAAATAACCTGTATTATGAAAATCAGGTGATCAGAGAACAAATATAAAATAATGGTTCATACACTAATAATAATTATCTTGTCTTTTTAGACTTCTAAAGCTATACAGATCCACTTTGGGAACTGGAAACCCTTAAAGCTCACCTTCACCTGGAAATGAGAGAATGGGTATATGGTAAGAAAATTCTGAAAATTATATCTGACACAAAAATAGTTTTGTGTTTATTATAAAGGTTGACCCCTGTGATAATCTTTTTGTCATATGTCATATGTTATTCTGCTGTAGTAATCACAAATTAAATGCTTGTCTATTACAATTTCACAAGCTCTAGCACCAAAATTTTTATAGTCACTTGTATGATATTTTAGAATAATTTTCATGAAGGTGGATTTTCTTTTGACAAGTAACGATAATGATTAAAAGTTTATTTTGATGTTACTAATGCAGCACTGAATAATATTTGTAGATATTTGGAATTGTCATGTTTTTCGGGGCTTTGACTGCTGTGTGATGATGTGTCATGTTTTTCTTTCTGTTTTTCCTTGCAATTAGTCTACAGGTCTCGGTGACTTGACAGAGGATGCTACCTATGGGCTCAACAGTCTCATCAATCGGAGGTCACTCAGAAGTCAACACAGACAGACTGTAAATGCAAACAGCAGTATAGGCGCTTTCGATTACATTGAGGACAGGACCAGTGCACTGAAGATGTGTACTAAATAAACCTGCCTTGCTTTTATATCAAACAGCGCTTTTTATGAAGGGATTTACAGTATAAGGGAATTTTCATCAGAAACCCAACTGTTAGAAAATAGTGCACTTTGATTTTTACATTTCAAACCAAAGCTACTAAGTGTTTTCACCCATAGCTTAGAGATAATAAAGAGCCACATATCTTCAGGAAAGTATTGACAATATAAATAATGGCACTTTGCTAAAAAGTTCAGATTATGTATTGTTATTAGAAACAAGGACAACATACTAACTATGGGTAAAGGTCTTTTCCTTTCCAGCACTTTTATACAATGTCAATTATATCATAAAAGTTTTTAAGATATATTTACCTGCCTTAATTCTTAAATTCAAAACTCAAAAATGAAAGAAGATATCAGCAAAAACTGAAATTGTACTATTCTTATGAATATTTGCATTTATTTGTCTCTTATTTTTCTGACAACAAAAACAGAAAAGCTGCTGTTTCTCCTGACTGACATCACCAAGTAGCGGATTAATAATGTTAAAAGTAATTTTGCATGTTATTACAATGCATTACCGGTATTTTGCTTTAAATAAATCATTGTTATTTTTTGCATGTAAAAAATCTGATGAAGTACAATAATTACAATGTACTTTACTTCAATATTTCCATATTATACTTTGTGTATGTATGTAAGCTATGTATGCAATATGTATATACTGTTTGTAGTTTCAGCATACTTGTTAGTGAACACCATCAAATCGATATTAAACCATACATGTTTTTCTGTTATGCTTTCCATATCGCATCATCTAAATGTACATCAATATAGTCATAAATCATATCCACTTTAGCTGACATTCTGTAAAACTGTATGGAGAAATATCTTTCTTTGTCTTGATGCATACATATGTGCAATACTGTAATAAAAACAATTATGTTTTTTGCTTGTTGAATGAACTTCCCATTAAAGTACCATTTGGACACATAATTGGTTTATTCTTTAGACAAATGCAGATATTCACAAGTTCAGGACTTGTGTTTTCAAGTGCAAAAACACTTAAATAGTGGCTATTTTACTTAGGTGTGGTACATACATATGTGCACTACTGTAATAAACACAACTGTGATAGCATTACCTGTTGTGTGAACTTCCAGTACCATTTGAACACATAATTGGCTGACACATACATAATTGACTGACTCTAGAAGAGTGCAGATGCTCACAAGTTCATGGCTCATGAAAAAACACTTAAATAGTGCATATTTTACTTAGGTGTGGTACATACATATGTGCACTACTGTAATAAACACAACTGTGATAGCATTACCTGTTGTGTGAACTTCCAGTACCATTTGAACACATAATTGGCTGACACATAATTGACTGACTCTAGACGAATGCAGATGCTCACAAGTTCATGGCTCATGAAAAAACACTTAAATAGTGCATATTTTACTTAGGTGTGGTACATACATATGTGCACTACTGTAATAAACACAACTGTGATAGCATTACCTGTTGTGTGAACTTCCAGTACCATTTGAACACATAATTGGCTGACACATAATTGACTGACTCTAGACGAATGCAGATGCTCACAAGTTCATGGCTCATGCAAAAACACTTAATAGTGGCTATTTTACTTGGGTGTGGTACATACATATGTGCACTACTGTAATAAACACAACTGTGATAGCATTACCTGTTGTGTGAACTTCCAGTACCATTTGAACACATAATTGGCTGACACATAATTGACTGACTCTAGACGAATGCAGATGCTCACAAGTTCATGGCTCATGAAAAAACACTTAAATAGTGCATATTTTACTTAGGTGTGGTACATACATATGTGCACTACTGTAATAAACACAACTGTGATAGCATTACCTGTTGTGTGAACTTCCAGTACCATTTGAACACATAATTGGCTGACACATAATTGACTGACTCTAGACGAGTGCAGATGCTCACAAGTTCATGGCTCATGCAAAAACACTTAATAGTGGATATTTTACTTAGGTGTGGTACATACATACTGTATGTGGACTACTGTAATAAACACAACTGTGATAGCATTACCTGTTGTGTGAACTTCCAGTACCATTTGAACACATAATTGGCTGACACATAATTGACTGACTCTAGATGAATAAAGATGCTCACAAGTTCTTGGCTCATGCAAAAACATTTAAATTGTGCATATTTTACTAGGGCGTGGTACATACATATGTACACTACTGTAATAAATACAATTTTGATGACATTGCCTGTGGGGTTGGAGGTTGGGCCTCCAAATGCCTCACTGAAACTATGGCTGGGTCAGGGCTGTGTCCATGAAATGTTGAAATTAAAGCTTTATGTAGGACTAACCCAAATACATTGTTGAAAATGTCTTGGCCTGGAGAATAATATATGCCAGTATGAAGATGAGAAATGGGTCCTGTTTTGAAATATTGACCTCTGAACTGTGACCTCAGCACATGTTGAAAGCCTTGTCATTCAGGAAGAGAAGGGGCTACAGACATGGGACCAATTGTTGTAAAGAGCCCTTCCCTTTAGCTATGTGACTATACTCTTGTGGATAGAGTCACTAAAAGGGGGTGCAGTAAATTATGGTCAAAATTTATTTTCACCTATTCAGCAGTTACATATTTAAAATATTATCACACAAATGCTATTAACATCCACTTATATCCCTAGGTGTACTGTTAATTAATTGTTTATAACTTCCAATTCTAAGTAATAGGTTATATTGATTTAAACTACAATTCCCTATAGCAGCGCAATGCGGCCTGATACAAATTTGCGCCATTTTTGTAGTTCTTCCAGTTAGCAAAGTATTGCTGTAAATAAGGTTGCAAAAAGAAACATCTACGGAATATATCAACCATATAGTACAGACGAAGACGTACTTACACTGTATTTAGATGATCTATGTTAAGAAAAAGTTATATTGTTAGTTTATTTCAGATATTTTGGAGCACCACAGCTCGTCTTGCTGGCAAAATAGGGGTTTAAAGTCAGAATAAAGGTTTTACTGCAGCCGAAGTCTTAAAACGTTTGTTTGGCCATATGGCTTTACTAAACTGACCCCTTTGTGATTAAAAATGTGATGTTAGCATAGCTAAACAATAATGCTTTTTTTGTGCATTTTGTGTTAGCATCAAGGATTAATGTGCTTCATATGAATGATATTTGGGTAAATATGGCATTGTTTGTTTGCGTATACTCTCGGACGTGAAACAATTTACTATAGTAAATTTTAGTATAGGCTACTGTATTATAGTATGTACTGTACAGATCTGGAAGCTTAGCTAGACTAGGTATTGCATGTGATCTTACCTGTTGTGACAAAAAAATAAAAATAAATAAATAATATATATATATATATTCTATTGTTGATCAATTTGTCAATGAAGAAAATATGTGGTGAACAAATGTGTACAACAACAAATTATAACCAAAACTGAAATAATGATGATAATTATTTTACTAAAGAAATTAAGAATCAGTCAGACAGTGATTGAAAATTCAGATTCAAGGTTTTATTATTTACAATGGGGAGAGCTAACTTGAGCTACTCGGTCAGGAAACCAGTTTGTGCAGTGGAGAAGAGAGAATCTATAATTCATCATCCGTAGAGGCATCTGTGGAGACATTCTCATATGGGTCTTCATCATCTTCAACAACGGATCCACCATTCCCATTTACTACTATTTGGGAGTAGGTTTCTTTCACAGCTACCATGTCTGTTTTGATCTCCTCACATTTTTGGAGGACAGCACTGTGCAGGCCATGGTAAGCTTGACCAGACAGTCCTGAAGGGTAGCCTAAAAATCAAATTGGGATAAAAAAAAAAAAAAAAAAAAAAAAAAAAAAAAAACAATTAACCAAAACATCAATATTGCAGTTTGTATCATCTGCAAGCAGTTAAATATAACTATATGAAGTAAACAGAATTAAGAAATTAGTACTCACTCTGTGTGGCCAGGTCATCTGCTAGTACATTAGCCTGGTCCTTCAAGGCCCTGCAGGTTCTTGTAAGATGAGTCCAATGTTGTTTCATTTCCTCTAAAAGTATAGCCTCTTCCTCAATCAGTCTCTCCAGCTGCATCACCTTGTCAAAAACCTTCTTCTTCATGCCTAAGGAAGTGTCAGGTTCTATCAAGACAAATGACAAATTGAATTAACCACCATATTAAAATACTACCTCTTATTGCCTTTTTGAGAGTAAAATCCAATAATGGTACAATTCTTTGTCCCTACAACATAGGCAACAAGTGATTGGTGTTGAATCTACAGTGTGAAAAAAAAAGGGCGAGCCACCTTGACACATTAATCTGAGGAATGGCGAGTTGGCAAAAACAAAACGGTTTAAAAATAAAATGATTATAGTCTGTTCCAAAACAAATAAAAAACACATGTTGGGCCTCTTTCCTTTGAAAGTCGGAGTTTAATGAGTTAATCTTTTAAATGAAGATTCACTAAAACTATTAATGTCAAACTTTACAAACCAGAATCCCAAGGCCAGATAGGGCTTTCTGCTGCCAGAAGGTCTTCAACTGAATCTACAGATTCTGTGGTGGTTGGAAGATCATTGTATTGGGATATGGCATTAAACAGCTTTTTCTTATCCTCTCTAATCCGTCTTCGGATCTTGTGTCGCTGTTTGTTACGGTCTGCAGAAAAAACAAATAATTTTAAGGAGGATATGCATAATGTTTGGTCACTGTGCTAATGGACATCCAAAAGGCTCCTTACAAATTATGTTATAAAGCGCACATATCATCGGCGACTAAAAATACAATTGTACAATATTTTGACTACACCTCTGGTTAATTTAACCATAATAAATAACCTGGAATGTGGCCTGGAATGTTCAAGTAATGGAGGGAGTTGGGTGATGGTAACACTGGACATATAGGAAGGCAGGACTGTTCACTCAATGTAGAAAGGTTATGTAGTGGCTTAAGTGCACAGTGTAGATGGAAGACTTTGTTCATTGTTAAGATATGATCAAATTTAAATTACTTAGATACAGCTATAGATCTCACATTTTAAAATGAACTCCACAAGTACATGAAGGCATGGAGGCTACTTACCGGTTACTCGATACAGATCCCTCTTTTTCTGCTGGATGCCCAAGAATAGGCCTTCAATCAGATGTTGCAACGCCACTGGATCATCTGTTCTGAAGTCATCTGGTGCTGTAAAGTATTTATGAAGGTATTTGATCAGTATCATGCATTTTCTGTGCTATCAAAAATAGAACAACTATACTATTTCTATAAAACACCTTATACATTAAATATGGTAAAAGGAGGATTCAATAAGAAGAATGTAGTAGGAACACATGTAAAAACAAAAAGGACATCTACAAATGTTCTGCCAAAGAATCTGAAATTTTTTTTTCAGTTTGCTAATTTTTCAAGGGTGAGTAAGTATTATAAATTTGAGGGAGAAAGCTACATCAAGTTCAATTATTAACTTAGCATTTCGAGCCATTTCTTCGTTGATTTTCACTTTTGTTGTTGCATGGTTTCTCAGTGAGGTTCTCCTACTGCTTTGAGGAGTATTTCACAACAAGTAAAAAAATAAATAAATAAAAATAAACACATTTATCTATCTATAGAAAAAAGTACATACTTACTGTCAACTGCCCACTGTCTCACATCAGTGACCCACTGTTGCAGTTCCTCATCAGACCTTTGCGTGCACTTCTTTATAGCCGCAATGTCTTTATTGACTTCCTTTGTCTTTTGGATAGTCTCAAAAGAATAATTAATGGAAAGTCACAAAAACCTTCAGGAATACTGAAAGTATTAGATACTTGGTATGTACAACTTATAAGTGGACTTTAGACAAATGAAATTTAACCTTCATTGACAAAATCTTTATTTTTTTACTTACCTTCAAGTACCGTGTAGACAAGTACTTGTGCAGGTTTCTTTTTTTGCGCTCATTCCATCCTCTGGCATGCAATGTGATCATATCTACTCGTGCTGTAATGATGAAGGCATAAATGTGCTTTTCAATTAGTGGTTAGTCACGGAGTATGTTGAATAAAAAAAAGAAAAAAAGAAAAGCTGTCTTAACAATACATGAGAACTGTAAAAAAGGACCACTCACCAGCCTTACTCATGTATTTTGTAGTTAGAGCCACACGGGACAAAAAGCTGTTCACTTGTTCAACTTCACCAATTGTTGTGCCTGCCCCTGTTTGATTTTTGCCACCCCACTGCACCTACAGCATGCACACCAAATGTCCAAACTAAAAAATATCAAGTTCATGGATATCAAAATGGTTAAAGGCTTAGTTACCATATTGTTCAAGAATATACATTTACCTCACATTTTGTAGAGTGCCCCTTTGCATGCATAACTGAGAGAAATGGCTTCATCTGAGTCAGGTTTTGCATTTCTGGGAATGATTGAGCCACCTTTTGAAGATAGGGCCAATATCGACACATGATGTCAGTGCAGAAGAACTTGCAGTTTGTTTTTGTGGCCAGTTCCTTCTGCAGAAACAGAGGGTATGCAAATATCTCGCCCCTAAACATGTTCAACCCTCTAAGCAATATGCTGTGCCTGCAAACTGCCACCTCTAGGCCCTCTTCATCACATTTAGTGTTTGTCTTTTTAGAGGTCTCCCTGGCTGCAGCCCATGTTGATGTTCCACAGATGCCTTTTCCATGTACCTGTAACAGTGTCATATCAAATATATTCACAAACTAGAGCCTGATTCACCGTGTACAATCCCAAATCTTTTGACAAATATCTTACTGGGATGGTCTTCTCACGAACACAATCAACAAATGTTGCTACATCTTTGTCATTAGCCAGAAAAACTCCATCAAAAAATGGTTGTTCCTCTGTCCTACAGGAAGATAAAAAAAATAAAAAAAATAATACATTGCTATGTGTACTGTGCTAGACTAACTGAGACTTGTTACATCACGTGTATATTGTTGCCCTCTTGTTGGTCTGATTGCTTCTATTGTTCTTCGGATGAAAGCGTCTGCTAAATTATTAAATGTAAATGTTATAATATACCCCTTTGTTTTGCTGAATCTGTATAGTTTTCTGTTTCCGTCTGCAGACACAGCAACTGTATCTGGGGTGCAAGCTGGGCAAGAGAAGTGATCAATGCCGCAGAGTTTTTCTCTTTTATGACGACAATATGTCCATTCAAGGAAAGCTTTTTGGAACACGTTGCCACAAATGTTACCACTCTGAAATTATAAAAATTTGAATACAGTGACATGCCAGTAAGATTTGCATAAATGCTAATTACTTTCCAAGTCTTACCCTTCCAAATTGTTGTGAGCGCTGTTGTAACATTTTCACAAATGCTTGTCTTGAAAGCCCAGGTGCAGTGATCTTCAGGTCCTCAAACGACGTGAAGAGGTCTACCTTGTATATGGTTTGAAACTCGACAGTGCCTGGCCAGTAACCACTAAACAACAGGTCAACCACCTCAGGTGTCCATGATGCAAGACAAGCTCTGCAATTCATCACTGGCAGGAAGACGTCATAGCAACCTGCAAAGATTTCAAAAGAAAATAAATAAGTAGTAAACACACTTTGGCTGTGTTTACTCTTGGCATTAACATGCGATCACCGTGATTTGCTCAAGCAGATCGGATAATATGCCAATCAGGACACGGTGTGTTTACACCTGTCCACATCAAGTGGCTTTTGTATCTGGATAACAGATTGGATCTCGCATTCCAGAAAAAAAAAGAAAAAGATTGCTTGTAGGTCTATTCTATTGGGTGCAGAGGCATTTCGGTTGAAACAAGCCCCATAATCAGAGCCTAATGGAGCAATATCAGACTCATATTCTTACTAGAATCTCAATATGATGACGTCAGGCTAGGGTTCTGGAACTTTAGGGTGCGAAAGCAAACATTTCAGTATATTTGCGAATCTATGTATTTTGCACATATCTGTATTGAAAAACCACACAGCTATGTGCACCAATTCCTAGAGAGAGGAGGTGGAATAAAGACAGTGGGTGGGTCTTGGGTCTTGTGTGACGTCCACCTGTGAATCCAGAACCGATGGCTGTATTGCGTTTACATTACACTGAGATACGAGTCCTCGACTCCCTCTGAACCTGGACACACTGATCGGATAACATTGCCATCATAAATGCGTTTACACTTGTCTTTTCTATGTGTATGTGGACAACATCCGGATACAGGTCGCATGTTAATGCCAATTGTAAAGACAGCCGTTGATACTTTTCAGACATCAGTCAGCAGGTTAAGCCAATAGACAAATACAATACGAAATATTGCAAGTCATACCATTTATACAGATGAGCACAACAGATCGTCCAGCTACAACAGCCAGGTTTTGAGGGTCACAATCACAAATTTTGTCTGGTCGTGTAATGGGCAGCAGACACACTAGATGAAAGAAAAAATATATGAACTAAAATGAAAACATGTTTTTAAGCTTTCAAGTACTTCTTACCTTGTTCATATATGACATTTTGGCCACTGAGGTCCTGCACAGCAGTTGATGGTGGGAGAGGTTTATAGAATCCATCTATAAGAGTCTCTCGGTTGTGAAAAACAAGATGTTGATGTGTAGAAACGTCACACTGGCCACAGTAACGGGGTTTCGGGAAACAGTCCTTGCACCTGATGACTGCTTGTTTCAAGCTGCAGTGATCACAAGGACCATAATGCACACAGTCTGAAGCAAGCAAACTGTCAAGGAGTTTTGGCCTTGCTTCCTCCCAGCGTTCTTCAGACAAGGTTTGCCTCAATGCCCAATGATGAGATGCTGCTGATCTGGGTTCATCACACTCCATTGCATTTTGGAGTTGCTGTAGTTGTAAATCTTGCAATAAAAAATAAAATTAGATTACAACTCCTTACCTGTTACAAGCTCGTAAACCAAGTGCACGAACTCACAAAACATTAAACAAGTAATATCTCAGATATTTGTACATTTCATATTTATCATAAAATGTTGGCACTTTTGTTCATTCAGAGGGACTTCGTGAAGACAGTGATACAGTTCCGATGGTTAAAAACATTTAAGGTAAACTTACCAATAATCTGTTGTGCATCTACATCTCCAAAATGTTGTTTGGAAGTTAAGGCTTCAGATGTGCTTGCAGTTTCTAGAATTATACAATTTTAATGCAGTATCTTGCATTCAAACAACAGAAAAGATGTAAATCAACATGAAATGGGATTACTTATAGGGAACAGAGAGGGGAACTCTTTTCCACTGTAGAGCAGCTCATATGAAAATGTATTTTACAAAATTACCGGTCTGTTAGTATAGACAGACTTCAGGGTATAAAGTCAAAGATATGCACTGTATTAATAGGCAATATTTTTTTAGCAAACAGTATTTGGTTGAACACATTAAATACAATAATCCTACATTAAATCAAAAACAATTGCTTACCGAGCTCAACTTCTTGAGGGTTACTTGAAGAGACAATGGTTGAGGCAACTGGTTTTCCAGATCAGTCTAGAGAGAAGTAAATGGAAAAAATTATTTGATTTACACAATACTTATTGAAAAATCAAAGGATCTAAAACCTCAAACCATACCTTTCTTTGGTTTGCGCTTCTCATAGACCAAGAATCCTTCTTTGTCTCTTTTTTTCCACCTAAGTTTAAGATCAATCTTTTTTCTTTTTTGTTTTTAGGTGGTGTTTTGACCGCTTCCTCACTCTGTATTACTCAAACATAAGAGGTAGAACAATGACTCCGAACTATATACATTTTTAAGAAATAATAACATGATTCAGAATATCATTTATGGAAGTTGCAAAAAATACAAACAGTGGTATAGTAACAAATTCCAATGATCCATTTTCTTTTCCCACATTAGTGAAATACTGATTGATGCAGAAAGCATGCTACATAGTTTTATACAAAATACCTGCATCTCCTCCAAATCAGCCATTATTTCCTCAAGATCACAGTGTAATTCCTCCTCCATATTTTTCTCTGTAGGCTGATCAGATGACTCTCTCAGTCATTTAATTTTTAATATCTGAGGACCATAAAAAACAAAGTACACATAAAAACAAATGAAAATAAATGGGTAGTGGTTTGCAGAGGATTTCACATCCATGGTTAAGGTGGGAAACAACCTTGATGAGGTTTTCTTTCCCTACCCAGGCAATGCTTTAATAAATGTTTTCTATGGAAGGTAATTGGGTGCCGGTAATGCGTTGGTGATGCAAGTGTTTAAGGTCCGAAGCAGAGCAACCGCCTAGCATTAATCAACTCACCTGTCTTCGTTGTACTGAATGAGGCAGAGCGATAGTGAGATTACAGATGATTTTCAAATCTGTTAAAAAAAAGTTTTGAATTAATTTATGAAAACAATACATTTATAAGAAAATACAGGGTCAGTGACGATCTGAAAAATAAATCAACGCAACTTATTTTAGTAAGAGAACTGTAACCAAATTGCTATATAAAACATAGAAATTCCAGGCAAAGTAGGCTCACAAAGCCAAGAGCAACATTTGTTAGAGGTGGTTGTGCTGTTGCAGGGAAAGTGGAAACATCGAACTACATTAAAGCTGCTACATTAAAATGCATGTACAATATATAAATAAATGTAGTAATACGCATTCATATGCAATTATGGCTATGGCACAAGTTGCTGCTGCATGGAAAGACTAACCTCCTGTTCCTTGATAGGCTAAAAAAAAATAAAAAACTTTACTCTTCTTCCTCTTTGATATGACTGGAACCTGCAAGCACATGTTACATTGTTTGTTAATATAAGGCATTTGGCTACACGGAAATGTAGTTTCTTAGTGTAAGAACAAAAAATATTAACACCATGTTGTGCATAAAAAAAGAAAAGAAAATACACGTTTGTACGCACAGTATTATGGCATCACGTACTTAATTGGTCGACAGCATAGACCAGGGATCCTCAAATCTGGACCTCGAGATCCACTTTCCAGCAGAGTTTAGATCTAACCCTAATCAAACACACCTGAGCATGCTAATCAGTGCCAATCAATGTCTTTGGGCTCATTAGAAAATCACAGGCAGGTGACTTTGATCAGGGTTGGAGCTAAACTCTGCAGTGCATTGGACCTCCAGGGCAAGATTTGAGGAAGGGGGGCATAGACTGTATAAAAACATGGACGTAGTGTCAGTGACGTCACCCGTAGACACCTGAAGTGTGCAGAGAGGCCCGTCGCGACTCTCCCGGACAATCAAAAATGGGCAGAAAGGCGGGGGCTACTTGCTGAAGCCACGCCCACCCAGCGCGATGGCAGTGTCAACAGCGGCAATCCCCCAGTCACTCAAGTGGACACGCCCTTAATTATGCAGAACTTTACTTCTTAATATAATTTAAACGGATGAGTTATAAAAAAATTCACCCCCTTCACAGTTGTCATGAAGGGCAAAATTAGCTATTTTGGCCAAAATCATTTTTTGAACCAGGCTGTAAACATGTTTTTTTCTGCTGTAAAGTTGGGCATTTTAACATGGGGAGTCTATGGGACTGACTCCCTTTTTGCCGCCAACTCAAGCGGCCAGTCGATGAATTGCAGTTGTAGTCACTTCCTTATTGGCCTCACGAGAAAGAGCGGGAGGTTGGCGCTCGAGCGACAGTTTCATGGGATCTGTAGTTCTATACGACACAGATTAAGCATTCAAAGTAATGCAATATCTCGCATTTATTTGCAAATATGGATGCGCTCCTAACTGGCGATATGATGATAGTGTGCCGGGGTTCTGAGGATGTAACTTATGCGATGGATGTAACTTTATGAACTTCAGCTAAATCACCCAGGCATTCGCCTGCATGTCCTACCGACGTCATAAGCACACACATGATTCTAACGTTACATTTACCATTAAAGCAAACATGATTCAGGAAAACAACACATATCACTAACATTTATCACAAAAATAACACCAGTTAACCAGTTTTAGGATAATGGGATATACTAGTGTACATACCTCTGCTCTTACTGTCGATCACAATGTCATGCAGTCCTTCTCTTTAGCGACCCCAGTGGACGTTTGTGTTTCAAAACTGTGGCAATACGTACCAGGTGGTACATATTTGTGGCGCTGCAAAAAAGTGTGCAGAGGTACGTATTTCCCATGAGACCAGGTTGTTTGAGTTCGTTCAGAGACTTCAGATTTGATTTTTTTTTTTTAATGACTCAATCCGTATTACGAAAAGATTGTTTTTAGATAAACGAAAATGTTCTCCTAAATTGAATTTTTGGTTTAAAAAAAGTATCTACTTGATATCTTCGAGAGAGCTTTTACAATGCAAGAAAGTCCAACCATTTTAACACGTCTACCCAGATGAGTTCCATCTTAATTATACTTAATTGTTTCCTTCGAAATTTGTGTAATAAAACAGCCTCAGCTGACAAATATAGCCTAATCAACACATTTCCGGCGCAAAATGTTGCATCTCCACCACACTTTTAATTACCGAAGTCACTTGCTTGCTTTATGCACCGATCTATCCACCTGACTTATTTAAAGATAAGAATATCAGAGTTTATTTAATCATTTCGACTCTTAAATAAATACATGATAATTAATGTTTTAAATAATAATAAATTAATTCTTGAGAACACTGAACTGAATCTCACCAGCATGTAAGGAACACTTGGCACAGTAAAGCAGGATAGGGGCTCATGAATCATTTTATCATGCCTTTTTTCTTTGCACAGTATGACAACCTTTATTTCTCACTTCAAGATGAATTGTGAGTTTTCAGTTCAACATTGCCTATAAATGCTAATGATGTTGGCCCTCCTTTTTGTCTAAGCTATTTATTACTTTTTATATTTGTAGCCTTCCGAAAGCTTTTGTGGAAATAATTATTTTATCAGCTATATTTCAACTATATATATCAGTTATTAATCTATTTCTTTCTCCATATGCATAACCGCGTAGTTGTCAAAGCATCTTATGCATATATCTAATATAAAACGTGGGAACCACATGGAGGGATAAAACCTCACACCTCAAAGCCCCGCACGCTGCAACGGCAGCTGTATTTGAATATACATAGAGCATAAACACTCCAGATTATAACTCAAAGTAGATTTAAACAAACAAAACCTGACACCGAACGGTGTCTCAAGTCAAACTAAGTGCTGTCATATACTCCTAGCAAACGTGAGACAGCGACATTTCACGGGAAGGTATTTTTATCATGTCTGTGTTCCAGCAGGCTGTAGTTGAGCGTGAGCTGTCAAATCAGGTTGGTGAAAGCGCGTATGTTGTTGGCGTGTGGAAGCAGTGATGCTCCGGTAAGGAGCCTCTCTTCTCTGAACCACAGAACAGCTGACTGCTCCAGGAGCCAAAGTAATGAGGGTTCCGCTGGGGGCCGCCTGGTTGGAGAGGTGGCTTAACCCTGCCTGGACGAGGCAGGAGCCCCGGCTCTGCTTTTTCAGTCGGAGCCCCTTGCGGAGCACGCGGCCCGCAAAGAACATTTTGACAATGCAGGTGATGAGCACGAGGTGATGAAAGGAAGCTGTCCGCGAGGGCGTTTCTGTTTTGTTGTTTGATCATTTTTCATACGTGAATAAAGAATTGTGGGTTTCAAAAACAAGCCAAACGCGCACAGATTTTAGTGCGACGATTCCCAAGTTATTCTCAAAAACTTCAAAACAATAGAGACAAAAAGTGCTTTACATTAAAAAAGGATAGCTCTGTCTTATTCTTCCTAAACTTAATCCATTCAATGTATTCAAGCATAGTATACACATTTTATTCATAGATTCTTTGAATATTACTAATGCAAATTGCTGTACTGTTTAAATAATTTGCTTTTGATTCAAGCAGATCTCTCAGACTCAAGAATCATGATCATCTTTATAATCAAATGCAATGTTTCCCTTGAGCCCATATTGTCATTTCCATGGGATTTCTCAAAACCAGACAATTAATACAACTGTAAAGAGAATTCTGCGTGTGTCACCAAGATGAATTTGCTCAGTTATTTTAGCAAGATATGCTGTCATTTACCATTGGAGATGTCAAGAAAGGGGCAAAGGTGGCCATCCCCTAAGACAAGCGCCTAATTATATAATTTGTCTTGTGAGTGGGACAGACCACTGTAAGGTCTCCACTGGGATCACTTCTTCAGCAGCCTGAGCCTATCATCAGTTTCATCAACCCTCATTTATGTAAGGGCACAGCGAGTGAGTTCATTTATCTCTTTTTCCATCCACAGGAACTGGACATTTAGCAGCCAACAAGATTCAGATTTTAACAATAAGACATATACGATGACCTGACAGTGCTGTGAGCTTTCTCTGAGATGGAGCGATGGTATTTGAACCACCAGGAGCAGAATTGGTCTGAAAAGACTTCTAAAAATCTGTTTTATTAGACTCTTTAAATCCTGTCAAAGTACATAGTTCTAGTGGATTTTATAGCTTTTTATTATTATTATTATTTATTTTTTTCAATTTAATTGCCATTATTCGTTGCAATACATTTATTAATTTACCAGGCACTTTTATGATTTCAAAATAATAATAATAATAATATAAACAGAAGCAACTGATCCAAGGGAGATAACAATAATGGCATATGGTAGTTAGCTTCATTAAGGAACTGGCAGTGATTTTAATGCAAATGTCAGCACTGTACAATCACTAATCTTTTGTGGTAATTCTGAGTTTGTGTCAACACTGTAGTGAGCTGAAATGCTTATCAAGGCTGGACATATGCGTGGGCCTGGGCCTATACTTATTCCGGGATGCGTAAACACAGCACTGTAAATCGCAGACTATGCAGCTCAGATTCGCACCTGCTGAGGGGGAAAGGAAGCATTGCATTCTGGAGATATGGCCTGTGAGCACGCCTAGCATACCTTCACAAAATGTCACAGCAGTTATGAAAGCAAGTCATTATCAACTCAGGGGGACCCTTGACACTGGTCTATGAGAGATAGTTCCAGTAGCTCAAAGCCACGTCTAACGGCCATTCCAAGGTCAGCTTGAAACAGAGAAAGTGGCTTGTGATGTTTAAGAACATCTACCACCCTTGTGAGTACATTGGGGGGTTCTGATGGCTGGTGATGCACTAGGGGTAGTGCAGGGGATTCTGTAGGTGAGCTCATAGTTTTTATTAAGCATGGATTAGGCCTTCACTGAAAAAAAATTAAAAAAAAGACTGTATACTTAAGGTAGGAGACTTTTAATCTAACCATTGAAGTTGTAAAGTAAAGTAAAGTAAAGTAATGTAGAGGTGGACTGGCTTTTTCAGGGTTTGACTGATCTTCTCTCCTACTCCTTAGACTTGAGAGTTGTATATTTGTACTCGCTTTCTCTTCTTTTCTCTTACGGAGATGATCCAGCACTGTGGTTGTCCAGCTGTGCAGGATGATTTCCTCTCACTGAATGTTGACCTTTTCCTCTATGAAAGATGAGGCACGACTCTGATGTGTTGCTCGTGGTAGTTCGTCAGATGTGGAATGGATCAGCATCTACAGGACGTAAAATCAAAATGGGAAGCCAATGCTGTAAAGATTGTTACATGTTAGATAATGTTTTACTGCTATATATATATATATATATATATATATATATATATATATATATAGTTTTTTTATTAATATTTTTATTCTACTGTACATTTAACCTGTGACATCCCACTACCCTAAAAGCTTTTTTTTATGTACAGTTGAGAAACGGTCTATTAACTTTCTAGAATTTTTAACTTAATTTGTTTTGAATATTTAGCGTAAGCAGTCATAAAATATGCAATTGTATGGTACAAAGTCCTCCTTTTTTCTTTATTTTATTTCTTTTTTATTCATTCATTTTGCCCATTTTGCAGTGTATATCAAATTATCTAAAATACTTAATATTACATAGAATAAAGTAAAATAACTTTTGCATTACTCATAATTTTTCAATGTAAACAACACTTGTAAACAGAAAATGCAAACCTGTCTAAAGTAGTTTTACATTAACTTTGTCCACTCTCCTTGTTATAGAAGACTGAAGAAGACATGTTTTTTTTTTTTTTTTTTTTCAGATCAAACTGCTTTTATATAAGACATTGACATCCTTTCATGTCAAAGCCCAACCTGCAAAAGCTTCTGAACATTTGCCACATGGATGGAGTGTTTTTCTATTAGAAGTCCAGACCTGCGTTTAGAGCCATTTAAACGGGACCTGTCAAATACAAGGCAAGCAGAGAAGTGGTCGCGTGGCTCTGAGGTTTGGTTCATGTGCTGCATAGGCTGAACGGACCAGGTGTAGAGCTCTGGCTCCTGGACATGTCCGTGGACGACCTTGCTCTCATCACCAAGTGCCTTGGAAAGCCTCCCAATCCTGGGGATCCATATTTGGACCAGCACCAAGTTTGGAGGCCCACAGATGTTGAGGAGAGGCCAGATATTATGACAGTTGTCTCATGCAGACAGGCAAGATTATTCATATGTGCTAAGGATGAAAGGGTTAATCTCTGTTGTACATATGCTGAGGTTTGAATTCAATTTTTATCTTGTATTTTCTAAAGATTTTTAATCTTTTATTTTTTTTTCCTTTACACATGATGTGCCCACAAGATAAACAGTAAACACTGTAAATAAAAAAAAAAAAAAAAAAAAGTCATAATGAAAAAGTAATTGCATGAGCAGTAATGTCACTAATATCCTTACCCGAAGTAATGCAATCACCAGAACTATTTTCTTTACTACATGGCTGTCAGTTTACTTTTATTATTATTATTATTTTAACTACACTAAGAAACAAGCATTGACTAATTTCTTACAATATGTATTTTTAAAACAAACCTTTGCAGTCAGTTCACATTGATACTTTGCTTTTGGTTAATCCAAAATTATACTCTTTGTTATTTTAAAGTTGTTTTCCTCTAAAATTTACCGGAATATTAAGACATGTTACTAGTAGAACCGGGCATTCATAACTCACTAATACAAAAACAATGTTACGAGAGCTACACAAAATTAAATCTTAACCGTGAAAGTAAGTGTCCTCAATGCAGCAAACAAATCCTGCATTACAGACCTTACGAACTCTTTATTAATAACAATAATAATAATAATAAAACTAATAGGCCAACATGTTTTTAAAAATTTATGTAGGATAATTATACTGTCGCAAAAATGTGTAACTCGTTATAATGTTTAATTATATGAATATAATAGTAACAAACATCGTTCTATTCTATTGCCAAAAAAATCATTAGAAATTTCTCCAACTTTGATTCGTGTATTTTTTTACATTTGTATTTAGCTACCTGACCTGTAAAGAGTTTTGTGTTCATGTTTGTTAATGACTTCTTCGTGAAAGTGTTAGCAAATAATGTTTTGAGCGATAAGTATGAATAAATGATGATGTGCTCTTGGAGTAATTGATTTAATGAAGTTCCTATGAAACTCTTAAAATCGAGTGGAGGTCAGGCGAGCGGCACCCCTGAGCGCTCATGTCAGATGTTTAACTCAAGCAATCTTTTGGGAAAGACATCGGGGGTAATAGGTGAACTCCCAGCTGTCTGAGTCGGGCTCGAGCTTTCAGAGCAAATAGCAAACAACTACTCATCCGGCCTCTAACTTAATGGGACGGCAAACTTTCTCAACAGCCTCTTCTTCAGACGCATGCACGACGGACAAGCACAACACCTAATCAATAAGTGCGCTAAACGACTCTTAGTTACAACGATAAAAGCATGCAGTACGAATTTTTCTTCAGAGTTGAGCTCATAAAACATGTACTCACGTTGCACTGTATAAACACCCCATGAGTTTTCGCCCATGCGTCAAAGTTTTCTTGTCCGTGTTTTAGAGTTCAGTCTCGGAGTGCAGGGAGGAAACATGCAGCCCTGCAGCTGCAACTGGATTGTGTTTTCTCACTTATTCGGGAAACTTAAGATAGTAGGCAGGTAGGGTGCTTGGAAGAGTTTGGCAGAGTGCCTGGAGAATGAATATGTGCCCAGTTTTCTTGCTCTTCAAAGCATTCTGTGGTCAAACACTCAACGGATGTTTATAATACCTCGCATACTTCCAGTTGTTATTATTTTGGAATGGTCTGGAGGGGTTAAGCTGAGTTCTTTTAAAATGTTTATTAGTGCACCTTTTTTTCCCCGAATTACTTAATATTAGACTAATATTTTAACAGTTTCTCAGTTTTGATTTAATAATGTGACTTAAAGTTGTTTAAATAGCTAAATAAGTTATAAAAGGTCACATCGTTTTATAAATAAAATGTTATGCTCAGTTATGGTTTTATTTAACTTTAAACAATTATTATAATTGTATTTCACAATATTTTAGGATAGTTTAAACAAGAAAACATCAGATCCTTTTTTTACACTGAAAAAAAAAAAGAGATTTAATCTTACACCTGGTTGACAAGTGTACAATTTTAATTATCCTTAGCTTGGAGGTTGACCAAACTAAAAGAGGAATTGTAACAACCATGTGCAATTCATTTAATACGATTTTGGAATTATATTTGTGTCATTTAATATGTATTGGACTCTCTCTCTCTCCCTCCCTGCAGACAATCAAACAGCATGGCAAATATTCCATTAGTGCAGTAATATACCTCTGAGACTTTGCAAGCTCGCAGATACAATCTTGCAGTGTGAGTTTGAACATATACTCTTCCAAATAAAGGTGCTTCGAAAGGTTCTTCACACTGATGCCATAGAAGAACCATTCAGTCAAAGGATCTTTAAAGAACCATCTCTTTCTTACCTTTTTGTAACCAGAAGTACCTTCTTTCCCCACAAAGTACATTTTTGTGAAACAGACAGGTTATTCAGATTTCAAAGGTTCTTTATGGAACCGTTTAGACAAAAAGTTTCTTCTATGGCATCGTGAAGCACTTTTATTTCTAAGAGTGTATGTGCGACGTTCAAACAGATCAAGAGTAAAGCGCACTTTTGCAAATGGAGAAAGTATGGCAAAATGCAATGTTTTCTTTTCATTGCAAGTGCTTCACATGCTCTCGGTGCATCTCTTAAAACAGGGTGCACAATGACTCGGGTACTTTGAACCCTCGTCAAACGCATAATGAGAAGCTGACGGTGTGAAATCTGACTAGACTGTAGTAAACAGCCTCCTCTGATGTGATCATTCTGTCCAATAAAGGCAAAACGGGAGAGAACTCGCTGCGTTTTCACACTGACTTCTTCTTTGTCTTTTGAAAAGTGGCGTCTGAGAGTCTGACTCTTGGAGTTACTGATTTGCAGGCTGCATGTTAAGGTAGACCATGTAAGTGATTTCCACGGGCATTGCACTAAAGGAGAACAAATCGCTGACAAAGGGGGTAGCTTTTCGATTCAATAGCGTCGTTAGGACGACCGAAAAGTATTCCTCAGATAATAAGTTCTACTTCAAAGCGTCTCCCATTCAGCTGTGACTGCTGCAGCTTTTATGAAGTCCCCCCTTTTCAGTCCGAGGGGACTATCTCTTTGGTTATTTTTCACCGTGTTTATTTTGCACCATTCAAAGGGCACTTGTTTTTAAATAAATAGAAGATCATTCTTTCCTTGAGCAAATAATAGTTCGTGGACAAAAGCTGGGCAGAGCGCGCGCTTATTTCCGAATTAAACGTTAATGCGCGCGAGGGATTTCTAAGATTTGGAAACAAAAATATGAGCGATTCCGATGAAGAGCGAATTGACTGCTCTAACGTAGCATGAAACTAAAGGTCAGTGCGACTGTATCCTAATAGAGTGTTTCCAATTGAAGTGGCCTTTTTTCCCCAGTGCCCGGTAAACACACACGCGCTTTATGAAGCGCCCTTGAACTTCACACTATTTATGGGGCGTTTCACTGACACAATACGTTAGATTTACAATCTCCAACGAGTGACCAACTTGTGTGCTTTATTCCGTAGGGGTTAGAGTGATATTCATTAGCATGAACATAAAAATTGAACTTTTCTTTAGGAGACGTTTTAGAACTTTCTTGGCACACATTTTCCTCCCACCTTATGAAATGTCCAGGATGCCTGTATCTGCGTTGATTTAACATGTCGAACACGCCGATTTTAAGGCACAAGACGGTTCGTGGGAGAGGTTTCTGCTTTGATGATTGACCATTTAGCGGCAGTTAGTAGTTTTTCTACCATAAATATTCAAATGAGCCCCATAGAAATCCTAACGCGCCGTGCAGTCTTCCGTTCTGTTGTGGAGCTCTTTGAAGTGGTGCAGAACTTGCGCTGGTCAATTCTGAGACTATAGTCTGGGACAGGGGCACTCTGAAACTGTTATTGTGCGTTTTAATGAAGGAAATTAGATGTGGGACTTTGTTTCATATTCTCCATACAACTTTCTTCTTATTGTCGGGCGGCTTTTATGTTTTATTTTCCCATGAATGAGTCATGCATTGATGGCTTTGTGCTATTCTGCTTTTCATAACGTGCACTATTAGTTAGGTGATAGTTCCATTTTGAAATGACAATGAATGGCCAAGGAATATTTTCATTCAGGAGCATAGAAATAAAGAAATGTTTAGAAAGTGTTTTGTAGAACTTTGCTGTTTCGCTTGGTAAGCTTTACTGTCCCGATTTTTACAGAAAATTAAATTAAAAAAAGATTGATTGATTGCATGAAATACGCACACTGATCAAATAATGAACCAATGCCTTTTTTTTACTGAAAAGGCCATATTTACAGCTCCTGCCTTTTATTCAAGTCTTCCATATATCTATACACAAACATCACATTACTTCACGACCTTCTTACGTTTTTTTTTTCTCCCATCAACACCATCATGCACCTCAACAGAAAGAGTTACTACACGGTTCATGCGAAACATTCTTCACAATATACAGCCTATTCAAGTAAGACCTTTTTACAGAACACGATAAAAAGCATCACTTCGTTTCACCAAAATTATATTATTCTTTGGTGTATCTGTACTCCCAGACCAACACTAATACCAGCAAATAAATTACAATGTACAAAAACTTGATGAGACGCTACGAAAACATTCACAAGCATCAATACCACATACTATTTACAAATCAGTCAGGGATGGCCTGTCAACGACACATTATTTAGGGTCTCAGTGGACTTATCTCATACTCTTTAATCAGAGTTACATTGATTTTGCATAAAATATAGGTTTAAATATTTTAAATATCACAAAAACCGTCCTGACCACAGTTAGTGTATAAACTTTAACAAAGACTCCACCCATTCACTTTTGGACACTCACAATATACAAGTAAAAACTTAAAATTATTGTCACTGCAATTTTTGCCCCTCAGACATTTAACGTGTAAAACGATTCTGTATAAAAAGATTTCTGTGCAACAAAATGGGTGTGATATTAAAAAACAGCCTAAACATAATTGTTAAATATTTTGAGCTCATGTTATGTGATCTCGACAAGTCAGGTAAAATCTTAAAAAAAAATGTACAAGTCGATTTTTCATGTGGCAAGTTACAACTGCTTATCATATGAAACATAAATTGCATCATTGCTCTGAGCATGTTTTTAAGGGCAAAACGGGGGGCAAAATCTCTTCAACCACTGACATCCATAGGTGTTCCACTTCTTCGAATTGCAACTCTTGAATTTGATGTTTTCTTTTTATTCTTTTTTATTTTCATGTGGACCGTTCATAATGAATGTATTCCTTGCAGTTCACATCAGAGCATTGCTCTTGGATCTGTGTGTCTGAAAGCGTCCTCGTCGTCGGATTCCGACGTTGGCACATCACTGGAGGGGGTGTGTAGATTGTTTGGTCCAGCACTCCCTTGGCACACGTACCATTCGTTTAGGTTGGTCACCTGAGGCGAAAGGTTGGACGAACGGTTCCTGTGGGGCTCCAGGTTTGGTGAGAGGGCATCACCGATCGTCGTGGACGAGGGATGGTAAGAGGAGCCCGTGTTGGCGGAAGGGGGCGGAGGAGACTTGCAGTGAACCTTCATGTGTTTGCGCAGGGAGCTCGGGTGTGTGTAGGACTTGTCACAGCCCCTCACTTTACAGAAGTAAGGCTTATCGCTCGTGTGGACGTGAGAGTGCTTCTTCCTGTCACTGCTGTTGGCGAATTTCCTGTCACAGCCATCAAACTCACATTTGAACGGCTTCTCACCTGGCAAAGGAGAAAAGGCAATTGGATATTAAATCACCCATACATATTTACAATTTCCTTGTTTACATGAAAATAATAGTTAATGGATAATCCATTCTCAGCAAGAACTAGTTATAGATGGTGAAAATCACAACATTATCACTGTAACCCCACAGTACTTATTTTCTGCTACTACATAGCCTATGGAATGTCCAGGCGCACCACATGACTTGTGCAACCACTCTGTAAACGCTCTCATTTTCTCTGACTGAAGCTTGAATGCTACTAAATATGCAACTTAGTCAACTACTGAATACATTTCGGCCGGCCATATGCATCAGATTGCATGGAGTAAAAGAGTTGACCCGGCTTTATAAGATAACCAAATTGTGTCAAAATTACATTACACGTTGCACTGATCCACTGTGTCATTCCAGGACTTGTTACAAAAAAAAAGGTGAATTTAACACATATTCAATGATTATTTAAGATACCACCATGTTACGATCCTTATAAATATACTCTAGGTGGGTTTGACACGGTAGCTTACATATTCAGGGCGCAATTTACGTCAGCACGTAATGAGAGCATAATGTGATACAGTTATACAGTAAAATAACCTAATCAATACCTGCAACCTTTTAACAACTTGCAATAACAAACTGTCAAGTGAGTGCATATTTCAATACCTGGAAGAACATATTTATATATATTAAATAGGCCTACCATTAGATTAAATATATATTTAATATAATGCACAGCACACACGTATATCATTTTGTTAGAATACATTAGAAGAACATCAGAAGTATAGGCCTCCTTTGCTCTACTAAGATATCACCATAGTTTGGTTAATCACAGTGTAGTTAATGCCCATATCTGACCCATTCTCCATATTTACTTTAGTATGGATCTATCCAGACTCTGATGTAATTCCCTGTGGCTTTAAAGGAGACAAACACGTGCCGAAATCTTCGCGTTACTATTTTTTTTGTGGAGTCTATAAAACAATTCGTACTTTCCCTGTTTTGCTCGTTATTTTTTACGTTAAACACGTAGCATTCAAATGCAATTGCAGCCTGATGTCTTCACCCATAAAGTTTTTGCATCTCTCTTTGATAAAATTGCATGCATCATAGAAGAAATACGCAAAAACACGGGTCTGCTCAAAGCAGCGTAGTGTTGGAAGGGATTTTTCCATATGTACAAGCAGCAACAACATGCACGTTGATCTCTCGCTGAATTTCAAAAGTAGCCTAAGTGTATGACGCTTAGCGACACCAAGGGATACTTTTGCTTGGCAAATAGGCACTGTAAACAAACAACATCCTTAACCTTGTTTCTGTATGAATGGAGGATATTTGTGCATGAGGCGGGGAGACAAAATGTGATTTTCCCCTCCGTAGTAGGCTAACTAACGTTGTAGTCTACATAGCAAGAGGATTCGATTACCCGCCAAGATGCGCAAACACGTTCAATAACAGACCACTAAAGTTTTTCAAAGAATCGGTAGACTTTTCACTAACCTGTGTGTGTCCTCTTGTGAATCTTGAGATTTTCCGAGCGCGCGAATACTTTGCCACAACCGGGAAAGGGGCACGGGAACGGCTTCTCGCCCGTGTGCACGCGGATGTGATTGATTAGTTTGTACTTGGCTTTAAACGCCTTTCCCTCGCGCGGACACTCTTCCCAGAAGCAGACGTGACTGCTCTGCTCCGGTCCCCCGACGTGCTCCACCGTGACATGGTTGACGAGTTCGTGCATGGTGCTGAAAGTTTTGGAGCAGGGCTTCTTGGACGTCTGCTCCTGGTCAACCCACTTGCAGATGAGCTCTTGCTTGATGGGCTGCCGCATGTATCGCAAAAACGCCCCCGTCGCTCCGTGAGGAGCTGTGGCGAGGTTCACATTTAAGTTCATGGAGTTGTAGCTGTGCAGAGAAGAAGATCCATAGTGCTCGGGCCTGTGGCCGAAGTGCTCTGGCCTGCCGTAGATGTCCCCCGGTAGACCCAGACGCATCTGCCCGTTGAGGGCATGATGGTGGTGGTGGGCACCTGGGGCCGCTTGCTCGTGCAGTCCAGAGAAAAGTGGATGGGCACCACCTTCCGCGTGCCCATAAGCACCTGTTGGGGAAATGAACATGCCATGGTGATGAGGGGAGGAGGCGGAACTATGCTGGTCGCCAAGTGCATGCATAGCAGAGGCTGAGAGCTCTCTCCTGAGGATGAAGTCCCTGCTGGTGGTGTAGCCTGTGTGGGGGTGAGCCACGGGGAAACCAACTGTGGTCTGAGAAGACGTGAAAGATGCCGCGGTCTGGGCTTCGGGATGGCTTTGAACAGGCTGAGAGGGACTAAGTTTGAGAGCATTGGTCTGTACCATGTGCTCGGGTCCAAATGGAGTGAGAGCCACTCCGGGGTCGTTGCCCATCTCCCCAGGGTGGAGGTGGGCATGGTGGGAGTGCGGGTGATGCCCCCCTATCCCCGGGAAGCCTGTCATATTCTGATGAGGAAGGGCTTGAGTCGATGCCAAATCCGCTAATCTTATCGCCGAATTCCTCTTGCTTAAAGGGGGCTCCATCACTACGCTGACATGTCCACGCTCAACGCTATTGTTTTCGCCAACTACGGGCCTTCTGAAACTATTAAAATATATGTATATGGCCGTCTATAGAACTTCTTTTGTCCTGCCTCTAACTCTGCTTGCTCCTTTTCCCACTCTGTCCTCAAGCGATTGGCAGAACATACAACAGTTGGAGGACACAGTGGGGAATAGAGTTTAGAAATGGCACTGCGGGTATTGGACAGATTTCGGTGACTGGCAGTTAAGAGAACGAAGCGATTGGCTGTCTTTCAGCGCAGAGGCTCAGCGGGGTTCCGCCCCCTCACTCTCTTCATCACTGTTCACTCCAGAAAGTTGTGCTCACAAAGTTACAGGCAAATCTGTTTACCGAGGCACACACACGCACGCACACACACGTGGAAGGATGTTGTTTTTCTCTTTGCACAAAACAGTGGCACTACACACGCGGAGCATATTGTGCAACACCCCCACACATCGTTTGAAATATATTTAGAAATCATATAATTAAATAAATAAATAAAACGCTGTCAAGCATGAACTCAGCAAAAATACAATTAATTTTCTTCGGTCAAATAAATCGTTTCATTATGCTGACAGAAAGAACAGACCAAGGATAAAATTGGGACAATGGCAATAAAAGTACAAACAAACGCATGCTATACCAAACTCATTTGTTTCAAATTGTTGCAGTGCATGCATATAGGCAAAACTAAATTATTAGATACATAAAACAAAATCTTACATATGGTTTTTATTCAACCAAACAAACGTTTAGGCTTTACGCACTAATAAACAGAAATTGCAAGGGCCTACCATAGAATTTTTAACCTACTTTATCCAGATGGGTTTATCGTAATATAATCTTAATCAACATTATCAACATTTTATTACAAATTATATTTAAATGCAGCAATTTATTTATTATTATTTTTATTTTTTACAGGTTATCTGTGCTTAAAAACGCAATTTTGAACATTAGATCTTCGGTCCAATGGGCGCTGTCAGAAACAGGTATATTCCAGTGCAGAAAGTACAGAAGAGAAGTGACCCTTCACATATTTTAGAAAAAAAAAAATCTGTCAATAATCTTTCCAAAAAGCATTCTGTTACATAATTCTTAATGTTATATATAATCCTATTTTTTCCTATCCTAAGTTTTTTTTTTTTTTTTTTTTTTTTAAGAATAATGTATAAGAAACATTAGGCTACTTTTCATATGATTTGACATTTAATTTTATGTTTGTATGTGTGTGCTTTACGAGTGTGTCATGTAGCACGTCCACGCCCTTTTAGAGTCCATGTTGAACTCAGCAGGAAGTGTATGCCATTGATTTAATGTCTTAATTCAAAGACATCTTTTAAAATGCTTCAGGGCAGTTGTTACCATATTCCAAATAATTATTTCAAAAACTAATTACCAAAGTACAGAAGAAGGTTAAACAGACCCACCCTTAAACCTCAACAAAAATGAACAATTCTGCTTACAAATTTGAAATCACATGCTTTTCTAACAACACTAAAATATACAATTTAAAACATCCTAAATACATTTGAAATGTATCAACTTACGTGGTCAGACATTTCTGGTAAAACTACATACCCAAATTTCTCAATTCTTGTAGAAGGAAAAAAAAAATATATATATATATATTGATAATTTTTATTTTTATGTATATAAAGCATGTGTATCTCTCCTCACGTATCTCTCCTGTACCTGGAGTATCTGAAAGTGTTGTGATTTCCTGCATAAGCCATCATGCCTGTCAGCTTTGTCAAGGGTCTTAATTTGAAATGAATTGAACCACGATGTATGCCGGTTAATGTGACGGAAGCATTACAATTTATGCTTTCTAATTGAGATTTACGACATCCCAACGAATTGTGTTGGACGAACAGACTGTGTTCAAGAGAATCTTTAAAAGTCATAAATAATTAATGTTTAATTAATGTTTACATTGTTGTGAGTGAATGTGAATTTTCGTTGCATGTTATTTAATAAACGATGTAACAGAGGGAAAAGTTGTTTTATTACAACCTTTGAACAGTGAGGATTTCATAATAAGTTCAAAGGGTAGCATATGTGGTCTCCACGGGTCGAAGGTCGAACAACCCTGCAATACCCAAGGTCACTAAAAGTAACCAACAATGCGTCACCATATTGACAATGTCAAAATTAAAAGAAACGCCTTCGTCTAAGAGCCTTACACATTAATGGAAAGCTATAATTCATGTAACTATAGGGGTATGGTTATTCATGTATTTTAATTAAAGGTTATTTGGGATTTTTTGCTTTTACATGTAGAGAAAAAAAATCAAGATTAATATTTAGGTAGTGACGCATATATATAAAATTAGTTTTTCCCTGTGTGTTTGGTTTTAGCTTTTTCGAACTTTTCCCTTCCTTGCTACATGAGAAAAGAAGAACAAAAACTGCGGCTATGTTTTCCAGGCCGACTGCACTCTCGGTTTAATTTCTCTTTCTTCTCCCTGTCCATTGAAAAGGGAAAAGGTTTTTGTGGTTTTCTGGAGAAATAAAGAACTTCTTAGAGAGGTCGGCCGACGTGACTTTGAACTTGGATCAGATCCTGTGTTTCCTGTGGAGAGGGTAGAAATAGTCTTAGAAGAATGGTACATAACGTTCAAACAGCATGGCTTTGAGCTGAGGCACACAGAATTCCCAAAGTTTTATACATCCTCCGCCCTATTATTTACAGCTTAAAGCGTTCGGAGGAGAGGAAAGACAAGACAAAGTGTGTTGTGCGTTGGAACAGGACTTCATGGGACTATATATTCAATGAAATTGTAAGTAAACCTCCTTATGTTAATATTTAATAAATATGCTGCACGTAGGACGTTTTCTTAGATTAGAAATGGACCCCGAAATGGTTTATGGACATTGGCCTGGAATCCGTAATGCAGTAACCCCGGCCCATCCACATGTGCTAGGGTAACTTCAGTTGAGCGGTTTGGTTTTTGTCAGGGAGTGTAAAGTGTAGTCTACATAGGCGAGGAAAAGCTCGAATACGCCTGTTCCGCAACCACAAAAAGCGGCTAAATTTGATTTTAAATAATGCAGCTTACCTTATTCCTTATACCTTATTCTCGCAGAAAGACCAGGCTCTCGGTCCGTGACGTCACGGCTTATTTATTTTTTATTTATTTTTTAATTAAAGGTATATCATATTGTGTTTTTTGACATGGGAATGTAATCTCATCTAAATGGCTATATTCATTTTTTTTTTTATGTGCTAAAATATTTAGAATGCTCTGTATGCGCATTATATGTGCCTAAAAATGAGACTTACTGATAGGAAAAATGTAGATGGTACCCTAGCTTACAAGAATTCTTTAATGTTTGTTGTTGTATTTACCGTGTTTCAAACCTTATGTGGAGTTTATGGTTCTGTTAGAGGAAACACAGTATGGTTCAGATTCGGTCTAACAGCGTTTTGGCTACGAATTAATGTGTTTTTAATGCAGTAATTTAATTAAAGCAGCCTATTAAATGTAAGGATGATGCTGATGCCAATGACGATGGTGTATAAGCTACATTGCGACAACTATTCTCCTATTTTTCATGTCAATTAATATATTTTTAGTAGGCTACTTTATGTCTCACTAGGATAATGTTGAAAATATGTGGCTATGTATAAATGCGCCTCTGTTTGTTTTTGATGTGTCCATCAACACTCAGGGCGACATGAGCACGTCCTTTATTCAAATGCTGAGCAACACACAGTCTCAAACTAAATGCGATCTAGTGTTTTAAATCATAATGTGTTGTCATACTCACGTGCAGATTGAGAAAGCACCTCAAGCGAGGTTTGTGAATTTGCTTTTCATTCACCTTAACCCTGCCTGTTTGTTGGATTAGCCTACACTATGCGATAGTAACTAACTAGATTTCGCTAGAACCAAAATATATTGCACGATTTAAGTCATTAAGTAATTATGAAAACTGTAGTGGCGAAGTTCATCAAAGAATTATGGGTTACACTTACTCTTATGAGCCCGCGTGGCAAATGATTTAGATTTTTTTAAGCGGTCTGATTAAACGCGAGTGTTTTTGCTCCCCTTCTACCTTTTGCCCGAAAGGCTCTCCGAAAAGTAGGCGGTAATTGTCGGTGGAAGATGGCGATCAGCGATTAGTTGCCAAAGGAGTGCGTTCGATTGGAGGGGCACCTGGGATTGATGAGGAGCGGCGGCCAATGAGAGCGCGTCAAATGAATGACCGGGCTCCAGTTAAAGGGGGCGTAAGAGGAGGTAGTGCCAGTCCACTGAGAAAGAGGGACCCTCCGAGATAAACATAGGCAAGGGAAAGAAATAAACATTCCAATTCGAGATGCTTCAAGAACAAGGAAGACTCAGTAAGATAATAACTCGTATTTTCGTGTAATCCGCAAATTACGACAACGACTCAATTTGAAAGGCAACGCGCAGAGGAATCTTTTCATTTCGCTGCATTTGGGGATTTTGAGTAACAAGTTGTCCACAAAAAATATAGTCTAACTTAACCCGCAAAGCGATTTTTTCCCTATGAGCGGATCGAACTTCATCACCTCATGTCGTGTTCTCAAATCTGGAAGTTAATATTCCTGTAGCTCATTCGATTTTATTTCGTTACATGTTTTGTTGAAGCGACGCGCATAGACTGCTTGAACGAGAACTGGTTTTGCTCAACGAAAGCATGTTACTGGACACTGGGCATCAGTTCCCTGGTTTGGGAGTGGGCACCTTTGCCAGGCATCACCACTCCTCCAGTGAGATGCAGGACAGAGACTTGAGTTTAGCTCAGAACAGCTTCGTCGACTCGGCGCACATGGGCGCATTTAAACTGAACCACGATCTCTCGCCCGGACAGAGTTCTGCATTCACGAGCCAAGCGCCAGGCTACCCCGCTGCGGCTCTGGGTGCGCACGCGGCTCATGTCACACCATACGCGAGCTCGCCGTTTAACTCCACGCGGGACTTTCTCTTTCGCAGCCGTGGATTCGGGGAATCGTCACCGGCGGGAGGCCAGCACGCACTCTTCGGCCCCACTGCCGGCTCGCTCCATCACTCTCACACAGACAGCCAAGGCCACATTCTGTTCCCTGGCATTCACGAGCAGCATGGATCTCACGGCTCCCCAAACGTGCTCAACGGGCAGATGCGACTCGGACTACCGGGGGAGGTTTTCGGGCGATCAGACCAGTACCACCAGGTCTCCAGCCCGAGGACCGACCCTTACTCAGCCGCTCAGCTGCACAACCAGTACGGCTCCATGAATATGAACATGGGGATGAATATGGCAGCGCATCACCATCACCCCGGTGCCTTCTTTCGCTACATGAGGCAGCAGTGTATTAAGCAAGAGCTCATCTGTAAGTGGATCGATCCGGAACAGCTCAGCAATCCGAAGAAGAGTTGCAATAAAACTTTCAGCACCATGCATGAGCTGGTCACACACGTCTCGGTCGAGCACGTTGGAGGACCCGAGCAGAGCAACCACATCTGCTTTTGGGAAGAATGTCCCCGCGAAAGCAAGCCTTTTAAAGCCAAATATAAACTGGTCAATCACATACGCGTGCACACGGGAGAAAAGCCGTTCCCCTGCCCGTTCCCTGGATGTGGCAAAGTCTTCGCGAGATCAGAAAACCTAAAGATTCACAAGAGAACACATACAGGTAATTATGATATTTATTTCTGCTCGCGCTTCCCATATTAATAGCCTATCTGTAAGTCTTGCATTTGTTTTGGATCTAGAGTGGTCTTATTTATAACCCTCCAATATAGCATCGCAAATAATCGTTCTAAGAAAAAATGTAGGTTGGTTATATTTTTAGACGGTGAGAGCGCATATTTAGATCGACGCTTAAAGCAGATTTAGATCTTTAAAAGAAAACGGATGCCGTAAGCACACACAGCCTACAATTCGTGTCAGTGAACGCGGCTGAAAACTGTTGTGCCTGGTAAATGCGATGTTTTGCAACAATGTGCTGAATTATGTAAGAGACTGTCGAGGGTTTGTGGTTCATAAACTTTAAACGGGTCAAAGGCGACTCGAGGGCTCATCGCGTGCGCAGAGCAGCCGTAAATCTCTCCAACCGGTTTAACGTTTGCGTGGACCAATGCCCGAGCACTCGGGTGACTACGTCAGGATTTTGAAATTACTCCAGTTTGTGCATGTTTTTGACCGCGTTAGGGTGTATTTAAATTGTTAAAATTAGGAACAATGCATATATCCACACGAACAGTGAACTTTATATTCATGAAACCATTAAAAAAACAACGATTAGCTTCAAGACCATTCAGCCAGACGTATATACACACACGTAGAGCTACATAGGGATTACAAAATGAATACAGATCATTACCAATTCAAAAAGGACTACATACAAATAAGAATACATTTCCTACTTTAGGAATGGGCGATATGTTGGCCTTTTGTTATTCTTTCCATTGCATTGACAGTCGTGTTAGACAGGCCATTACCAGTGTTGCACATTTAAGCAATTTCCTCTTTAGAATACACGGAGGTATTGAGCCTCCTGTTTGTCAAGGTGTTAATTGCATTTTGATTATTTCTAAGCAAATGGCGAAGTTTTGTGCGGGGCTGAAAAAAAAACTGAACGTTGAAAATAGAAAATGGTGTTATGTTACTGATTTCCCCCTTATTTTGTTTGTACAGATTGCTAAATAAAGTAAATAATCGCAAACGTAGTTATCAGCAAAATTTAATTTTATATGTGTTTATAGCGTAACCTCTACGATGGTCATATTTGTAGATGTGGTTGTGTGACCCCCTGTGTCGTTGTAAGGCATCTCTGCTTTACAACTACGTGCATATGATAAGATAACCTCTTGAGTGAATTCATTGAAGTTTATTTAGAATGCTGAGCATTTTATTTTATTTTTAGTATTAAGTCGAATTGTTTATGTATATACAAAGATATAAATGTTATTTTTAAGTGGACTAGGATGGCAGTGATGTGCACTGTTTTAAAAGGAATTAAACTTTAAATGTTTAAACGTTTTTTTTCTTCTCAGGGGAGAAACCATTTCAGTGTGAGTTTGAAGGATGTGACCGGCGCTTCGCGAACAGCAGTGACCGAAAGAAGCACATGCACGTTCACACGTCAGACAAACCGTATCTTTGCAAAATGTGTGACAAGTCCTACACTCATCCCAGCTCTCTTCGAAAGCACATGAAGGTAATTCCTCTAGATTCCTCTAGAATACATAATGAGATATGCATTATGTCACAAAATGTATGCTTCGAGCCACTTTGTGAATTTATAGCAGTAATTAATTTAATCACAATTAAAATAACACTAGCAAACACAATTCAATTTCAAAATGCATAGCAGATCATTAGCTAATGCATATTGAAAAAGTAAGAACTGACGTCAAATGTTCACTCATATTGTCATATTGGAACGAACTCATGATTTGTCTAGAATTTACCCCTGAACAGTTTTCTAATAGGCTACACGCTATTCATGATTCATTCCAAAGATCATTAATTATTTATTTTGTGTGTGTGTGTGTGTGTGTGTATTAGGTTCACGAGTCATCCCCACCTGCATCTGACTCGTCGCCAGCGGCAAGTTCTGGTTATGAGTCCTCAACACCCCCTGGTCTGGTGTCCCCCTCCACTGAGACCCAAAGCAACAACAATCTGTCGCCTTCCTCAGTGGTCCACAGTTCCAACAACCACAGCAGTTTATCGTCCAATTTCAGTGAATGGTATGTTTAAGACTGTGCCATCCCAGGAGGAATCATTTCAGAAAACCAGGAGATCCGTATACAGCTTGTACAAAACAAACGCTCCTATATTATGCGCTTGTCCAGCAGGATTAACATTCCCACATCAACAGAAGAACCGTGCGCAAAAGCACGAAACGTCCTCTTTTTGTACATACTACGCGCTCTCTTTCCCAATGGTTGTGATAGATTTTGTCGGTTTTTTGGTGTATAGATGTTCCTTCAATGGTAGCTATTTCTCTAACTGGACTTTTTAGTGCACATATTACCATAAAGTTGTATTATCATAATGAATATTGTGATTCCATTAGGGCAAACTGATTGTAAAATAAACAACTATTAACTGGAAAGAGTGCCAAAGTCAACATTTAACGAAGACAGACACAATATTTGCTTGTGAATGTATATCTTAGTTTGCTGGGCTTAACTTGTGATGTTTTGTGCTTTGCAAGTTTGAATTGTGAAATATATTTGGAAGATTGTGGGGCAAATTAATGTCGTGCCGTTAAATATCTGTAACTACACCCTTCTTTTTGTAAATATCGACTGCCATATTTATCCATTTGTAATTAAATTATGGTATTTACTTGCTACAGATGAAACAATATTTATAAAGAATGTTTCTTTACTATAAATATGTACAATTATGGGCTGAACAGGGGCAGTTGTTTTGTTATAGCCTATGTGTTTTTGTTCAAAGTTTGAGAAGTGTTTTCTCCATTATTGTGATAAAAATTTTACTGCATACAGATATAATAAAACGTGGTGCAAGTGTACAATCTTTACAACGCGTCATGTTCTTTCCATGTTGTCTACTCATTATATAGATAAACTTTGATAACTTTTAGGCCCTTTTTTAGGCTAATTAGACTTTAAACCAAATTTTACACAGTGGTTTGAAAGCAAAAGAGGCATTCAGCTGGTTGGGTAGATAGTGTTTAAATATCTTTCCACACACAGTTCGACGCTTCAAACATTAATGCTTTCAAGCACTGAATGACGTATTTCAGCATTTTAAAAGAAAATAGCATTTTAATAGAAAATTCGCAACAATACACAGGGAATACCGAGAGCAGTATGCAAAAAAAAAAAAAAAAAAAAAAAAAAAAAAAAAAAAAACCAATACACAGGAAACCTGATCAGACTTTTATTATCAGTAGGCTCCTATTAATATAAACCTTTCCGCTGTTTGAGTGCTCCGTTTTTTTTCTTTTAAGACGCATGTGTTTAATTTTGGATAATGCCGCAGTCGCCCTTCCTTCCACACTTGGGATAAAATATACTTTGAAATCAAGTGGCCGTGAACTTGAACTTGACTCTGGCACTCTTGTCAAGCTTTGGGGGACAGGGGGTGACTTTTCCTGCAAAATTAAGAGGGGACTGGCAGTCCGTGCGACTTGTTCACTCCATTGTAACCCGGATTTTCTATTTAATTTAGAGTGCTTTTCTCGGCGCTCAGATGATGCATAAACACAATTAGATGCGAGAATAATACAACGAAATAAAATACATTTAACAGCGGCATATGATATTATAAAATAATTTTGTCGCAGGCTATTTATTATTTATTATTATTATTTATTATTATTATTATTATCATTGTGTGTGTGTTTGTGTATGACGATATCACTGGCATACAGCAAGACAACAATCCTCCAGCATGAGTAATTAATAGACTGGAGGTACTCGAGAGCGATCGTATCCGTGACACTATCTGTGTTAAAGCTCTAATGTGTAAAACTTTAGATGGTGAAGAATCAAATTATTATTCATGTGTGTAAATCCTGGGGGAAGGGATAGGCTGTTAGACGCTTTTCCTATTGTTTTTGACTGTAAAATCACCACCCGGTGCCACAGTGTGTTTTGAGATGGGCACATGAACATACCCTTCATATTTTATTCACGGGAAATACAACTTGGAGCCACCCACAAGAAGCCAGTTGGTCCGTTCAGAAATCACCAGAACACTGATTATTAATGTGCAGTTGCCTATGGGCTGAAGGGTACAATCTTTTCTTGGTTTATTGGCTGCTGATTGAATCGCCCACTCGTTGGCTTGTGTTGGTTATCCGCCGGATATAAATATTCTCTGTTAAGTCATGCTTTGACATAGTTGTGTGTTGGTGTGTTGACCTGTTTAGGGGAGGAATGGTGTGACCTGTAGGAAGAGTGAAAGGTCAGGGTCCTGCGGAGCTTGGATGGCGTTTCCTTCACAGCGCATGCTGCTCTGATATTGATCCGTGTAGAAAAACCTGCCCACGGAAAAAAAGTAGGCCTACTGTTCAAGACTGTACATTCCAATTTCAAACAGACTTTATTATTATTTTTAAAACGCAATGTTTCTGAATTTCTTCTAAGTTCACCTGAAAATTCAAAAGGCATTTTGATTCAAATCATTATTTTATAGGATT
This sequence comes from Carassius auratus, assembly GCF_003368295.1. Classification (NCBI taxonomy): domain Eukaryota; kingdom Metazoa; phylum Chordata; class Actinopteri; order Cypriniformes; family Cyprinidae; genus Carassius; species Carassius auratus. The sequence continues at coordinate 14,568,105 of NC_039251.1, read as the reverse complement.
TTTTAACAGTTAAATGAAACAAATATAGGAAACAAAACAACAACAACAATAATAATAATAATAATAATAATAATAATAATAATAATAATAATAATAATAATAATAATAATAATAATAATAATTAATGCTTTCATGAAATTGCATTTACATTATATGCTTCAAAAGTGGTGAGGGCTGCCAACTCCCGCATGTAGAGCTCATACAATGGAGCTACCATTTAACAGACCATATATAGGGATATGATACCACCTACAAACAAAACACTGGCTAATACTATTATTATTATTTTCTCTCTCTTTCTAAACTTCACCATTTACATTTAAGTAAAAAAGAATAATAATAATAAATAAATATACTTTATGTTAGATTTTATAACGTCATAAAATGTTACTAAATAACACTGAAATTTTAACCAAGAGCTGTATTGTTCCTAGGCGGTGGAAATAACCTCACTCTCAATGATTAGAGCAATGGCTGCATTCATTTTCCAGCCGATCTCATCCACACCTGCGGAATATGCACAGACATATATGCGCAGTCTCCTTCTCTCCTAATCCCTCCCCCCCCCTCCCACACACACACACACACACACACACACACACACACACACACACACAGAAGTCACACTGTTTTTCTCACACACACAGAATGAAATAACAGTGAACTATGGCAGATTTTTTCCCAACCTTAATTCGTATGCTTCTCTTTTTATTAGAATTAATTTGGAACACCAGTTCGAAAGACGTTTTGGGATCATTATAGTTTCTTTTATAAAATATAATTATAAATTATTTTATTCAACCATTCAACTTAGTATGTACGCATTTGTACATATATATATGTATATATATATATATATATATATATATATATATATATATATATATATATATATATATATATATATAGTTTATTTTGATTATTGTTAGACAAAAATGTATCAGACGTATAGGCTATGTGCCAAATGTGCCTTGAGTTACAGTCTCGTTAAGCAATTAGAATAATGTTTCTAAAACATTATAATGTTTATGGAAACAGTCATTGCAGCTGCCTATTTAAATCAGGAAAGATAGAAGATAATCAGGTCGGACGTTTAGTTAATAACGTGTGGCAGATTCAAAAATGAAATCAGTAAAAATAAATGATCAATGCAGGTTCTAAGTTTTAAAGAAAGGTTTTTATATTATTAATATTATTATAATTGCCTAAGTTAAAACTCAATAAACTGCCATCTTGCATCAAATCAAACCTATACGGGCTTATACAAATCTAGTGGTTGTTCTTGTGATTGACGTTTAACTCTGAGTAACCATGTCTAGCTAATCGAAAATGATTTGGCAGTGAATTCCACCGAACTATGGTATTTATGATTTGATTTATGTAAATATTAATTAGTTATTGCCAAAGCAAAGAACAGAAAAACGTGAAATGAAAGTGCTTTGATAAAGGACCTAACAAATAAAAACATAAACACACATTTCAACATTGCTAAATTTCAAATGTATATCAATCTATTTTGCGCTGGGTTGAGTGATATGAAGACAAATTGTGAACAACATGGCCTATGGAACATGGAGTCCATGTAACCTTATGTGACCTGCCGCAACGCTACACCGCTCTCTCTAATCGAGATCCTGACTCAGGTGGCCAAAGCTACAGTTTATTCAGTATTTTCTTTATATATATATATATATATATATATATATATATATATATATATATATATATATATATATATATATATATATATATATATATATATATATATAATTGTTATTAAATGGTGATGAAATTCGAACCATCTGAAATGTATGCGATTGAACACAACGAATTTACAGACAAATAAACGAGTAATTTTCCTGGGGCTCATGTTCTGCTACCAGACGTCAAAAATAGAGCAAATGTTATAACTGACTACGTTTTCATTGACTGCTGTAAAACAGCTGATACAAGAGTTAAACAATTATAAAACGTTTTTATTGTGAGAAAAATCTATTTTTTGTTGTTGTTGTTGTTGAAAATATTAAATATTTCAGTCCATTGAATAAATCAAATGCAAAATAAATAACTTCAACACACACACACGTAAACACAAAGGCCTATATATAGAGGCCTGTATTTATTTATTTTGGGAGGGGGGGGAGTTTGTCTTTTATTATTAATAATATAATATTACTAGTCTATATCGAGTAAAATAAAGAAATAAATTGAAAACAAATACAGAGCTGACAAAATCCAGACTGATTAAGCTGAATATAGAAATATAAAACAACATGGTTTTGATTTCGAAAGCTTCAAACATACATTACTAACGGCAACTGCTGAACACACAACATGGTCAAAATATTGATAGACACTTGTCATGTTCATAGATCATTGGAGTGCTATAGCTTAATGTAACATGTCATTACGTAACATGTTATTTGTAAACATGTTTGCAATGTATACATTTAAACTCGTCATTGGAGAAAGAAGAGGATGGAAAGGATGCAGAGAAAGTGGCAGGCGCTCTATTAGAAAACGCTCACTTAAAATCTCATGTGTTAACTAACTAATTTATTTAAACGTGAAACGTTGTTTTAATATCTCTATTAAGAATAAATTGTTATATGTCATACCTCGATTAAAATGAACATTTCCATTAGCTTGTACCATGTTTTAATGTGTCTGTCATTCAGGCCTGTCACGCGCCATGGCGGAATGTAGTTTTAAAACTATTATTTTATTTTAACAAATACTTATTTACTCTTTTTAATGATATAAATGCGTTAATGTCGATACTTTTGTGTACATTTTTCACTGATAAAGTGGGGGGGAATTAGAAACAGTTACACGTAACTAATTAGTCAGTGGTTCAAGGTTCACGTTAATTTACAGACGTCTTACGCACAATAAAAAAATATTGTTTGGAGAAATGTGCCGTATAGATTCACTTTTTTTTAATTTTAAGCCACATCTAATTATTTCATTCATCATGACCAGTTTACATTACATTCCATACACATGAACTGAGAAATTAATAAATTAGACACAGGTTTGAGGCATGGCAACCTGCTTATTTAATTGTTTTACTGAAAAAAATAAAATAAAAAAAATGTTACAGAAAGGTATAAAGTTTGTCAGTGTGCCAAATTTCTAAATAGGTTTGTTAGCAATCAAAAAACAAATGAACACAACAATACATTAATTTAATTAAGACTTTAAATTTAAATCTGTCTGGCTGTTCAGAATACCCCTCTCTTATAGTATGTTTATGTGGAAGTCTATGTACAGTTGAGCTTCCTGTTACAAAAGCAAGACTTTCATGTCATGAGGAGTGGACGTAGACACAGCCTTTCTCACGACAAATGTATAAGCTTACTTTGAGCGAGCAGGAATAGCTGTCACTTCTGGCCTATGGACACAAACAAAAAGCCTAATTCCTGGAGGAAATCCAAGCTGGCACCGCCTATTCAGGACAAACATGACCGAGCCATTGAAAACCTCCCCTGCTAAACACTTTCCCTTTTATATACGATCACATTGAAAGAGTTTTTTTCACTCATGGGAGTCATTTTGTTAGTGTGAGTCACACAAGTGGAGTGGAGTGTGAATTACGAAGTACAGTCATGCTACACTGCAAACACCACGAGCCACATGATGTTTTGCTAGATCTAAATAATTCTGATATTCCAGTATTACACTATTAAGAGCTTCTGGGAAATGGCTGGTTACATCTCTATTCCAAGTACACATTAAGAGTATTCAGTAAAAATGATTTCAGTAGGCTAATTATTATATATAAGTTTATGAATAGAAAAATACACCACTACATGGTAGCTTTTTGTTTTTCTATTTTCTGTAATGGTTCATTGACGGTGGTAGGTGGATTTCTCTCACACACATACACACACACACACACATACAGATGGACATCAGATTTGAGTAACTAATTGAAGTTTAATGACGCAAGTCATTAACTCACAAAAACTCGATTCAAAAGATGCACTTTTTATCATTCAGCCCTGAGAACGCTGCTAAAACAGGTGCGGCTCCTGTTTTTGAAAACCATTACTGGACTGCGGCCTATTTTTATTTTTATTTTTTTATGCAGACCCCTCCAGTTTAGGGAAATTTTCAATTTCTTTGCACATATAAACCTAGAGTCACACCTCTACGACTTTGATCTTCAAACATAGCGGTTCTCTGCCCGAGGGCAGCAGCAGGGCTAAAGATGCTCACAGACTTTGGTTTTATAAGGAGTTAATGACTTAATGGAACAGAACCCCACATGTTCTCCACCTTTATGTTGTGTTTGTTATGGAAACCGACATAAGGTTTGGAGTTACCTGTTTATTTCAGCATTTTGATCAGTCTTAAAGCTGCAGTCTGTAAGTTTTACCTCGTTGTCGCCATCTCTGTTTGAAAACCTGCAAATGCAGCTGTTTGCGGAATTATCTTCCTTGATTGGGTTGTGCACCAGCACGGCTCTAGCTCGGAAGAATCTAGTGTTTTGAGAAGAATGTGTGGAAGTCAGTTAAGTAACAAGTCTGCCACATTTGTTCTGACCAACTGAGGGAAAAAAATTGCTGTAAATCACGCTACCAATGGTGATTTAATCTAAAGATTTGATAGCTCATATCACATCAAACCGTGCAAAATATTATTATTGTTATACTTTATTCTCAAATAATTAATGTTAACAACATCAGCATTGGGTGACTATGTATATATAGTGTGTATATTTAAATTCCGCCACCTGCAGGATCCTCACATGCCATAGCCTAGTAGCCGGGACAACTTCTTTATGTTTACAGACGTGACGTAATGACGCAGCAGCACACTCTAATTTCCTGCGAAAACCTACCAGTACCACTCAAATTAGAAAACATTATTATAACCTAATTGTTGTGAATAGGGGTAAAGCAAGGTGATAGATTCGAACACTGGCTGGTTATGTACTTTCTCAAATATTGATTTCAGATCATTGTTAACCAAAAAAAGTTACGGTGCAGCTTTAAAAAGGAGAGGGTAATTGGACTCGATAAGCTGCTCTCACCAAATAAAAAAAACCTAAACTCTGCCAAACACAAAAAAACGTGAGATACTAAAACATAGAGGAAAAGTATGATTTTTTTTTTTTGTCAAAATGAATTAGTTTTAGCACTTAATTCAACTGGTTAATGGAGACAGTCAAAGTCTTCTGAAAACTCGTACTTTCGATAAGCTGTATCTGAGACTCCCCACGTCTCTCTCCTGCTGTTATTCTTGCGTATAATGATACTTAGAGCAGGCAAACGCCATTCAGGAGAATTCACACGAGCTGACAGAAATGAGTATTGATGGCTCTTTTCAAAATATCAAGGTGCATACAGATACCCTCTCTTCCATCGCAGATAAGCTTCTTCCCAGCTGTCTCTTTCGTACTTTTCTCATTGAGCACCTTTGACTAAATCTTAAAAGCAAATGTGAAAGCAAAAAACCTTGGTGCTCCGAGGATTTGGTTTGATATTACTGCGCATATCTAATATCTTACAAGTTTTTGACTTTGCCCACATCAAGAGTTTACAAGTGGCCCTCCACAGGTTATTAAAACACCAGGAACGGTTGAAGATGAACATCAAAACAGTAGCAGTCTGTGCAGAATGGATTCCTGTGCCGTAAGTTGTAGAACTGATCCTTTTTTTTTATTTTCACTGTCTGGTCGTCACATGAGGAGGCCGTGCGCCTGTGGAGCTCTCTGAATACTACAATAACATATCTGTCTCTTGCAAATATTAGTCCAATTTGATACCTTCGCTTCAAAACAATGCTCAAGGCACTGAGAAAAAAAAGCATATCTCTGACTTATCGTCATTATGCTGAACTGACTTTTATTCTTTCAATGGCATTGTTCATATTTATCAATGTATGTCTTACCCCATGAGGTGCATGTGGGATCGCTCCATCGATGTCATCAGCTCCAAGCTATTGGGTTTGGGCGGCTTGTTCATTGCTCAGGCTAGTGGACTGGAAGGAGTTCATTTGATTGACTCTGAACGTCAAGTTTCCATGCTGGAGGTCCAGGGTCCCCTGACAGTCTCGACGATCATGGTCAGTGAGCTCATCAGTGGCTAGTCAGGTAGCACCTGACATATGTCAATGTCTAGAACAACAATACACGCTAACGTTAGCTAATGCCCAAAGTGATGGTGATTTGAATGAATGGGGCAGATTTAAATTTATGTGTGCAAATATGTATCGTAATGACAGTTCTGATCTTAATGATTCCCTCGTGACCTCAGCTCAAACAAAGTCAATATATTTGGACTTGTTATTTCAGAAGAACAATAATGTTGCTTTTCACCGGAAAGAACATTATGTTCATAACAGTCATCTCATTGCTAAATTGGCAGCATAACATGATAAAACCTGAAGCTAATCCCCCACGCATCTAATTTACATTTTAAACAGAACAGAAATTATATTCTCTATAATTGTCGATCTGACTAAAATAAATTTAATAGGACTTTTTGACTCCATAGAAGTTTTTACTTTTTCAACAAGATTCTGTCTCCAATATGTCTTGTAGCTGTTGCTCACAATATATAAAGAGCTGTTATGCTTTCATATCATGTCACAGCCTTCGTTCTTACTTTAATTTCCTGTTGCTTTTTACTGTCCATTAAATAAATAAAACAAGTTAAATAAAGACATCGATAAAAACTATTTATTTATATTCATCAAATTAAGTATATGTGATATTTAAATATAAATATGAATATTTATTTAAAATATAAATTTTATATAACAAATACTATAATATGTAAGATATTGATAAATGATGTGAAATATTTTCAGCTAGAACCGTAAAAAAATAACAGTAACATTCTGATAAAATGCATATGTTTGCATTTACCTGGTTAAATGTTTTATTGCATAATACATGTAATTATTTTCTAATACTTGCAATAAATCTAATTAATAGTAATGCATTTAAAATTTAAGTTCTGTCATCATTTACTCAACCTCCCCGTCGTTCCAAACCAGTATGAATTTCTTTCTTTTTTTTTTTAACACAAATAATATATTTATGTTGTTTGTCCATACAATTAAACGTGGGATTCAATGTGGTTTGGACATGAGGGTGAGAGAATAACAGAATACATTTTTTTGGATGAACTGTCCCTTTAATTGCCACAATTTAACATCAGTAGAGTCCGGGTTGACTGAGTCATCTACACTCACACACATAGGTGATGTCATTCCCGATCTTATACACGGGTGTCATCTTAACACTCCCGCTTTTTTATGCATCAGCAATGTGCATCTCCCTCTCTGCATCTGACATACATTCTTGTGTTACTCTCATGCAGCTACGGTGATAATGAGTATATTGATTTCTTGACAAATCAAAAGTGGCAAAAACAATGAGAAACGCTGCTCGTCCCCAAACTCCTGACAGTCATATTTATGGTGAGAAGGACAGAACACAGAGGTGTTCTTATTTGAGGCGGCACATCTCATCATCACACGGACGCTCCTGAGGCAGAGGACGACTTTATAAACATGGAGAGTCGAACCCACTACTCCATAAATTGGTGTTGTGTAGCGACATCCCGACCATATCTTGGCTGTCTGGTCTCTGGGATGCGGCCCTCAAAGGAGGTGTTGAAAAGTAAACAGCGCCTAGCTGGAAGGGAAACGAGTGCATTTACTTCCCACCTCACGCATAGCTCGCGTGGGAAGTCTGAGCGAAGATGGTCCCCAGTGGGCTTGCTGACGAACTGGGGGATTCTGCTAGGCCCCCATCCTTCTAGCACTCGACAAATAAATGGGAAACACTGTTGACAGCTGTTCACAATGATGTTGAAGAAAGGGAATTGCATTAAAAGAGTGGCACTCCTGACAGATATTGCCCTGTCGTACAAAAAAAGCACATAAAACAAAGGGGAGGAAAGCTATTTGAAGGTGCAGCGAGCAACAAGCTGTGTTTTTAATGCCGAATTTGGTGCCGCACAAATCCCTCCTCCCTGTCCACAAAGCGCTGTGGTGGCACTTCACAAAATAAAACAAGCAAGCACATTTGGAGAGCACACTCTGTGCCAGGGGTTTGATAAGAGGGCACTAATTGCTGCAAACCGAAGAACAGTGCAGCTTGTCAGCATGGCATATAGCTGGAGGTAGGGTCCATCCTGAGTCAGTATGCGTGTGCTAGATATTCTGTATTTAATTGAAGGGCCCACGGTACACTGGGGTGAGGCTAAGGGGAATTATTAAGCTTTAACCAGGGGCCTTCTGGGAAAAGGGCCCTAATCAGGAAGCTGGGGAGCGAGTGGAGGCTGATGAGAATTATGACGATTATGACATGTTAGCACATGTCTGTAGGACAAGTGGACAGACGATGAGTTAATCAAGGGCTAGATTAAATGGCTCCCATGCTGTCAGCAAGCTACCCCCAGCCTCCCGTGTCAACGTTTTCTTATTAGGGTCAGCCACTACTTCAATGACTTATGGACTTATGGACGTGTATGAACACACACACACATATATATGTGTGTGTGTGTGTGTGTGTGCTTGAATTATTCATTGCTTGGTGCCTCATCAACAATTCACATCCATCATATGCTAACACTTCTCTATGTGCAAAACAGTGACCTTGAGTCAAAGGCATAGTTCAGACAAAAATGAAAACTGTGTTATCATTAACAACCAGTTATTTAGTTATGATTTCCATGCAATTCAGCTGAGTTCATAATCCCTGAATTACCTTTTCAGTTGAACTAACCGGAATATATCAATTGCAAACATGCTTACCATGTTTTGTTCTTTAAGGTCTGCACATTCAGTTTTTTTAATGTCTCTTCATTAGCCAGGCTCATGTGTTTCTTAGCGTCAAGCTAATTGATCGAACCTCTCATATGTTAATCCTCCATTGGAGGGAACAATACCCTTTGCGCTCGAATTTACTTTTTTTTTCACCCTATCACTAATAAAGCCAACCTCCCTGCTGATGGAAAATTGTCAGTTTACCTCGAGCTACAGGGGGCTTAGCAATCAGGCCTTAAAAAAGCACTGACAGGTTAACCTGCTGTGCACAAGGGTCTCCAGGGACAGGCCTCCACTGCAGTTTTACATGCAACGCTTCTGTTTGCCAACCAGAGACTCACCACATAATAGAGTTGTTACCAGCCACTTGAGTTTAACCTTTGCAGACCCTAGGAAAAATTGACATGCTCTAAACTGCTGCATGCTCTTTCTAGTTTAAACCTACTTTGTTTAGTTATGCTAGCACTATTTTGTTAAGCATTGACATGAAAAGCCACACGTGCATGAACCCGTGAGAGAATCGACTCATAACATAGCAGATTAATAATCTCAATGTTCTTCAAATGGAGATTTGAAATATTCTACAATGACACTGATGATGTCTGTTACCAAAACAAGACTGTTACATATGTAGAATGCCAGGCTTAAACACTTCCTGTGCTACAATCTACAACCCTTTACACATTATCTTAGAATTTCATCCATTTTGCCATGGCCATGTCTTAGTGATGGGCTTTTAGTGGGACAGTTTAGGGTTTTCACAGCGTTTAAAGACAGTCTACAACAATAGAGAGCACATTCGCATGCTTGTTCAAGGTGAAGTGACTGGAACACAGCACTCAGAGAGGGCTCTTCATTGTTCGCTCTCTAACAACCCATTGTGGGCTACAGAAAATGTCAAACACCTTCCATAGATATCCATCAAATACTTTATCGTTATGTCTATAAAACATTAAGTTCCTTTGTGAGACATTTGTGCCTTATTCTGTTTTTCACCCAGCCTGGTGTGTATTATAATATGCTTTTCCACACTCAGCCACGAGTTTTCCTAATGATAATCATTGAGCATTACTAACGACTAGCCGTTAGAGCCATAACCACAGAGCGTTCCAAACTCCTCCTGTGTAGCACAATGGATCTGCATCTATCTGGGATCTATCCGGGAGATAGCAGCAGAATGAACATTTATTGTTTTTGATAGACTTTTTTTTAGCAACAGAAGTGTGTGCTTTTATCAGACGTTTGCAGATCTTAACAGATTTGACAGGCATTTGATATCTGGATGCCTCCTTAAATCTCTGGCGCTAATTTTTGATGATGTCAGTGTATGTTTACTTTTCCCGCTTTGACAGAATTATATTCTACTTTCACGCATCAGATACCCGTTAATGTCTAGCTTCCTTTTTCCCCCAGTTACAACATTTACAAAATTACATGTTAAGCATGACTGTTCAATCTACAACCTGAAAATACACTGGGTAACAGATTGAAAAAGGCAATATTAACTGCACCTTTTTGTATAAAAAATATACTCTTACAATCAGACAGGAGATAAATCATAAACTGTATATTTATAATGTAAACTTATTAAAAAAGGTCACAAATCCAAATATTGTTAATAGTTATACATATCCAAAAACACTGAAATCGAGCTGTTTGCAGATACAAAATGTATTTTTATCTATTTCTAGATTTGCAAGGTTTGATAGAGTTGAAAGGGTTTTTCACCCAGAAATGATCATTCGGTCTTCATTTACTCATAGTTCCAAACCTGTATGATTTTTTTTTTCTACTGTGGAACATGAAAGAAGATATTTTGATAAATGATAAAAGTGTTTTTTAACCATACAATGAAAGCTTACAATTGTAACCAAAACTGTTTTGTTACCATAATTCGTTAAAATATCTTTTTTTCGTATTCACCTGAAATAAAATAAAATAAAGCCATAAAGGTTTGGAATAACAACATTTTTATTTTTGGGTAAACTGTACCTTTAATATAATTATTATTCCACTTAAACCCCTCTTGAATCTAATATCAAACATTCCTCATTACACCTCTCCGAAATGAGCCATTTTAACACTTAGTGCGACGCAAAGTACGAACAACTGGCTAATAAACACCTTCTCTTCTCTGCCATGTTGATCCAGTTGTTGATAGTGATTCCTAGGAATGTCTCCCCTGAGTGCAATTGTCTGTCACTTAATTAGCTTAAGTTTAGCACCACATGTTCCTCAGGTGTGTGTGCGCGTTTACTCTGGTGTGTAAGTGTCTTTGTAAGTTGGTGTTTGTACACATAGCACTTGTTCATTGTTTATTTTTTAGCGTGTTGATGTTTTTGTTTATGTGTAATAGGCCGAGGAGCATACCCACACGTCTGTGTATTGTCGAGGACCCTGATAGTGTTTTTATTCTGTTGTCGGTTGTCGAATGAATAGCATCTTAAACTAAACGCTGTGCTGTTATTGTTGCTTTTTGTGTTTATTTAAGAAGGCGGCCTTCATAGAGAGTGCACTGCGGCTAATGGCTGGATAACCATGCGTAGTACATATACATCGCAAACCGAAATGAAGCACAGTGTCAGTTGATGTGCGTTCTACTGTTCAAGTAAATTGATTCGAAACTCTTTAGATTGGACTTCAATTTTATCGACTTTAACCTGATGCTGTGCGGGGATATTCATTGCATCCTTTTAGTCAATTCATTTAATTATCGCAGTCTTCCTGGGGTGCCTGCTAGAATCCCTGCATGAATGTAGCGTCCTCGCTCTGAAAAATATAAACGTTGTCAGACGTGACCAAACTATATTTCCAAGCTTTTCAATTCAGTCACTTACTGTTAACATATATAGAGTGGCGGGGGAGGAGGGGGCTCATACGGTCACACATGGGTAACATGTTGCAGTAGGAAGAATGCCTTTTCATTTCTTTTTAATTTTGCATGCCATTGTTAGCTTTTGGTAAGACGTGTATAGTAGTCTTTTCTGTTTTATTCTTCGTCCCTCCTTACTCTCTTTTCATCTTCGCTTTGGCTTCCCTGAGGAGCTCACTTGAAAAATGCGGCTCATTTCATTGTGTGCGCGAGTGTGTGTTTCCCCGGTTTCTCATCTCTTCTCAGGTGGTGGTGAAAATGGCGGCCGATGGCTGGTCCTGTTTGGCTGGGCCGCCGCTAACAAAAGCCAGTGTAATATAGAGGCCATGGGCCAGACGGGGAGCCCAAGCTGTGCCTCTGAAAGGGCCTGAGCTCGGCTGGTGTGGCGGCTTAAACATACTCCAAATTCAAACCCCCGGAAAAAGAGAAGGAGAAAGAGAGAATGAAGGCTGAAGAGAGAGAGAGTGAGACAAAAAAGCCGGCGAGAAAGAGAAGGCGACTCTTGTTTGATATCCCACATTAGCTGGTGGTTTCTGCGGCTGGTGCGTGGGCGTAAATGTGGCTGGGGTGGCTGCCGCACAGATATCAAACGGGGCCGACGGCGTCTGGCTGCGCTAGCGGCGGCTGCTGCAGGTGGCCCCTGGATTCAACCCTCACCACGGGGAGGCAGCTCAGCCCAGCCTCAGCCCAGACAGAGATAGAGAAAGAGAACGAGGGAGAAGGCAAATACAGGCTTGAAAAGAAAACAAGAGACTGAGAGAAGCTGTGGTCCGGAGGTTGGGCTGGGAGAAGGATGGTAAGAGAATTCAATTACTGGGTTCCTCATGCCCTGATCTACTGGGCCACAAAAGAACCCTCGAAAAACCAAAAGCCACAAAAGAGAACTCAAAAATTAAGATGAAGGCGCTAACATTTGTATACTTTGTACTATTCAACACTTATACTGCTCACACAGCGTCTATATTTTTATTGCCGCGGATAAGACTCTGGCACAGTTACTCCTGGTTATGGTGAGCTATAGATTATGGAAGGAATTGTGAGGAAGAATTAATTATTTAACAAAACTAGAAACAACAAAACCACAGCAGGGGGCAATGCAGTGCACCAGAGAGGAGGACCGTTCTTATGTTAAGTTAGATTATTCTGCCTTGCTGAAATATAATATGAAAATACCATATGAAAATGGCTGACGCTTCCAGATGCTTAAAGCATACTGAATACCCTGTGCTAAGATGCTAATGATTATGCCTTTCCAAAGAGAGAGAAAAAAAGAGTTTAATAAATTCTGAGCATATTAATATGGCTTATGAATTTAATTTAGTGGTTTAATAACTTAATTAACATAATTTCTATCTTAATCCTAACATTGTGAATTTGAAAAGCTGAGGTTTAATTCACCCCCAAAAAATGAAAATTCTGTAATTATTTACTTAACTTCATGCCACCAACAAATTAAAATATTTTGAAGAATGTTTCATATTCTAAAACTCAAAAACAACATTGACTTCATGACTTATATATTCATCGATATATATATATATATATATATATATATATATATATATATATATATATATAATTTATATTATTTATGACTCCTGGATAAATTCAAGTCATTCAAGTTTTAAACAACAGTGAAGGATGACTAAATAATGAAAGAACTATTTTTTTTTTTGGTGACCTACACCTTGAATTTATTAGAAACATGCTTTACCGAAACTACTAAGGTTTATCAGCTGATCTGACAGCAAATGACAAAAAAAAAAAAAAAAAAAAAAAAAAACAGTAAGCCAGATTAAAACATTTTTGGCCACATAAAAAAAAAGGTTGTTAATTAGGTTAATTTATGTTAATTGTGTGTTGAAACCTAATGTCATACCAATCATACATGCTCTTCCATCACAGCTGTGTTTTCCTATAACAGACACTGTAAAATCTCCTCTGCAAATATTTATAAAGTCTCATATCGCAGCTTAGAATTTGGACAGAGACATATTTTGCTAATATGTCCAAATATTTCCACAGTACGCACCATCGAGTTGATTTGTGGCTGGATGGAATCGAAAAATGTAAGAATTGTTGGCCACATTTCCAAATCATTCCTCACTCACATACTACATTTTTGTCTCTCCTCTCTTTGCTTAGTCTGCAATTGATGGTTCTTTTGAAGGTCTGGTAAATCATAATTGTGTGACATTTCTTTCTGTCACATTTTAAATATGTACTTAATTAGTAAAGTCTCTTTTCAGCTTAAAATGAAAGAAGTTGCATTGCATTTGTATAGTTTTTTTTTTCCTTGCTTGCATCATTATAAGCCACCGGCAGATGGGTGACAATTGTTCTTTATATAGTGACAAAAATATTTAGTCTTAATCACACAAATGCTCCAGTTGACACGTTTGAGCTGGGAATGTTTGAACTAATTGTGCAGCATATAGTTTATTCAAACAGGGTTTTGCATATTAGATTAAAACCGTAGTTTTAAATAATGCAGTTGAATATCACACAATAGCAGAAATATTCTGACTCGCCGTTTTGTTTGATAAAATAACCATCAGGTCAATCCTTCACATGTTAACGGACTCAAATAGATTTTGTACGGTTGCACGCTCATTACAGGATGTAATACCTGGCTCTCTGCATTAACCTTTTACAGTAATATTTAATTAAAGGTTTAAAGGGCATCCAACACCTGCACCATGCTCTGAATGCAGCCTCTGCCGCTAAGTGACGGCATGACGGAAGAGTGTGGCAATTAGCATGACCTTAAAACCGGCACGGACGCTCTCTTCGCCATGCTGTGCAGAGCCTTGCCTGCCCCATGGCATGCTGGGGTGATCGAGATGGCCCCCAAGCTGACACGCTCCCCCACAGCAGTGAGTGGAACCAGCCCAGGGGTCACTAGGGCAGCTTAGGGCTTCTGGGAGGCCCTGAATGTCTAGACTTAAAATTTATTCTATAATTCTATAATAATTAAAATAAATCTAGCAGTGAGAGTTATGTAGGTCTATCACAGTTAATGTTGTTGTGAGATGGCAATGACTGGCCAAATCAGGATAGTTTTGGCTCAGCTTTATTTCAGTGTAGGAGTGTAGTAGAGGATGAGTTTATTTAAAAAAATAATTATTATTTCATTGTTTACTTAAATTCATGTTGTTTTAAACATGTATGAGTTTAGTTATAATGTGGAAAACAAATAAATATTTTGTGCCCATACAATAAAAGTGAATAGTCCAGGGCTTTTTTTTTTTTTTTTTTTTTTTACCTTATTGACTCTTATTGTAATGGCAAAAACCAATGAGACATTCCTCAGAATATATATTTCTTTTCCACAGAGGAAAGAAAGTCTGGAATAACATTGAGAGAGTGAGTATAATGATGACAGAATTTTCTTTTTTGGGTGAACTATCCCTTTATTTCAGGCGGCTGTGAATTGAATTCACAGCTTGAAAAAAGATTTCCAAGAAATGTATGTGCAAATTTGACAGTCATTGAATCGTAGTGCATAAATGAAGTGGAATGTACCGCGACTGCTGGTTTGATGTTCATGCAAAAGCATCCCCCTCAAACACACTCACACACAACTGCCCCCACCCTCCACTGCAGCCCCCTGCCAGGTCAGGAGCTCTGGTAGACCCTGGGCTTGCCCAGCCAAGGGATCATGCTGTGCTAATATTTCTGTTAGCTTGAATGGCTCACTGACATGTTGTTTATTTGGATTAGCAAGTTGTTTTCATCAAAATCAATACGTGGTGCAGGAATGGGAAAGCAATGATTGAAATGCAAGGCTTAGCATCGGGCTAACACACCAATCTGTCTT
Source organism: Carassius auratus (assembly GCF_003368295.1). Taxonomy (NCBI): domain Eukaryota; kingdom Metazoa; phylum Chordata; class Actinopteri; order Cypriniformes; family Cyprinidae; genus Carassius; species Carassius auratus. The sequence continues at coordinate 14,552,626 of NC_039251.1, read as the reverse complement.
GACATGAAAAGGATGTGTTGACATTGGTGTGGTGGAGCGGATAGTCTAAGAGCAGGTGAAGGCGAAGGAAAAAGGGAAAGAAGACAGTTTGCTGCTCTTTCAAGCAGACATTGCATCTGCGAAACATAGATGTCTATATAACTCATAGATCTAGACAAAATATATAGATATAGATATAGATATAGATATAGATACAATACATGCCACTGATTCTAAACTTCACTCTGTTTCACTCACTGAAAAAAAAAGAATTGGTTCATAAGAGTCACTGTTTGGCAAAATGGTGAAAAGTGAAACTAATACCATCTCACAATATGATATCTGATGAAACTACTTTTTCCATGTGTAGTGAAACTCTGGATACCAGAGCACCACATATATTACAATTCAAAGTTGTAGGGACACCAACCCCTCTGTCCCAGAGTGGCAGGCCTGTTCGGCTAATCGGGTTCAATACAAATTAAAACACTCACCAAAATGACACGCACTTTGATCCGTGCTGGTTGTGGGCATGTACGCCAAAAATGAGAAAGAAAAGGAAATGCATGGCAGAATGCAGTAAGTATTGTTTTAGAATAAACATGAAAGCGAAACAGCTTTCCGCGGATCACTTATCGTTTCGTAGCACCATGGGACAAGCTAATGAAATATCATCAGAGCTAAATGGAAGCTAAGTGGAGGGGAAAGAGTTGAATATTCACGTTCATTTGGATGACAGCTGGGGCAAACCAGTCATTCATCACACATTGATATTCATTGCATTCTGTAAATCTTTCCTCCTGTCTTGACGATCAACAGCCTTTGCACCTTTTGTTTTGATTTAATTAAAAGTGCGACTGCCAGGGTGAAAACTTCATTTGCACACATGCAGAGGGAAAAAAAGAAATAGGAAGGGTCATATGGGGAACAGATAGAACAATTAGGCCTAGTGCAAACTAACAGAGATTTGCAAGGGCACAGAGGTCAATGCCATATAAAAATCTTTTAAAATGGAGGAAATATAGTTTAACGTGTGTCAAGTTCAAATAAAAATGTAGGCCAGTTGTATTCATTTAGGTTTTTATATTGGTTTTGAGTTTTTCGCTGCAAGAAAAAAATCTATCCGCTGACTACTTAAAAACAGCTTAATTTTAAAATCATCATTTATTATTTAAAACTATTATGTAAAAAAAATGCTAAATGTATAGTGTAAATTGCAAATTGTATATCGTCAATTAATAATACACATTAAAATTTCTTCCCTCATTGGGGAGTTGCGCCACATGACATTATATAACCAGAACTCCTTTAATGAGCCCCCCCCCCCACACACATTATGATAGAAGGATAGTTGTATCACCATTTTGACATTTGGAATTTGTCTAACAAAAAATATCAAAATGACTTTTATTTAAGAAAATGTCAAAAACGATCCTCGCAGAAGTTGTATATTTTAGCCATACCGAAAATACATGATTAATAACACTGACACAGAACACAAAGAACATCAAATTGGGTCCCTGGTTAATAAAAAAAAAACAAAAAAAAACAGTAACCCTGATCCTGCAGTGGTGCTTGAATTCAGAAGCACTCTCCATGCACGACAAAGGTGCAGCAGGTAGGGAATAATGAGTTGATTTGAGATTCAGTCCTGGTTCTCCTCTCTGCTCAGGCCCCCAGGCTTCACTCTCTCTCTCCCCCTCATCTCAGCTAGCTGTGCTGTAGGACAGGCTTATCTTGAGAGGGACCTCTGTGTAGCCAAAGGCTCCTGGCCTGCCCTGATTAAAGGAGCGCTGCTTTTTACCCATGCTGAGACTAGATCAATGCTGAGATGCTTTCAGCCTGCCTATATGAATTTCAATATTTCCATATCTTAGTTCTCGCCTTGTTGCACTGTTAGATCATTATTAGGGGAGCTGGCCCTACTCAAGCTGTGTGCCATTAAGCAAATGAATCTGGCCTGGTGAGGATGAGTGGCATCTTGTTCTCTTTACTTTTTAACAGGGCACTAAAGAGCTCTGTCATCTTTATCTTTTATCTCAGAGCTCACCGGTGCTTCTTTCTTCCGATGACCTGCAGATGTGGCATCCCTCTCTAGAATAGCAGACTTATTTTTATGCTTTCCCATGAGTCATTCTGTTTAACGTTTAGCTGTGGCTATACCCAATAAACGACATACTTAATCTAGGCATCTTTTTTGAGGTTTATTCTGGCAAGAGACAGAGACAAGTACAGTCCAATTAAAAAAATACATAAAATGCACATACAAATTGACAATGTTGGCTCAGTTCTTATGTTAATGAAATCAAGCTTGATTGTAATGGTAATTATCCTAATCACATACAAGGCCACACGATAGTTAAACATACGAAATGGTCAAACCTTTTCAAAATGGACTGTGTGTGCATATGTGGTGCAGTTGTTCAGATTACAAGCACTATGTGGTGGTAAAACTGCCCAAAATTTGCTTTCAAATGTTGAATAACAGGTTTGTAAAAACAACCTAGTGGTTTATGCCAATTTCCATCTAGTATTAATATCCATCTTGAGTGGTCCAATCTCAAGTGGTCAGTGCTAACTACAGGTGTAAACAGGGTCCAAAACATTCATAATCAGAGTGAAGGGCCACCTACTCATGTATCAACCAACCACTGTGCTAAGAAGGATAATAATACTCATCATAATCATTTTTTGACCACAACAGTTGGAAAACTTTATGGAACATTCTGGATCTGTCTGGCATTTACATGTAGAGAGCATTAGCTTTGGATGAAAGCACTTGCTAAAAAAAAAAACAAAAAAAAAAAAAAACATGCAAATTGAACTAAACTAAGCTGTTAGATTAAAATAACAATGAGTATTCCACTCAAAACTTTACATTTGTGGTGAGATGAAAATTTAAGTATATTTGGGAGCCATAGAAAGAGAGAGCAACTCCTGATGCAATATCTGATTGACCTGGATTTTAACCTATGACAGTATTGCCACAGGCCTTTTTCATTATTCGGCTAATGTATCCACACCCAATCCTCGAAAGATATTCTGTGGAATTTAAAGGTAGCCAAAACTATAAAAAAATAAGCATTTCTCATTCCATGACTGAGAAACTAAAGCATTTAACAAATCGGGCTTCACCAGTTCTAAATCTAAACAGTAAAAAAGTTTACTTTGTGAAAAAATTTATTTTGTGGAAAATCATTAACAGATGGGTCTGTTATTACCCCTTTACTATATGCTACCCTCAGCAGATGGGGATTTAAAAGACAGGATTCTGTTTTTAATTTAAGAAAAGTGATCTTAGAAGACCATGAAGGCATTTACACTATGGCAATGGCAATTTATTTATATAGCACAATTAAATACAATTTACATCGTCCAATGTACTTTACAGTATTAATAAAAAAATCATAAACTAATTACAATAAACCCACAGTACAAATATAGATCTGAATAAAATATAAATAAAATAAAAGAAAATAAGTAAAATAAATGCTTCACCAATTTGATAATAAAATCCAATGGAATAGTGCATCAGCATGTGTTTAATGCCTTATCAAACAAAAATGTTTTTAACTTGGATTTAAAAACAAGTAACGATGAGGCCACTCTAACTGAAATGGGTAAGTCATTAGAAATCTAGGGGCAACTACAGAGAAGGCACGGTCCCCCCTACACTTCAATTTTGACTTCGGGATAGACCGGACCGGAGTGATCTAGATGGATGACAGAGCAGGGTGGAGCCAGGCCATCTAAAGATTTGTAAACAAAAAGTAAAAGTTTAAACTCCACTCTATAATGCACTGGCAACCAGTGTAAATAACGTAAAATTGGCGTGATATCATTTCGTTTTTTGCACGCGTCAAAAGTCTAGCTGTCACAATTTGTACTAATTGTAATCGCGACATTGCTGCATGACTAATCCCAATGTAGAGATAATTGCAGTAATCTAGCCTTGAAGAAATTAATACATGTATTACTTTTTCTAATTTTTTAAAAGAAAAAAAATTTCTTTACTTTTGATAATAGTGTTAGCTGAAAAAAATCAGGATTTCACAACTAAATTTATTTGCCTCTCAAATTTCAAAAGTTTCATCAAATACTACACCCAAAATTTTTCACCGACGGCTTCACACAAGAAGACCAAAATTTACTTCAGGAATGGTAGAGAAGTCTTAACTACTATCCACTACTATCCACATTATATCTCAGTTTTGGAGAGATATTAGAAGAAACCGTACTTTTGGATCAAATAGCATTTGTGGAGCATAAAATTGCATAAATGTTGGAATAATCAGGGTCTTAATGCCAAGCCAATCACCTTACTTGGCTCTGCCTTTGCCCAGTTCCACAAGTTTGAGATTAGCATTGTGGCTAACTTATGAAATGAGGCAAGCACAGCTTTTGAAAGTGGATTTGTCAAACTGTGAGTACGATGGAAAGTATTTCAATATGGAAAGTCTCTGGCTTAAACAAATGATTCATATGAAAGAAATTTCTCTAAAGGTCTGGCAGTTGCAAAATGACTGCCAGATATTGTCTGCCCCAAAATACCATGTTATACCATCTTAATTGCATTCGTATTAGAATGCATGCTTTTGTCTTTCTTGGTTAATGCATACTTTAGATTGTTCTGTCAAGTGTAAGTTTGCTGTGAAACAAATCTTATCTAGGATTGTGCAAAATTATCATTGCTGTCTCTGTCTGAACAGCCTAAACTTTGATACGTGGAAGCTTTTCTAGTTAAAATGGCAATTCTACGTCCAATTTGCTATCAAATTCAAGGCATTCTGAATTTAATTCTGAATGGTGCACAACCCTGATAGAGACACCTGTACTTCTGCAGCTGCAGTCTTTGGCCAATGGCCCGACTTGTAGGTTAATTTGGTCTGGCTTCCCATGTCTTAACCAAGTGTGCCATCCAACCTCCCAGCAGTCTAAAGAAAACCTGGACTCAGGTCAAGCCCTTAGCAGTTTAGTAGTGGAAATCCTCACCGCTGCTCTTGACATGTTAAAAAGGCCATTTCATCTATTGTCCAGAGTAAAGCAGAAGGAAAGGACTCTCTGTAGATGTAAGTAACTGTAAACATCCAGGTATTAGAGGCTCTTTTGTGTTTTCTGGCCATGGTTGTTACCTTGTTATCTCTGGCTTTCATGTTAATAATCAGACAGTCACCATCTATGCCAACTGCGTGGGCTACCTTTTTGTATGCGCAATTGCTATTTTGTCGAGCTTGTTGAAAAGGGGGCGAATCTCCCAAAAAAGGGGAGGGGTATCTTTGCCCCTGTTACCTGAGGGGATTTTACCCCACCCTGCCCAATTTTCACCTACCTCTGTTTACTCGCAGTTCTCTCCATATGTCACAACATTTACATGTCTTTCCTTTTGCTTCAATTTGTATGTGTTAGATTCAAAAAAAAAAGAGCCTTAAAAAAAAAAACCAAAAGAAGAGCAGTCCCCTTGCAACCACTAAAACAACTCCGCTGGCCAGCCAATGGCCGTTCACGGCAGAACAAGCAGAAATCAAATGGGAGCTATGCTTTTAGCTCTTAATTCTAGCCCCAAAAGTTTCCAGCTGCTTCCATAATTATTACCTTTTAAAGAGTAGGAAAATGGCGGGTTAATTCACACGGTGGCTTTCTCTATCTTTTGGTTTCTTTCTCCCTTACTCCCTGCCTCATTCTGTCCTTCCTCCACTCTCCACCCCAACCACAACAGGTAAGCTCTACTGTTAAATGAAGGTCTTTTTTCAGTTGTAATTTGGTTTGAAAACCCTCTGGCCTGCCCAGATTATTCTTAGTCGGGTCTCTGTTTCCTGTCGATATGAAGGAGGTGCACCTTGTGCACAGGGAGAGGAACAATACGGCCTTGTCCCAGGTTCCTCTGACCCCCTGCGCTGCCTGTCAGTCTTCGATTGTCATGCAAGCCCCCCTCTAGAAACAAAAGGCCTCGATGGGCTTTGTGACCCACCAGGACCCCAGCATTGTTATTGAGTCCCCTGTGAGTATTTGCTCTTGAGCCTGTTTCTCAACCTGTAAGACCTTGATGCTGATGGTTTTGTTAATCTGAGGTATGGCACTTATAAGTAGGTGATCTTGTTTGAGTTGTGCCACCATGTGGGGTTGATAAAAAGCCACATTAAAATATGCCGAATTAATTAAGTTGGCAAATGTTTCAGCTGGATGGTGTATATCTGTAATGTCCTGTAATTGTATTAGTTTGCTTATTTTATATCAGTGTGTATTTAAGGGGTTTGGGGTCAGTACATGTACATGGGGTGACACAGTCCTGCGGTATTGTTAAAGCTTGGGTGATGGATGGCTGTGGTCACACATGATCCCAGCCCCTGCTGGAGAGGGCACGAAACAACTCGGCTTCATATTGTCCTTGTTCTGTGTGACAATGGGCCACTTGAGGGTCTGACACTCATCACCTGGTAGTCAGCCTCATTCGTATGAAAATACCACCCTGCCACGGTTCCAGCACTGTAGGTGCTTTTCCCTCCAGGCCTGTATGTTTATTTAGACAATGGCGGCCATCACTAAGTGACACTTGTAATTGAGAGCTTTTCATATCAAGCAGAGGTGGATGTCTTTCAGAGATACAACCGCCCACTGATCCACTGAAGTTCTAGACAAACTGAATGTTACTTGATGAGTTCCATTTATTATTTAATATTTTTGAATCATTTATATCATTGTGTAGGTATAGTTCAGCCAAAAATATACAATTTATGCAACATTAATAAAATAAATACAAGAATATATATATATATATATATATATATATATATATATATATATATATATATATATATTCTTTTTTTTTTCATTTCCACAAACACACACACAAATGACACCACCCTAACTCAAGATACTTTATCTGCTATCTAAGAAACAGTATATTCAAACAAAACATGTTATACATTGTAGTTCTTACTTTATTTTTGTGGATGTTTTGTGTAAATCTATGCAATCACGATATTTGGTATTATCTCCCAGGTCTCCAAGGTGTCTGAAAGTCTTGCATGAGGCTTTCATAAAAGGAAACATCTGCTTGTAATGGTGGTCCTGCTCCAGTGAGGCTGAGGGGAGTTAGGCTGGCGAAGGTGACTGACAGCTTCCCTGGCCCTGTTGTGCCTGGCAGATGTGGAGGTGTCACAGTAGTGATGAATTGTTTACACTCACCTGTCTGCCACGTCCTTCAGCGTCAGGGGGATAGGCCTGGGTGACAGGAAAGGGGTGGCGGCACTGCCACAGGGTCAACGATATCTTCAGGTGCCTGTATGAACAACTGCGGCAAACGTGTCAAACATGGATGTTCACACAGAAACATTCACAGGTGTGGGGATTTTCAGCGAGGGCAGGTGTTTGCTGTGTTTAGTATATATGCTTAGAGTCTGTCTGTTTCATCTTGGTGTTGCCGGTGGGCACTGAATGGCTCGTGTCCTACTGCGTAATTAAATTTTTGTGAGGACGGAAGTGTTTTTGCAAATGGAGTGTATTTTGCACAACTTTTCATATTCCTGCTGAGAAAATTGGCATGTTAATGAGCACGTTGTTTACTCAAAAATGTGAAGGATTTTTTTCTTGTATTTCTCTCTCCTCATAAAATATAAAAAAAAATAAACTGCAAAAAGAGGAAATAAAAAATTCAGCTGTGATTTTGTGACAGCGAGGTTTTTGAATGGCCCAAACCAGCAGCGTGTTCCTCCACGCCAGAGTGACTAAACGAAGCCGTTACGCTGTCCAGTACAAGCACGCATCCATGAGTAATACAGTAATATGCCAAGACGAAAGCAGAACAGCAGTATTCAGTTTGACTGACAGCTCAATTAAGATGATGTCCGCTTGATTAGAATCTCTCCCAAACCCATATTTACTTGATTCTGGTGTGTCATATCACGACGGCCTAATCGTACGGCGAGCGATGACAACGATCATGTTTTAATCCGCTGCATCACTCCAGAGTCATACGCTATTCCATTTTAACTGCTTCTGCCTGGGCTATTCTCCCCATTGTTGATTTATTCATTATTAACAACCGTTCCCCCCTTTCAGATCAATGTTGCAAAGCGGCCCCCTGAAAATGTGGACGGGAGCTCTCTTCAAAGTGGCCATGCTCGAGTATTCAGCCATCTGTGCTCAGACGCACAGCAGTATCTGCATTAAATAGCCCCCTTAGTAGCAAGCCACAGAAAAGCTATCTGCTCCGTGATACGTTCAAACCTCATTGACTGTGAAGGGAGACGCATCAAAACTATTCTGTGTTGCTATGGCAATGGAGACCTCAATAAGTTAATCTTTGCCATTTTTTTCTCCTTTTTTGTGCCCGACACAGTGGTAGTCAAATGTGCGTGTGTGTGTGTGTGTGCATGTTTGCACTATTCAGAGGGCTTGTGCCCCCCCCACCCCACGTCAGTAGAAGATGTATAACCAAGGTGGGATTATGCCATGGATACTTAATGACTGGCTATATGGCAATTCAGATCTAAAAATGAGTGAAAGTACAAACAATCCTTGTTTTTAAGTAATACAATTATGTTGGTTTACTTCAATCCACATGTAACAGTGGACTGCTTCTTGTAGCACTGTAAATAGCATCTTTGAGCAGAATGCACTGTGGGAATACAAATGTGGCTGTGTATTTGAGTGAGGAATGGCTGAGTTTGATCAGATGTGCTTCGAGGAAAGTTTCCTTTGATCCGAACGCTACCCGGGTGAACAGAGTGAAGTCGTGAATGGACGCACACTCAAGGAATATCAATGCAGCGCTAGTCGTCTCTGCTACTGGCTGCCTGCTAGCACCTGCTAATTCACAACGTAGCTCAGAAAATGGGCTATCAGAAAATATGAGCCTCAAATTTCACATTTCATCCTTTTCAGAATCCCCACCTTTATATTCAAATGCTTTCTGACCGCTGACACTGATGAGGCTGTGATTTTAAATATCATAATGTGCTAATGCACGGCTCGTGGAAGCTGGGATTTATTGCTTTTCTAATCATTCTGAGTGTTGTAGCTGTCATGATGTGTTGCGGCCTCTGTCGAACACAGCTGCGCTAATGTAATTCTGCTGAGATGAAAGAGACCGGCTGGGTAGTGTGGTTTACTGTTGCTGTGAAACATGGACAGAACGCAGCCAATTAGATCTGCTAAAGTGACATGATCAAGCAGAAATACTGTGTGTGGCTTTTTTAATGGCTGAAGTCGGCTCTGATGCCGGATCACTTTAATGGCTGCCATATGCCATGTTTGGTTTGGCTGGTTTCCCGCAAGATGTTGTGCTTGTGTTTTGCGGCTTTCAGGATTGTCAAGATTTCTCTTATGTCATGTTCAATGCTTCTCACTGCTGTTTGTGAATGCAGACAGACACACTCCTCACGAGTCATTCTGACAATACGCCAGTCTTGAATGGGCCATTTCTTAAGAATAAAGACTTTCAGCAGTGAAACAAAATGCCATGTACATTTCAGAGCGTTTCCACTATTTTTGTTTATTTAAACATGACACAATTTGTACGTTAATGGGAGAGTTCATTCCAAAATGAAAACTCTGTGATCATTTAATCACTCTCGTGTCATTCCAAACCTGAAGGACTTACTATAATTCTTCTGTGAAACACATATTAAGATATTTTGTAGAAGTCATAAAAATAAATAAAAAAACAATATATCTTTTTATGTTCCACAGAAGAAAGTCAGTCCTACATTTTCAGAAATACATATGATTGTAAGGAAATTATGACAGAATTTTCATATTAAGGTGAACTATCCCTTTAAATCCTTTAAGGAACAGTGGTACAATTGTGCTCTAAAAGGTCACCACCTCTCAAGTGTGTGTATATTTGTTTTGTGGAGTAAGAGCAAAGACCTCCATTCGAAACATAAGTGCCAGGTAAATGCATTTGATATTATGGCCCCTTCCTTTGGGGGGGGGGGGGTCATCAGCCCCCTTGCCCCATTGTGCCCTATTTAAAAGGGGTTGTCATGAATGTGAGAGAGCCTTTTTCCCCCACTGCTCTCCCCTGGAAATGGAGATGTAATGACATTTGCAGTTAAAAGGAGCTCATTCACAGTTTGTACAGTTTAAGAATTCAAATGAAGTGTTTTCTCGTGCTGTATTGCCTGAAGGAACAGGCGAGAGAGGAAAGCTGATTTCTGAGGATTAGTTCTCCAGGTTCCCTTTATTATGTTAAGATCCTTTAGTAAATGGTGATGGAGGTAAAAGTGAGGTAAAGTAAAGTTTGTGTGTCGGGTGGGGGCACGTATCCTTCTCTGCAGGGCCTCAATGGCATGATAACAGCTACACTGGACATAGTTTACACACACACTCACAAACACTCACACACACACACATGTCAGAGTGTGCTGCAGTGAGGTTGTTCATGGCAATTGGAGGTGAAACACCTGTTTTCAGTGGAAGAATAGCTCCTGTCACCCTCTCTAGCCCTCAGATTGTTTTTGGTAAATAGAGACATGTGAAGGGAAAGTGAGTGACATCTGGGAGAGCTTGAACTTTTAATTGTGCTTAATTTGTAAGATGTCACGACAGAGATCACAGTTGGCTTATATCTGCACTGTTAACCAGGGAGGCTTTCAGAGAGGCACACTAAATAACGATCTGGTTATTTGATCTATACCTTATTATTTATTTTTATTATTTACTTCGCTATTTTTTTATTGTTTAAAAAATATAGCGTTATGTATGTTCATATATTATATGAAATATCACATTTTATATATTAATAAATTATTAAATAAATATTTTAAAATGATAATAATAATAATGCTTAATTATTGATAATATTTTTAAATAGTACTATATGATTTATTGTATTGTGTTTTGATTATTAGTCAATGATTTATTTGGTTTGTGATTTATTGATCAGTGTTTTGTTGGCTATCGCTACTAATATGCCTGTGTGACTTGTGGTCCAGGGTCACATATTATTTATTTAAATATTAAATCTATCAATTAATATTTTTTAAATCATATTATTAATAAGGGTTGTATATTGATAATATAAAAAAATATATATTATGTGATTTTTTTTATTTGAAAAATTAATATACAGCAGAGATTCCTATGAATTTGCACAGTAAATATAAACACATTGCATTAATTTCTACTGTGAATAATCTACTCAAGAGAATGTGTAATAATATAAGTTCTGAAATCACTTCACTGGTCAACAAAAATAAATCTGGTATGACTTCCGAAATGTAGTGGGAATGTCCGAGTACAGGGTCAACCAAGCAGAAATCAGCAGACAGATATTATATTCCCTACAGTTTCATCTGCAGTGTGCAGATCACATTTCCACCAGACCTGCGTCTTGTTCCGCTCTGCCTTCCCGCTAATCTCTGGGTCTCTTCGAGTTGTGAGGCTGTAATTAAACATTCCCTTTGCTACCGCGGTTCTTACCTGAGCTGTGCTCAGAGCTAGACGGGCCCAGAGATCTGCCATGGTACCCACAACACTGTTTCCAGAAAATCACATGACGATGAGCTGCTTTGAAGAAAATGGATAGGAATCCGCATACATAGCTTCTTTTTTAGCCCACCTACACTGTCACTGTCTCAAACATGCTTACTTACCCAAGAGTGGACATGCTCGGCTTCTATACCTGATATGCTTGAGCTGTAAAGGTAAAGCCTTTATTATCTCGGCAGGCAGCAGAAGGTGTCACCTTCATCGGACCTGACACACATGCTACTCAAACCATGGGAGACAAGATCAGGGGCAAATTAATCGCCGAGATGCCAAGGTCAGTGTTATGGCCCTATGTGGTGTGGGCTGGTCAAGGTGAGCAGCAGACACACGTCTATTCTTTCAGCCACCTCAAATGACTCATCTCACGTCTGTCATACCGTCACGAGGGCATCAACACTGATGTGTGTGTTTATAAAGACTAGGTGTTGTCAGTGAGCTGTCAGCTCTGGGAATAACAAATTAGGTCTTTTTTATGTGTTGCCACTATGGCAAAATATTACCTCCCTTGGAATGCGATCCAGGAACTTGTTGTTTGCGGATGGAAATGTGTGCGTGTAGTAGGAAGGGCCGTTGCTAATGAGGGATGTTTTGAAAACATTTAAAGCCCTAATGATGGTGCTGCAAGAGCAAAGCCTCTTCCGGGGGCTGTGATTTAAGATAGTTCGAGGCTGTGGAAAAATAGTTTCACACAATTTCATTCTTGCATTCCTGTTGTTAAAATATTGGGGTTAGAGGCTAACACAAAGATGAGGAGGTGAATAACCCTGCCGTATGCGTGTGTTTTTAAAGCAAAGAGTATTAAAGCTCCTTCAATAGCAGCCCGAGCGTTTTCTCACTTCTCCATTTTGTCTCGAGAGCACTTAATTGTCTGCATTTGGCAAGTTTAACACTTCCTGACTCGAGTGGCCTCACTTGAATGTCTTTGCATAGCTTTTGGGGACAAAAGGAAGGCCTAGATGCAGAAAACACACACACACACACACACACACACAAGCAGGCAAATATATATAAAAAAAATCCATAGTGACCGAATTAAACATGCCAAGAGAAAATTTCCCACCGAGAAATTTTGAGATTTTAGCTGCGCCTAGTTCTGTCCGCCAGCCAATTTTCCATCAGGAATCTCTCATTAGCAGATGTTTTTGGCCACAACACACACACACCTCAGTGTGATCTGGTGAACCCTAAATTTAACAAGCGCTTAGCAGAGCAGACGAGTTAATGAAAGGAAATGACCTTTTCTGCCAATTTCCCCCTTCCATTCAGGTGCTTTTTTATGTTGCGATTTAAAATGACAGATATTTTTATTTTGTACTAAATAAACTGCTGAATCTTTCCTATGTTTCATTATTTCTGGGAAGCGCATGAGTCAGGTATAACTGCCGTCAGATGGTCACAATTACATCTTGCTTGACCTGCTTTCCAAGACTTATTGCCCACTTTATCGTTTTAAAGAGGTGTCTGAAACTGAAATTTAATTTTTAATTCGCTTTCATGTACATCCTTTTTTAACAGCTTTTGAGTTGCTAATATCTTGAAGAATTGTCCTTGATTGATTACTGTTCACAGTCCTGGCATCTATTCTCAACTTAAACTGCAATCTGTTTGCTTACTCATTTTAGTAGCCGGCGATACAGGATGAAGTTTATTTACACCACTGTCATCTGTTCCCTTCAAAGCAGCAAAGCCGATGATTTCCACATAAGAGCAGTGGGGAGACTCGGGTAGACGGCCCCTCCAGAGCCCGCTGAAGTGAAGCCGTAGTTGGGTATGTTGGCTGGTCTCGCCCGGCAGCCCCACAGCAGGCTGGAAGCCTCTTCTATCTCTGCTTCCAATCAATAGAAGAGCTGCTCCCCCTGCTGCCTGTCCTACGCTACAACTTCCTCTTTTCTTACCTCTTCCAATGGCACCCATCACCCCTCACATTTTCTCTACTTTTATCCCTATTTCTCTCTCTCTCTCCGCAGTGAAGCAGTGACGACGGTACCCGTTTGGCAGTGGCTGACATGAGCAGGGGTCTGTCAAGGAGGGCTGTTAGGCTAGTGGCGAGATGGAAACCCATCTGGGAGGCCTTTGGATGCAGGTGCTGCGTCTCGGCTGTGTAGCTCTACGCTTGTGGGTTAAATTAACTTGTACTGATGCTTGCTTAATTCAATCTCCTGTTGGAAATGTTTCAGCGTGCCAACATAATAACTGTAATCACCTTGTCATCAAGTCCCATTGAACTCAATCATCCGCCTCTGAAACGCACTATTCCCATGTTTGACAGCCTACAGAGTCTTCATGTTACTTTGCGTTCATCTGATCATGCTTGAACTTTTTTTAGGCACTGTGGTAACATCTATCCCATGTAATTTTAAACATGGTCAGTTGTCATACTCTTAATTTGACTTGATCAAAGCTTCATATGAAGTTGCTCTCTGCTGGTAGGCTGTGCTTTTAGTATGTGTTGTGATAATGTGTGAAACGAAAATTTCTAAATCCACCAATTAGAATGTTCCCAGAATTCTCTAGTCAACAGTGCTGAAAAACAAGACTATAGCGTTTATGTAGTTATAAGTATGTAAAAATTTAAAAATTCACATTCATATTTTCACAGTTTGTGCAATGTGTGCCTTTTTATACTCAGTATTTCTTAAAAAAAAAAAAAAAAAAAAAAATAGCTTCATCCTGCTACTTGCCACTTTGGGTTCAAGTAAAAAAAAAAATATATATATATATAGTTTTTTTTTACTTGAACCCAAAGTGGCAAGTAGCAGGATGAAGCTAGTTTTCTTTAATATATATATATAATAAAGCAAGGATGCATTAAATTGATATACATTTATGGTAAAGACATTTGTAATGTAGGGAAAAACTTTTTTTAAATAAATGCTTTTATTTTTTAGTCAAAGAATCTTAAAAAAAAACAAACAAACAAAAAAAAACTTTTATGGCTCCCACAAAAATATTTAGCAGCACAACTGTTTTCAAATTTGATATTAATAAGGAATGTTTCTTAAGCAAACCAGCATATTAGAATGATTTCTGAAAGACTTTTTGCTGTATGTTTGATGAAATAAATGTGACCTTGGTGAATCTTACCAACCACTAAGTTTTAAACAGCATTGTGTAAATATTAATCAGACTACACTTGTCCCTGACACTGTGGGCTTTGCTCTGAAAAACGGAGGTGATGCCTGAACGTGTTTCATCTTTCAAATACTCAAATACACATTGTGCGATGTATTATAATGGAATAAGTTAACACTGACTGATGAGCACAATGCTGGTTCTAAAGCGTGATGGTACGATGGCTCGGACATTCTGTCCAGACCTCCGTCCATTGATTGTCTGCGTTGTGAGCCCCAAGAGGGAGCTTATTTGGGCCTGGCTGCAGCATGTGGGTGTGTTAGGGAGCACAGGGTGGTCCTGTGGGCCAGAGAGGGCAGCTAACTGGAGTAAACAGGACTCAGCAGGCTTAGTGTTTGTGTTTACTCTGCTGGAGAGGAGGCCATTAGAGCAAACAGCCAGCGTTTCTTCACATGTTGCTGAAAATCACCCCAACCTTCATTCACTCCTGTTTGGCACTACTAACACCCAGCCAGTGTGCCCAGATGGCCCCGCTTTCCAGATCTCTCACTGTTTCTGCCCTCTCTCCCCTCCCTCCCTGCGCCGTGGCGTCATTAAAAGTGTCTGTGAGCGGGAGGTGTAAAAAACGGGCGCAGAGAGAGAGAGCAGAAAACAATTTAGTGGCATTTAAAGATAAAGTCCTCCCCCTATTTACAAGGCCTATCTAATCCAATCTAGGCTGTGTCTGCATTTTTAATTTGCACATTCAAGCGAGCTTCAGAGAGGAACCTAGGCTTAATTAGTTTAGTTATCTCCCCTCATGAATGGATAAAGTTCCCACACTGCTGGTGTTTCAGATGAAGCCTAATTGGATTTTGAAGCCAAAAACAAAAGGAGAAATAAAAGAAACGAGGGTTAGATAACAGAGAAAGATTGAATTGATAAAGTGAAAGGGGAGTGAACTGTAGTCAGAGCTGAGGAGAGAGAAAAGATCACTCGAGATCTTCATTTGGGGTCAAAACTGATGTAGAAGGGTCAATGACATCAAGGAAAAATAGAACAGAATCCTTTTTTTCTTTTCTTTTTTTACTGGAAACGCTTAGAAATATACTCTTTTCTTATAAGTCTCATGTGGTATGAAAAACTAAACAAAGTCTTGATGTGCAAACACATCTTTTCACAAACAAATGTATGTGTAATCTTAATCATTATTTCCGATCAGTTAATTTTATTTAAAGGCCATTTTTTTTCATATCGAAGTTAGTATATAATATATGTTTAATAGATTTAGTGTATTTTATTTATTAATATAGAAGCATTTTTCTAATATATATATATATATATTTTTTTTGTATAGTCTCTCCGCATGACATTCTACTTCTGATCTTACTGTACATCACCTTTCTAATATTTTATTAATATAAATGTTTTTTAGCATTATTATTATTATTATTATTATATTAATAAGTAAGCTTTTCCTTTCAATAATTTCTGTCCTTCAATTGGCCTTTTTCTTCATTATATCATTCTTCATTGTATAAATTATTTTTTTTTACATTTCATTTTAAGTACGAAACATGAGCATCTCGTCATTTGCCAAGGAAGCCTCTATGAGAGATGAAGAGATCCAGATCCAGTCTAAATCGTTGCTGCAGTTTTGTCTGAAGTTCATAAGCACATCAGCTTGTGACGTTTTCAATGTTTTATATATAACTGATACATTTTGAATTTTAAATGACACAAAAATTTAGAACACCCCCTCAAGACCCCTGCAGGGGTTTCAGTGCTATTTGCCAGAAATGGCACTTTTGAATATAAAATCCAGGCCTCAAGAAAAGTAAGCCCACATTCGGTTTTAAAATCTCAACCGGTCTTTGCCAGTATCCCGCAATAATACAGTTTCATTCGGCTAGAGCAAAACTGTCGGCACGTTTAAAAATCATCATTCTTAAAGAGAGAGTAAATCAATTATTGAACATTACCCTTCATTGTGATATCTGATTCGAACAAGGTCAAGGGAATTATTAATAAACTTCTGTTCGCTTTCACAGACACGTTTACAAATTAGCACTTCTCACAGGCCTGGGACCTTCTTTATGAAGCCGAGTTTTCGGAGCAGCCTAAAGTGTGAAAGAGTTCCAGAGGGCAGAGCATTTGGAGAAGTCTAGATAATGAGATTCTTTTGTTAATGCCATTGAACTCGATTCAATTAGTGAAAAGTGCCCATGTTTGTGACTATTGCGTGTGCTGCATACAGTGTGTTTCTGTATGTAATTGACTTTGTAAGCCCTCGAGGAGCAAACTTTTAGCCGTTCAAACATTTAATTTTATCGTCAAGCACAAATGGAGAGCAAAATATGTCTTCTTTTTTTGTTTCAGTTTTTTTTTCTTGAGCCAAGTGAGCTGGTTTGGGACTGATCTTGTGTGCGCTTGTGTGATGTATAGATTAATTAAATAAGCATATTGATTCCGGTTCTGGCAACACAGAGTGTGGGGTTTTAATTAGTCCACGCTTGAGTGTGTTAAAATTCCGGTCTTATCTGTGTGGAACCAAGTGGAACTGAATGCATGAGAGCTGCTCATCAACTCAAAATCTCCAATAACCCCCTTTTTGTTTCTTGCTTGTTTTAGTCTGACCCAAATCACAAAACTTTATTGTAAGTGTATAACGCTTTAATTCCCGATGTAAATTGTAATTTTCAAGGAATGCAAAATAGATAAGCAAATAATAAAATTAATACATATTTAAAATAAGCACACACAGAAAAAAAGAATATATATATATATATATATATACATATTAAATTTAAAAATTTAATTAATAAAAAGTATGTATATATATATATATATATATATCTATATATAATCATAGTAAAATACAATTTATATTTATTTATTAATATATATTTTTTCTGGTAAAGGTTTTAAAATATCAAATTTGACTTATTTATTTTTTTATATTATTTTTGGATACATATAGTTCTGTATCTAAATGGTGCTCCATAAGACCTTAATCCAGATGCACACGTTTACATCAAATGAAACCTGAATATATACATTTTCTGAACTGCAATAACTTAACTACTCTTCCTCTTCCTTTCAGATGATCTCCACATGAAGTTGATTTAGATGTGAAGTGAGACAGATTTCTAATGTCCTCATTGTGTTAAGGTATTTATTGTCTCAAATGTCTTATTTCTACAGCTTGTGATGTGAAGGTTTTTGGGAGCCCTTCGTCTCTCTTGGCAGCAGTTGATTGTGACGGCACGTTTCTGCACACATCCAAGAACCTTCTGTCCTATCTACTGATACCTCGATCTGGTCTCCCTCAGCCATCTTGTTCCTCATAAATTTTTCACCATGCTGTGATCAAAGCTCACCACTGTATTTGTGTTCTGTTGTAATGGCCAAAGGATGTAACATAAAATTGTAAATTACGATCCATCCTATATCAGGCCAAGTGTTGACATGGCTTTTACTGTGTGGGTTTTTAACGTGATTGATTTATTTTGTTTAGATGGGCAGGAATGTGCAGGAATGTTTGGTGCTGTAGGCGCGTCAGTGGGTGACCCGCTTTCATATGCCGTGCACTTGTCTTAGTAGTGCAGCCAGGCCATGCTTTTTTGGGGGGGAGGAGGGGCATAAAATGTGAGAAGACACAAAATTAACATTTATTTCAGTATGCAAACATACACAGTTTAATAAAAAATAAATATATGCATAAATAAGCGGGTGTTTTCAGTTCTTTGTCAACAAAAACTGGGCAGGAATCTCCTGCAGAGGATTGATTTAAAGTAGAGTGAAGAAAGTGTTGAGAGCATCCAAAAATTAAGAAATACTTCACAGGTGATAAACGCTGAATGGTAGCCAATCACTGTAATGCATTTGTTTGTTTTGATTTATTAGAGCCAGGACTATTAGCTTTTTTTTTTTTTTTTTTTTTGAGATTCTTCCAAGCCAGCAGTTATGTTGTGTTGGTGTTGCAATGAAGTGTTTTAAGAAGAGGGACGTTCTCTTTCTGTGTGGCCCAGACCTGTTCTTCTTCCTGCTGGAGTGACTCAAATAGACTTGTTGCTTGTGCTTCACACATCGATTTCTCCATCTGCCGACTGCTGAACACCATCTTACCAAGTCTTTGCTGCGTTTCATGTTCCTTAATCCTGGGCTATGTTAGCATAATGCTAATGCACTGTTTAGTCTTCATAGCTGCTCTGGAGGTCTTGTGAAAAGATATATTCCCTCAGTTCCACCATATTTTTGGTGTAATTATTTATTTATTTTTCAACTGCTGTTTTATATAACACTGAATGTGTAAGTTTAACAAAATAAATCAATAATAATAATAAAAAGAGTTTATATACTACCTGTTTATTTACTGTATTCGGATACATGTAGAACTGAAACTGGTGCTTAGGAAATGTATTTTGCTACAATGAAATAAAAAGATTATTTGTGTTATCTTATATATTCAAATGTATATCAAGGAGCAAGATAATAAATGCATTTTTACAATGTTTTTGACAATGGAGAGAAATCAAAAACATAAGCTAATTTATGTTTAAATCAGTTTTATGTATAAAAATGAATGAAATATAAACGAACATTGACAAGTTGGCGGTCATCAAGATTTTCTTTTTTTTTTAAGAAATTAATACTTGTATTCAGCAAGGATGCACTAAATTCAAGTGACAGTAAATAATTTTTTACTTTTATAATAAAGTTTACTTGAGCACCAAATCAGCGCCCAAATTATTTCTGAAGGATCATGTGAAGGGTCTTGTGTGAAGACTGGAGTAAGGGCTGCTAAAACTGAGCTTTGCCATCATAGCAATAGAAGTTATATTATAAAATATAAAACAGAGACATTTATTTTAAATTACAATAACATTTCACAATATGACTGTTTTTATTGTATTTTTAATCAAATAAATACAACACTGGTGAGAATAAGTGACATCTTCAGAAGCATTAGAAAATCAGTCTTAAACTTTTGAAAGGTAGTATAAATATTTTATTTCATTTTTCATTTATTTATTTGGCATGTGGGGGAAGACATGGAATGTAGTGCCTGAGTACTATGGATGCTTTGGTGTTTACCTTTAAATGGAATTCCATTTAAAAGTCAGAATGAAACTACGAACGCTCTCTTGTCACACTTGATTGACAAGGCCTACCCAGAAGAGTGTGTCAGCGCATCCAAGAGGTCAGTGTTTAATTGCATTATTTTAAAGCTTCCGCCACCCACTACTACTAAAGAGACACAATGAGCACCCTGTCATGTCTGCTACTCCAACACACACTCATTTAAATTGCATTAGTGTTCATCGAAAATAAGCACCCTATCTATTGACTAATGTCCATTGTCTCTTGACTTGGTTCAGACTCACATGATGCTTCTCAGTGGTTGAGTGAGCAGGAACAGTCTTTTCTCCCAGAAAAGCTTTTTAATTACGCCAAGCCGTGTTGGCATCCATGCATCCTGAACTACCCATCCCAATGTCTTCGTCCTTCAGAATGTCCCAATAATGACCCGTGTGGTATGTCTTTCTTCCTTTCTTTCTCATTTTAGCTCCACAGTGGCTTTTTGTTTTGTCCTTTCGAATAGCCTGTGCCAAGCTTTTGCTCATTAGAGAGTTTGGTGGAGTGTGGCAGGGTCCATTCAAGCCCTCCAGCTGCAGAGTCTTTCACCTATTCCCTGAAAGAATTTAAGGTTGCTCTGCTGGTCGGTCTGTTTATCTGGCAGACACTGGAGGGACAAACAGAGACCTCTTCCCATTCCCCCCACGCCTCCAGTCCCAGTTGCACCTGTTCGCTGTGCTAGAGTCCAAGCAAAAAGCCAACTCATTAGAGCCGGAGGCCATTGTGGGGCATCTTTTAGGAGGAGGTGAAGTGGAAAGGTCCAGACCGCTGTGGGCAGCAGGAACCTGAACCTCCATTCTGCGTTTGCACAGAGGAACAGGCACGACCCAGAGCCAGAACAGTTATTAACCACTGCCGCAACCTGTGCTAATTGCTGTGTTATTTACTGCACCGTTGCTCCTGCACTTTTGCACAATGATCTTTTATGCGGTGAAATTGTGGCTTTGTGAGTGATTGACTGAAGCAGCTGTGAATGGAGGCCAGATTTGTTTCCATTTTGACTGTTGCAGGGCTATTTTGAACATGTGCGTGGTTTACTAAAGATCCAGTGGGATTCAATTGTGTATATTAATTGTCATTGTATAGATGACCCGGGGAATGTTGGAACAAACTGGATTAAGCCTCGCTGCTTTTGCTATGCTGTAGCTAAACAGGTCACGCTTCATGTGTGGCATCGTGGCTACGCTGTGTGTCATTCTGGTTCGCTTTTTCCCATTCCCTGACCCCCTGAACTCCCTTCAGGGACAGAGCCCCGAGCAAACTTACCCTCTTTGGTCGGCACTGGCCAGGTGGCTCCTGACAAGCGCTGACAAAAACAGGAAGCATACCTCTGGACACGGCGAGCCCCAGTGGGGCTGTCTGATTGGCCGCTGACTCAGCTACTGCTGCCCAGGAAGTCCTGACCCAGGAAGTGTCCAGGGACTTGGGCAAGATGGCTGAATAAATAATGTGTGTGGAAGCAATGTTAGAAAGAATGAATCAACAGGTCTAGTCGATACTCCGAATGGTGGGAGATATTCTGTATCTGGTCTTAGTTTATAACAGGAACCATACCTAACCATATCTGCCATAGACGCTACCGGTTTTATCATGATGTTACATTAAAAAACGTTATGAAATATAGTATATATATATATATATATATATATATATATATATATATATATATATATATATATATATATATATATATATATATATATATATATATATATATATATTTAAATAAATTATTATTATTTTCCAGCAACTGTGCATTAAATAAGTCATTTATAATATGACAAAAGAGTTTGTGTTTCAAATAGAAATGCTGTTCTTTTGAACTTTTCATTCATCAAGGAACCCTGGAAATAATGTATCATGGATTAATAATAAGAAATGTTTCTTGGTCAGCAAAGTTGCATATTAGAATGATTTGTGATCTATAAGGTATAGCTATACAGTATTTACAGTATTTATATAATATATATACACACAAACACACGCACAGTACAGCAGCATATTATAACTGACTATTGTTTTTCAGTAGGCTATATCAATCTGTTTTTCACAAATTAAAATGTGCCAAGTCTTATACACACACACACACGCACACACACAGTATACAGCAGTATATTTAAACTGACTACTGACTTCTGTTTCTCACTAATTAATATGTGCCACATCTGTTCACATGGAAAAGAAATGTTTCTCTTTAAATGCTGCACTTGATGCCATTAAAAAAGGTTTTATGTCTGTATGTATTTTTATTTTTATTTTTTTATGGTGATTTGAATGTGTTGCTAGAGCCTCTTAGAAAGAGAACCACTGCCTCCTGTGGAGTTAGTGTGTGTGTTTTCCTTTTCTTTCTGCCTGTTTGTGTGTATGTTGCGTTCAGAACTGTGGATTTGTTTCTAGGTTTGGCAGATGAGATGGCTACAGAAGGAAAGCACTTGTGGTGTGAGGTGGTGAAGGCCGAGGGTTGAGCGCTGATGACCCACTCTTCTCTGAGGGTGGGAAAGCACAGTTCAGAAGGGCAAAGGTCATTGTCTTCCACCTCTCTCATTCCATTCCCACCCTCAAAACCTTTCCTTCCACCTTCTACTTCTCTTTCTACTCCTTTCACAGAAAGTGATACCTGCTGAGCATCTTGGGCCCCGTTGCACAAATTTATGTTGATGTCAGCAATGAAAACAGCACCACATCTCCAAATATTTGTAGAACAGCGGTCCACCCATTTTCTCTCTCTCTTCTACACCTCTTTCTTTCTCACTTTCTCATTCTCTTCCCTCTTTTCCTTCTTTATTTTGTTTTTTTATTGATTTATTTTCCCAAAGCCCCAGCCTGGGACGATGCGGCTTTCACACATGATGTGAAATGTTGTTTCTGCAGAGATTATTAACGCACGTTTGTAAAGTCTTTTCTTTGGGCTGGATCTGTTAGAGGGTGGGATAAAATTGCATGCCTCTGTATTTTATATCTGTATGTGTGTAAAACAAAAAATCAAAAATAGATGTGAGCGTATAAAGTGGCTACCATCAAAGTGTCCTTAAATGAAAACATTTAAATGTAATATTGTTCACCATCAGGACCGAACAATACATCAGCTTGGCTGCCAGTGTAACGGAGGCGGTTTACCAGTCCAGTCTGTATGTGTGGAACAAACTGTAAACCTTTACCCAATCAAATTTGAAAAGGTTACACATGGATATAAAAGGACTCTGGAAATAAAGTTATATGGACCTGCAGCACTGAACACGTGTGACCCAGTATTTCCTGTTTAAAAGTTAAATCATGTTATTCACATTTGAATCAGTCAGTTCGGAATACACATCTTAATCACATTATTACCGTCATATAGGATTTTTCGCCACATTTGTGCGACAGCATACACACACACGGTAGTGGTCAACCATTTGACGGCAAACAAAAGAGCATGGCTTCAACTATAGACATACATAGATGCCTCATTAGTGACTGTTTCTATTGGCTGCTATACGTAAGCTGTCTGCCATATTCTAGTGGTCAAATTGACCATTATCACTGAATTTAACAAGACGCCACAATCCTGCACAGAAAGGCTCAAGACTATGTGAGAACCTACAGTGAGGTGAATGACCTCAAGTTGACCATTC
This sequence comes from Carassius auratus, assembly GCF_003368295.1. Taxonomy (NCBI): domain Eukaryota; kingdom Metazoa; phylum Chordata; class Actinopteri; order Cypriniformes; family Cyprinidae; genus Carassius; species Carassius auratus. Next base: position 14,529,350 of record NC_039251.1, on the reverse strand, counting down.
CAAGATGACGGCCGCATCTACATGCCTGGAGCCATCAAATGGGGCATTTGTACTATTCGTACTATTAAGTAAAACGCGAACATGAAAGGAATATTCTAAAAGCAACTCATGTAAACACCTTAATCATAATATTGTCTTTTTAAGAATAATGTAAAACTTTCGATTGATGATGTCCATTTGTAAACATAGGCAATAACAAAGGTGACTTCCTTATTAACAAAATACTTCTGCCGGGAAAATTTTATATACACAAATCTCGTCGAAATCAACTGTGCAGTTTATATGAGTTTATTTCTTAAAAAACCTCAAAGTGATGAAAATAATTTTTCATGATTACAGGATTTACAAGAAAAACCCTAATATATATATATATATGTGTGTGTGTGTGTGTGTGTGTGTGTGTGTGTGTGTGTATATATACATATATATGTTTGTTATTTGTGCTAGATATTCTTGAGGGCAGTCATGTGCCAAAAGCTGTGACATGTATGAATACTCTCTAAACATGGTCTTTTGTTGTATTTTGTGTTTAGATTTTCCCTGTGAAAACATTATCAGCCATCTCGCCTGTTCCGTTGACTCGCGGGGAGCAGCAGTGGTCAAAGGTGTGGTTAACGGCTTAGCTCGTCATCCCAAGCGCTTGGTCACACACTCCTCAATGTGGCATTGCCTGAAGGGCACTGATAACACGCATTCTGCACTTCTATTGGTTGATGTCCAGAAAACCAGCAATCTCACACGGAAGAATCTGTACATTAGAGGAAAGGTAGGTTAGGCCGGAATGTGAGGGGGTTTTAGGGTATTAAAGGGAAAGCTGGGATGGCATGCATTTTCCCGGCCTGTTGTGGATGACCTTTCCTTCTGCCCAGTGCTTTTGTGAAGGATCAGCATTTTTTTTTTTCGGTTTGTGTGAATCCCCTCTAGCTTTGAAGGGGAGGGGCACAGCAGGGGTAAGCTAAAGAGCCCTGAATGTGTGTGCACATGTGTGTTTCAGTATGTTTCAAGTGTAGTGTGCATTTGGCCCATTTAAGATCTAATATAATCATAATGGTGGTTGGAAGAGGGAATATGTAATCATATTTGTGAGATAGCTTTGGCACGTAAAGGGACGGCTGGAAATGTGGGTTTCTGCACCCCATCAGCCTCCCCCAGGTTCACACTTAAGCAGTGTAGTTTGGACCAGCGCCATGCCTGCAGGGTTGGTACGGCTGACCTCTCTCTTGTTCTGCCAGAGGAATGTCCAACTTGCTCTAGGAAGGTGTACAGAAAGACGATGCAGAGATATCATGTAGATCTGGTTTATAATATTCAACGTAACAGTTCTGCATTCACACATCATGCAGTGTTGAGGAAGCTGTTTTCAGGTTACCTGAATTGGAGTAATTGAATGTATTTACGCTACAAATAGGAGACATTTTAAGAAAGCTACTATCCAAAGAAGCTAACTATATTTAAGCTATTAAACTGGGCCCTATTCCTCTACTCTGTGATTTTGATATTTATTTTAACAATCAGATCAGTATATATCTGTTTATAATCTAATTATATTTATCATGTTACAAATGTTGTGTAGCGTTTAAACGTTGGTGTACAGTATTTATTAACCTTAAAACTTCTTGAAAAATGTATTGCTGTTTCTGATTATATATATATATATATATATATATATATAATATATATATATATATATATATATATATATATATATATATATATATATCATGTTCCATGAAGATATTTTGTAAATGTCCTACAGTAAATATATAAAATCGTAATTTTTGATTAGTAATACGAATTGCTTCATTTGGACAAATTTAAAGGCGATTTTCTCAGTATTTAGATTTTTTTGCACCCTCAGATTCCAGATTTTCAAATAGTTGTATCTTGACCAAATGTTGTTCTATCCTAACAAAAACACATCAATAGAAAGCCTATTTATTCAGCTTTCAGATGATGTATAAATCAAAATTTTGACAAATTGACACTTAAGACAGTTAAAACATTAGAATGATTTCTGAATAAATTACAATGTATAAAAAATAAATAGAATAATTATATAATAAAAAAGAAAGTATTTGTTTTAAATTGTAATAATATTTTAACAAATTATTTTGACATTATTTTTTAATCAAGTATTAACAGACAGATTTAATGAGTTATCTTTCAGAATCATTAAAAATATCTTGCCAACCCCACACTTTTGAATGTTAGTGTAGATGCACTAATACAATTAAATATGGTTAATACAAGTAAATTCTTTTATATATGCAAGTCACAAAAATGTACTGGCAATCAGCACAATAGATAGTTTTAAAAAAGGCCTACAGTGCTCCAAAGAAAATTATGTGAAGGGAAAACAACACTGAATTGTTGTTTGAACCAGTTAATTTACTCAAACTGTCTGAATGAACTCAGTCAGCAGACTATGGCGTTCTAGCGCTAAATATGAGAGAGGTAGAACGAGGACATAATAAGAGAGTGACTGATTGTCACAGTAGAGTTTTTGGCTGTGTAAAAAAACCCTGTCATTTTGGCACATTGCACTGCTACTTCATAGATAAAATAGCTTTTCTATTGTAAAAACACTGTTTTGAACGCTGCTGAAACAATTTACGGCTATTTAGTTTACCCCTAACTCTGATATACTGTAAACTACCACTTTCATCAAACTAAGAATATAAAATGATAACCAATAACCTTTCAAAACCCCTTTTCTCTTTTTCAGAGTTTTATTGATTGTTTCAAAAAATATTCTGTCTTAAACTTGTTAAATATTTAACCATTTTGACTTGTTTACCCATTTCTGGATTTATTTTCTCTCAAGGAAACGGGAGTTTATTGATCAACCAAAAATGAAAACAAACTTTGACGGCAGAAGTAAATTCATGTCAGCGGTCAGTGAAGGGTTCCTCTGTGTCTCTTACAGACTGTAGCTGGCAGTAGACATGGCTTCACAGCACAGATGAGATGAGGTGGGATGTGGAGCTGGATCTAGCACAGGATCTAGTGAACCTCACATTGGGTATCCTGCACAGTAACAGTCTATGTGTGGAGTGACAGAGATTATCATTTAAAGCTTTCTGTAATCAATTTATTTTTATAGAATTTAGAATCCTGAGATGCAAGCTCATCACAGCCTTCTTTAACTTGAGTGTGCAAAGCTGCTGGTGTCATCCACTTCTAGGTATTTCAGCTGTACTAAAACATTCTGTAATCATGCACACACTGATTTGTAGTGCAAATAGTTTTATTATATATTGCACTTTATTTTTCTAGATTTAAATCAACCAAGGGCTCTGTAATAGTTAGTTTAAAACTGAATGTGTGGAATTGCGTTTTAAGATCAAGACAGATTTTTTCAAATTTTCAAATTTGAAATTTGTATTTAATTTTTTTTTCTCATTTTAATGATCAATTCAATTACCATTTTAAAAACCTTCACAGTTGTTGCTCTCAGAACGAAAAACTACAATAGTGCACAAAGCATATCTCTTACACCCTCCCTGCCCTGTAACCATGGCAATGATCACAGTTTGCCTTATTCAAGTCTGTCATTGCAATTTGACAAGTACATGTCATTGTTCCTTGCCGTATTCTTGTGAATTTCAAACCCTGTGATTTCAGTTTCTTCCAAACTGTTCATGAGCAGCGGAGATATACTAGTCAATAAATCTTTGCTGTTAATTTTGAGATTTTGCTCATTTCTTCTCCTGAATAGCTCTGACTCGCTGAGTGAAAGAAAGACCAGAAAAAAAGGGATGAAAAGAAACAAAAAGGCACGGGAAGCGGTCAGTGCAGCCTTGTAGGTTTCATTTAAACTTTTTTTTGTAATAACTCAAAATGTTAATCACACTAAAGCGAACATTTGCTTGAAATGTGAGCATGGTGTGATATTTTAAGTGGTATGAAAGCAGATGGCTTTTCAGTAGTGTTCAGTCTGATGTTTATTGATGTGTTCTGATGCGATGCAGATAACATGAAAGTTACTGATATTGAAACCTTGCAGAACCTTTTACATTTCCACTGTTAGCACTTTGAGTAAACTAAAATATTTTAAACACCCATTAGTTGACACTGACATTCACTGTTATAATGTTATAAATGCTTTATTGTGATTGTGACTGATCTCATGTAAACACAATATTGAGATTGTTAATATGATTGTTCATAATTAGAGTCATTATCATAGAGTAACCGTAAAATAAAAGGTATTTCCCACTATTACCAACATTTAGATTTTATTAGGATAAAAAAATAAAAAAAAAACACCTGGCTTTTTGGATTTTACAAAATTCTCTGCAGTATATTTTTCAATATTAACATTTTGTGGCAGCACAGTTTTTAACTGTTGTTGGAAAACCTTGGCTTTCCTCCTCAGCAACATTGACATTACATGTAGTTACATCATGTTTGGCAGAGGCGTAGCATGTCGCATCTTGTTTAGCAGAGGTGTAGCATGTCACATTTAGAATTTATTTCCCTTACCTTTTGGTGAAATAATCAATACTCATGCTTTAAAGGGAACAAAGGGCATATTTTTTAGTTTTATCACATTATTTTTTTTCCAGCTCTAATGAAACAGGCCTTTTACTACAGTTCCTCTGTGCAAATGTACTATGTACATGTAAATCAAGTACCAATGCTTACAAGTTACCACTTCCTTCAAATGACTCACTAAATCAATATTACAAGTTGCTAAACAGTAAACCAGAATCATTGACATGGCCATTTCTGATTTCTAATTTTTTTTAGTGGTCTTTTTGGACCGGGGAGTACCTTTTGAGTTCAGAAAGTTACAGTGTGTTTTTATATTGCAGTTAACTTTCAAAACAAAAGATCAAGAACAAAATTAGATTTTTCATGATATGAAATTGGAAATGGTTTTAATGCACCTGCTGTTTAGTAGCCTGTAATCAATTCAAGTAAACTCAATCTTTCCTCATTCTTAAACAAAGAAACATGGGTGTAATTCAATACAGAGGATGATGAAACAGGTTGATATATACCTACGACCCTGACTTCTCCTCTCTCAGCACAATTATCGTGATACTACTCTGTGATTGGTCAGCACTACAGTATCATGGCTGTGAGAGGACCAGCAAATGCAGCAGTTTGCAGCACAGGCAGCAAGCCCCCTAATGAAGATTAACAAAAAATTAATTCACATAAGATTACTTTTTAAAGAACTGCAATATAATGAAATATCTATTAAATCAATTACATTTTAATCATATTAATTACATATGCAATTCATTTATTAAACTGTAATCAAATAGCAGAGAACATCCTCAGAATTAAGATAATTCAAAGTTATTACATTAATGTGCCAGGAGAGTAAATCTTTGATTACACTTTACAAAAAGTAAATTTTAAGGGGTGGATATGTAAGTGATAATGTAAATGCAGTCGGTTGTTAACGCAGAATAAACCCTGACATGGTGATCAAGACCATAATGTGCAAATGGAAAGCTTCGCTTAAGAAAAACAGTTCCTAACCAAAACGAAGTTCAAACAGAGTGGACATTTAAAGCATAGTGTACATTTTTTATGATTAATTGTGTAGCATACCATGGGTTATTACACAGTGCCTGAAAATAGTCCCCAGCTAGTTTGTGTAGTTGAAAAAGTTTTTCAAATTTTTTGCCTTTTTAGAAAAAGTGGCGTGTTCCTTTAATTACATTACAGTGTACAAAACAATTGTTGCGCAACAAGACAAACACTTCAACAATATAACCATGACATAACAGGAATGACACCTGAATGTCACATCTGACCAAGCAGAATCAAGCCTTTCAAAGAACCAATATATATATATATATATATATATATATATATATATATATATATATATATATATATTTTTTTTTTTTTTTTTTTTTTTTTTTTTTTTTTTTTTTCATATCATTGAACATACAGTCCATAGCAATATATTTTACAACCATTCATACACACAGGATGCATTTTTGCTATTTCTTTTTTTCATTTTTGGTCTATGTACACACTTTGTGTTTGTTGTTGTTGTTCTTATTTTTTATATATAATTAATTGTACTACATTACTTCAATTGGTTTTATTACATCAGATCTGAAAATACAGCATAGTCTCCAATGGTTTTAATAACTGTAATTAGTGTGCAAACCTCTAGGAGTGAGATGGTATTAAACATGTCATCTGTTTAGTCAGAGCAGGCCGGTCAGAGCACGAGTGTGCGAGAGAGACACAGTGGGGATTCTGGGTGACACAGATATGACAGCGTGCAGGAATCCCCAGCCTTGCAGAGAGACACACTCCATGCTTCCCTCTCCGCCTCTCTGCCGGTGACATCATCTCTTCCATGTGCGCATAAAGAATGAGGAAGGATTGTCAGGTGACAAGTATGTCACACCTGTCACTAGTAGAGCACAGAGCTAGCAACACTTCCAGGGATCATTTGAGTCTACTCAAAGTCGCTTAGGATCAAATCACTGGTTAAATGCAAGAATGTAAATAGCACATATATGTTTCATTTTAAAGCTTCCATAAAGGTTATAGCTGCTAGACCTGTGTTCAGACTATGTGTGTGTGTGTTTCTATGTATATTTGGTGATGGGGCCCATCTGTATGCGTGTGTGTGTGTGTATGCATAAATGGAAAACACTAAAAAGCCTTCTGGGTATCAGGAGGCAGTGCTTTAAGGTATGATATGTTAATAAAATGTGTCAAAATGTCTGCTTCCCATTCTCTCTTTATAAACAAACTTGCGGCATGAACTGAGCTAATTAGCGCGCCCATCTGCTCACTTGAGCAAACTTAGTGATACATACCAAAGAAACTGTAAAAAGACAAGCTCAGTTTTTCCCGGCAGATGACAAGTGTTATAAATTGCAGTTTGTTTTCTCCGTCTGCTCTCTTTTCCTCCGTTTTTCCACCTCTGACATTATTCATTCAATTATTTCCTTTGGCATTGCCGTGTCTCGTTTGCTGTACGTGTGTCATTGTTGTGGTGTTGTGTAAACACAAGCAATGTATATAAATGGCTGTAATTCAATCATCTGAAACTGTTTAGCATTTCCTAATCGCCCAGGTCTCTGATCTCCCTCGGAAGTGGGCGTTCAGCTAAATGCGTCTGCCAATTTTCCCGGTTTGTGAGGTGCTGGTGGTTTGCAGGGAGAAGACAGGATGATAGGGGAATATGAAGACAGAGATCGGTATTCCCCGAACAACATTATGCAAAGCTGTTAGCAACAATTAACTCATAGCACATCGATTGCGACGGGGCCGGGCCCCAGCCATTGTGCGAGTTAAGCACTGCGGTGCTGAGCTTGGAGCCGAGGGGGGAGCGATACAGGAAGATCCATCTGTTCTTTCTGCTCCTCTGCACTGATGGAAGACTACGCTAATCTGGTTACTTGTCAGGACAGGTTAGTGAAAGCAGGCGAATGGAGGAGGCTAGAGCTAAACTGGTTGGCAGCTGCTGGCTGTGCCGCGTCCTCTCCCAGACTCGATAGTGTTAGATTTGGCAAAGGCCGCATGCAGTCAGCCTGGCCACAGACCAGCCAATCTGACACCAAAGTAATACCAGCGCTGGCTGACACGGCTTTCTGCAACTATGAACAGACTCGCTTATTTTCGAATTAATGTATCTACGCAAGAACCATGAGTTTTAGCGCAGATGCAAGTAGTTATTTCAGAAAACATTTTCATAATATGATCCTTAAAACTTCCAGAATTTTGTTAAGGAGCTTTTATAATAAGAAGACTAAACTGATCATAGCAATTAATGCAGCTGTTAAAACAAACATGCTGATTACTTTCAAAAGCTTCTACACTTCTAATTGCCGTCTGCATTCTATTGATTCTCTTTTCTAATAAACACAAATAATTAGTTTTGTCAGAGGGAATAAAGATAAATTGATGGCGAAGGACAATCATTTTCTAAAGTAATAAAGGTTTTTGAATAAAATTAGCTTGAAAAATTTTCAGTGTTTAATTAATCATCTTTGGGAAAATGTAATCAAGAAGCCATTTATAGTTTTTGAATACAAGGTAAGAAGATATATTAATTTAGTTAATTATATGGGCTTTGTAAAAAGTAAAAAAAATAAAATAAATTGAGGCAATTTGTTAACAAGTTGTGTTATTTTTATTAAATTAACCACTAATTCTGCAATTTTCTGTGATTTATTTTCATTCTAAATAAACGCATAAACATGCTTTTAATAATATTATGGTTGAAAATGTTCATAAAATTATATATTGTGTTGCAGCTGTTGGGTTTGTACAACTGCCACAATTTTTTATTATTATTTTGGAATAAAATTAGGATTGAAATGTTAGGCTTCATTTTCATAACTGTCCTTCAAACTTTTATTTCAAAATCATGGAGAAAACCCAAAACAGATGCATAAAAGACTACAAACCAACACTAAAGTGTTTGAATGTCCCAATGGGCATTGTTGATTTAAGTGGAAGTGAATCAAACCACCCAGGCACTGCCTAGCAAAGGTTGTCTCTAACTCTGTGTAAAACAAAGAGACTTATGGAAAAAGCCTCAAAGAGAGCAGTGATCAATTTGAAGTAGTAACAGAACTGCGAACCAGTCATCCATATTTAGAACGCATTCAGGCCTGGATGGGAGGATGGTATGACTTATAGTTTCCATAAGTATAATGGTATTGATTTATGTTTAGAAATGATTTTAGTACAGATTTTTAGCTAAAATTCAAAGCAATATTAAGAATTCAGATCAACTGGACTGCTTTTTGACAGTGATCTCAATGTCAAACAGTGGAATTAGTCTTGGTTTGTAAGGAAAATCTATTATTAAAAATTACAAACATATGTGACCCTGGACCACAAAACCAGTCTTAAGTTGCTGGGGTATATTTTTAGCAATAGCCAAAAAATGGGTCAAAATTTTTACATTTTATTTTATGCCAAAAATCATTAGGATATTGACTATAGATTATGTTCAATGAAGATAATTTGTAAATTTCCTACTGTAAATATATAAAATATTATTTTTGATTAGTAATATGCAATGCTAAGAAATTCATTTGGACAACTCTAAAGGACATTTTCTCAGTATTTAGATTTTTTTTGCACCCTCAGATTCCAGATTTTCAAATAGTTGTATCTTGGCCAAATATTGTTCTATCATAACGAACCAGACATCAAAGGAAAACGTATTTATTCAGCTTTCAGATGATGTATTTTGAATAATTGTCACTTAAGACTGGTTTTGTGGTCACATATGAATGTCAAACTGTACCTGCATTGACGTATATAAACAAAGTATCAGGACAACATGTATGCATGAACCAAAATCACTGGTACCACGAAAACTGTGATATTTATACAGATAACATATTTCATTTTTGAGAAGGCTTTTGTTCATGTCACAATTACTTTTAGGCTTCATTGGAAATGAAAGAGAACAGATGACGACTGCAGTCTAGCATTTGTATTTGAGTAAAATGACAAATAATTTGGCAGGGGAATGAATGGTCACACACGCACATACATACAGAAATGGTTTTCTCTCTTTCTCATACACACTCTCCATCTGCTGCTAATGGAGCCTCATGTCTGAAGTAGGCGTGGCTGATGACTGAAGTCTCTGTGTCAATCAGAGTTGCCCCGCCTCCTCATGTGGTTTAGCTGTTTGGACCACCACACAACATTTTTATTCAATTAAAAAGCCCCCCACCCCAAAAACCATCCATACTACATCCTGTAGGCCTGTGTTGATTGCCTCTGTAAGCAATTTAGGCCTGTAATGATTTTGTGACTTGTTATGCTAATTATGATGGCCTTCCCAGTCTGTGAGAGCTAGTTGTAGATTTATTAGTCGCTGACTGAGAAGGAGCGAAAGGAAAAGCGGTAGTGGTAATTAATCCTGTTAACCAAGGATAATTGGGCAAAAAATAGACCCCACCAATGGCTTTAGCTCTTAGGAGTGGCAGTTAACCCTGCTTCCTGTGTTTTATTTAACAGTTAATGTTTCCTTTGCTTTCTGCTTCCTCTCAGGATCCTTGCAAATGTGTCGGCCCTGTTCCCTGATTGTCAGGAGCTCTGCCTCAAGGGGCTACAAGGTTCTACCTGCTAGTTACTGGCATTGCTACCTCCCTCAGCAACACGCAAATACACAGACTGGTATCCATGCATTGCATCATTTCCAGTGTGTGAATTCATAGGCCCCTGAGCTCGTCTGCACTCGTCTGATGAATGTTACATTGACAGCATCTAAAATGACTTTTTATAGGCATGCAAATATAGTCAAATCATTTTATTTGTCATGAAATGTTGAATTAAATAGGTTGATTTTACTGAATTTATGAGGGGATAGCTCACCACAAAATGAAAATTCGACTCTCCACTTGTTTCAAACCTGACTTCCATAGTATTTTTTTTTTCAATATCATTGAAATCAGTGACAACTGTCAACTGTTTGCTTACTAACATTGTTTAGAATTTATTCTTTTTCTTCCTACAGGTTTGAAACAATTTAAAGGTGCGTAAATGATGACAGAATCTTTATTTTTGGGTGAACCGTCCCTTTAAATAATGACAGTAATTAAATTATTAATTAAAATACTATCACTTTATTCACAGCGTTCATCTAGTTTTGCTTGATCTTGTTTTATAATTGTTTAATTCTGCTTTGTGTTTTCCAACACTATCTCACGACCAATTCGTACGTATTTTACAAGATGGCTAACTTGTATGAATTCGTACAACCTCACTCGAACGATTTGTCTAGACACCAGTGATGGTTAGGTTTAGGGGCGGGGTAAGGTGTAGGTCATTCATACAAATTTTTCCAAATTGTGCAACTCATAATATACGTATGATTTACCACAAATTATATTAATTTGTATGAGTGAGATCGTATGAATTAGTACAAATTAGCCACCCCATAAAATATGTAAGAATTTCTGTGAAATCAGGCTGGTGATTTCTGATGCTTTATTCAACACTTTTTAAAAGATTACCCAATCCTAAACTTTAAAATGAATGAACATTCTTGTCTCATCAAATTACTATAAGAAATTATTTTAATAATTTACTGTAACATTTTTTTATGCCTATTATATATATTTTTTTATTGTTGAGAAATGGTTAGAATGGGGTAGTAAGGTGCTGTACAAATATATTTTGATATAAAACAAATATAATAAAGGATTCTTTCTTTTTTTTCTAAAGCATAAATTCCATTTTTAGATGCCAATATGATGTTTTGTCATATATCAAATGTACAAAAATGTATGCGATGTAAACATAATGTACCTATATACGCTAGTGAGATCAGGGTGAACTATAAGGACATCTACAGTTTTGTGGTTTGCAAGTATTTCAACTAAATTATACTAGAGGAAGGAAGACTATTTTGTTTTTCCTTTCATGCAACAATACAAAGACCCCTCTTCATAAACAAAGCAGCATGATACAAAGTCCAGTTTTGTGAAAACAAGGCCTGAAGTGGCTGGTGTCTCTTCCTGCTCCTTTCTTATCTTGTCTTTTAAAGCATCAAGCAGCTGTAAGTAAATCTGTAATTAATGGTAGACATTTCAGGATCAAGCATGGGAGCAGCTGCAATAACATCCTTCTCTAACATTTTCCATACAGTGTCCCCTTTACACTTTACAGCATCTGCAAGGACCTCTATGAAATTGTTTGTTCTTTCTTTTTTCTTTTTTCTTTTTTTTTAGCATATGGTTCAGAGAATGTGAAAGGGTTGCCAGGAAAAAATATCTTTTAAGAAACAATGTTTTCATGACCTCTGATATATGCAATGTTTTTAAAGGACATCAAAGAGAGGACGAATATCCGTAGAATATCTCAGAAAATGTTGAGCTAACAGTATACTTAAGTTATAAATATAGCTGAACAGTCATTTTTAAAGTAGAGACAAAAGAAATGTGACACTTTTGTTTTCTGCAAATGTTGGTGTTATTAAAGGGCACAGGCAAAGGCGCCTTGATGCCTTCTGTCACCTGAGGTCACATTCACTTCCAAAGAGAGCAACCATAAGGTGACAGAGCTTTGTTAATTGCACTGGAAAATAATTAAATGGATGAACTAATTCCCCAATATGTATGTGAGTCCAACTTAATTAAAGAAACAAACTCAAATCAACCTTCAGCAAGAAAAAAAGAAGAAGTGTGTACACCCAGTGTGACGCCTCTAAGCGTCCTGCAGGAGGTAGTTTTAACATCTTTAGTATGTTTATTGTCACTGTCACATATAGTATAGGAGGCAAGGACAACCTCAAAGGAGAGGCCAAAAGACAAGAGCACTTGACATTTCCCCCCTCTGAAGTAAAAAAAAAAAAAACCTTAATTACACCATTTAAATAATTATTTACTGGATTTGTTTGTTCCATCTTCTCCCACCCCCCCTTATTTCATTTATTTTCTTCTCTTCTTCTTAGGGAGGTTTTCACCATATGGTTGCAGATCAAGTAATGTCAAACATTTTGCCCTTGCAAGTTTTTGCAATTTGCAGTTTTCAAACGTGAGACCTGTTGAAGGCACAAGTGATAATGGACGCGCTCTACCCCCTACCGCCTCTGTCCCACCATATCTTTCTTCAATTAATGCTACAGCGGGAGCTTCATGTAATAACACTTGCGCTTGTGGCCTGTCCACATGAAGGGGGGGATGTGGTATATAGGTGGTGTAGAAAGAGAGAGAATGTAGGTAGGTTAAAAAAACTAATTAAAATGCCACTGTTGTGCACTCATATGAGCGTTGCATGTTAGCTTGGATGCTTATAATGTGTTTTGATGCGGGCGAGAGCATGCAAAGCTTTGTCTATCATTATTGCTGTGAGCAATCAGGGTAATGCCAGCGGGACGGTGGACGCGTTGACAGCTGTAATTATGTATCTCCATGGTGATCACTTTTGGCCTGTCATGGAGGCCAGGCTGGCTCCTCCTCCTCTGGCATTTAATCAGATTGGGCTGTCACTTGTCAGGTGGACTGCGGCTGTTTGGGGCGTAGTGTGCATTTTGTGGGAGTGTGTTTGTTTTCGGAAGTGTGTGTGTGTATGTGTGGTATGTAAGTAGGGGGTCTCTCATCTGTCTCAACCCTGTGCCTAAAACTGGTGAAGAATGTTTAATTACATGCAGCTGAGTCCTTCTCTCTCTCTCTTTCTCGCTCTCCAACTCCGAGTCTGCACCCCCCAGCCTGCTCAGTCCTCTTTCATCCTATGCATCCTCCGAAGGCCGGTTCGGTAGTAAGTTGTCTTTTATGAGGCTCACGCAGTGTGTCCTTTGCTTACTCTCATCTCTGAAAGAGCCAAGCAGAGGAGAGGCACCTCCTTTCACCTAACAAATGAAAGCATGGCTCTCTTCTTCCGGACCTAAGTATTTAGTTTAAGCAACATATACTTCTGCATTGGTTTAGCTACCTAAAATGTTTTGTCATTTAGTCACCCTCATGTTGATCTAAACCTGAACTACTTTTTCTTCAGTGGGTTGTAAAAGGTGAAATTATGAGGGCAGACACTTTAAGATTTCTTAGCTTCAATAATGAGAAAAATGCACTGTATAAGTATTATAAAAGTGGGCCATATGTGTTAATACTTCTGAGGTTATATAAAAGCTTTTAAGGTATTCAGTTATTGAGTAAAACTCAATCGGATTCATGAACAAATTCAACTTTGTGCACTCATTCACTGAAAATGTCCAGCTCAAAAGAATTACATGTCATGAAGTCATCAACGTAATGTCATGCCTATTTTTTATTAATTTTTTTGCCAAGATTTGTATGTATTCAGAAGACTTGTAATACATATGTAATGTATGATATTTTTTGATCCTTAAAAATCATTAATTGGATTTTTTTTTTTTTTTTTGTATTTTTTATCGAGTCACAAAATGACGATGTTTTGTTAACAACGCCAGAATGTTAATCTTACGGTAAACTGAAAATGAAATGAATGCATGATTTTGATCATTGTAAATGATTCGTCCTTTTATTTTCTCACCTTGCCATTTTTAATTAAAATACTGTATCTTAAGTTTTTCAATGAAATTTACTTTTCTCTGGAGATGTTTGCTAGACTTTACTAATCATGTAGGCCCCTTAAACCCCACACATCCACAATCAAATGTAGTCCCTGCTCTACATTCTTTTTTTCTCCTTTGGTAATTTGTTTCACTTGGATGAACTGTTGAAAAAAAAAAGATGTGTAATTATGAGAAAAAAGTTTAATATCAGGTGAAAAATGATCAACGGCTGTGAACTCAGCCTGCCAGTATTCTGAAAACACTAATTCAAAAGAATGCTTTGGGTTGATTTGCATACGGACATCACGGCACGTCCAACACATAACAAGGCGTGGGCTGAAGATGTGAGGAGAGACCCTCATAACCTTCCCAGTGCCCCAACAGGAAGCAGACCTGTTTTTATTGCACCCCCGTGTCCTTTAATGTGTAAGATGAAAGCATTTGTATCAGTGGTGTTTTTCTTTGCTTTTTATGGCTTGCTAATTCATATTTTTGGGAAAAGGAAAACATAAACGCATTGTTGTAAGAGTGTTTTTGGATTCGATTCATTTATAGCCTCCTTATTTATGCACTTCCTGAAATCCCAAAAAAAGACTGTGGCCAACTGTGACTTTGGATCAATGATGAGCCTTGTTTTACTCTATTGTGCACATGCTAATTATTTTTTACAGTGTATGACACTTCTGCATTATCACTTAATGCTGCACAAGAATTTTTTATTCTACAGTAACTGTGAGCTTTCTCTTTGGTAACAGCTTCTGACAAAGACCATATGTAGAGCTGGCTTTAACATTTACAGCCTGTCATCTATATCTCACAAACGTGTCTTTAGCATTTGGATTGCTGTTGCTGCTGTGTGACTGTTTATCTTGACTCCTTTGCCTCTGTCTTCCTCTTTGTTGCAGCATACAGGAGCAGCAAGTCCATGGACTGCTAATGAGACTAGATCTTCGGTTTGTGGTGTGCCGAGCCTGGCTTCTTTAATACTGTATCAAAGGCCCAATCAAAGGCATAATTTCCTCCAGCAGCCTGCCTCTGAGCATCACTGTGAGCCGTTCTTCTTTCTACAGTCTTTTTCTGGCCTTGTGAAAAATATAAGAAATTATGTGCTTTTTTATGTGTCTTTAAGAGTAATGTGGACCCCAGTTCTGTTGTTTTCATAGGCATTTTCTTTGTGTGCAATGGATGTATACACATACTAATGAATGAAATATAAAGTGAGTATGGACTTTTGCAGTATGGTGTGATTGCAGTGTTGCCTTGAGTCTCAAAGGGATGCATCTTTCATGTACAGCTGAGAGACAACAATTCCCCCTCAGGGCTGAAGCCAGTTTTTGCAGATCAGAAGTGATTCCTTAAATTTTTAGCCATTTAATCTGACCCTTGCTGCCAGGAGTACAATTCTTACTGTAATGGTTGTGTGCTCATGGCCATTTTCTTAAAAGAGACACGGATATTCCTGGCACATGCTTCATGGAAAACATGGCAGACATTTAGAAGGACAAGAAGATTTGATTTTGTCTTGCAATCAGAGAGAGGCAGTGAGTTCTATATTATACAGTACAGGAAAACTTTGATTCTTCTGTGTTTAGGTTGTAGGTATGGATCACCCAGAAATGCTGTCATCATTTACTATTTCTCAACCACAGGGATGATGACATTTTTAAAAGGTAGCTAATCATTATATTTTGGAACATCTGCAGTGTGTATCTGCAGTCTTATAGCCAAAAACAGCTATGACTGACACCTTTATTGCTTAATGATAGCTGTAATTTGATCTGAGTTTTCTTAGTAATATGTTTGATCATTTTCCTCTTCCTGCCTTAATCACTGTTGTTCACTAATTACGTCTTACTAATAAGCAAAGGGTTGTGAAAATGAACTATATCTAGAATTGGTTCCTTGTAGTATTAGTCCTAATTTGTACATTGGTTTGTCTGAAGGGTTGTTGTTGAATCCCAGAGATAATGTGGCTAAGCTGTTCATTTTGAATTCATGGAGACTTTGTAGTATTTGAACATAGAACGCTCATAATTATTTGAACACAAACTTGGGTGAGGTGTGTAAAAAAAAAAAAAAAAAACTCTCCAGGGATTTTCTAAACCAAGGTAATCCTGAGATTGAACTGCTGAAGTAGCATAGTTCTGTTTTTAACAAAGCATGCAATGACATTCTGAGGCCTCTGAAACATATGGTGTTATGATTGAAATCAGCTCTAATCAAATTATATTTTTGTCTCACGTTGAAATAAAACTGAAGCATAACTGAAAGAAAATGAACTGTGGAGAAATTCTTAGTACTGATAAATGCAAGTCAAAGATGAGATATCTGGCATCATATATGGAGTCTCGGATGCTCAGTGTCTTTGGCACAAAACAATTATATCACTGTCAGTTTGTGGTCCAAATTCCTGGTGTGAAGGGCTTCTGGAAATTAGGACGAAATGGCTGGAACAGGTTCTGACTAACAAATTGAATATGATTTAGCCAATTATCAACAAATGGAAATGACTTGCATTCATTAGCCTGAATGAAAATGATCTCTCTTACTGTTCAGTTTTTAAAAAGCAAGAAAACAGGAGAATATAGCACCACTTTAGCAGGTTATGAAAGTTCATAGAGTAAAAAGCTACGAAGAAAAGAATCCACGTCTTGGCCAAATTATAGGCTTTTCACAAGCGCTTTTATCATTCTTGTCAATTGCTATCAGTTGCCCTCACAGCTATGTGATTATGGTGACATTTTCTAGATCCACTCATTTCAAGTATTATTATTATTATTATGTTGTAGCACATTTCTCTCGCTTGCTTTTTAAATAATTTCTTGGTTGCATTCAGTGTTCAATCCTAATCATTGGGATCCATTTCAGGTCATCTGGAATGACTCATTTCTTTCTAACGGCATTCAGTAAACAGAGCAGATGAGCGGAGATGTTGTCCTTTAACTGCTAAGGTAATGAAGTACTGTGGGATCTGACTTCCAGGCCGGCCAGGGCAGGTTGGAGTAAGTTTGGCCCAGCGCAGGGAGCTGCAGTGTGGGGCTGGGCGCCATGGCAGGTGCCTGTGTCAGCAGTACTGCCGGCCAAGGGGAGAGGTCAATCTCACACCTCCAGCAGGTGGGACACAGGCTTGCATTAATGATGCTTACAGTGAGATAGCTGCAGTGTCAGGGGGAGAGGAAAGCATCAAGCCAGGTGTCTCCTCCTGCTCTGAGCTTTACACAGGAACACATGCTTCTAAATTAGGAATTCATGCTTGATGAAGCAGTTAGGTTGAGTGAAAAACAACTTCCTTTGTGGTCATTGCTTTTTTCGCGTAAGATTTGGTTAAAAACACATAACATTTCTTAACATAAAGCTGAAAGACTTTTATTTATACAATTAAACACATTATGTAAATTGCTTTATTTATTTTATTTTTGTATTTTATTTGATTGAAGCACATGTGGGTGTGCTGAGTTTGTGTCTACTCATGTTTATTATGACGTCTGCTTTGAACAATTCTACAATAAGTAAATCCACTCTTCAATAGTGATGCTATAGAAAAATGGAACATCAAAGACAAAATTATTACAATTGCTGTGCACTTGTTTCTCTGAAGTGTAATGTCTATCTAAGAATCTGCAATTTATTGGTTATTGGTCAGAATCAGTTGGCTAAAAATGGAAATTCCAAATGAAATGATGGTGGAAATTCTAAATCCATTTTATTGGTCTTATTGTGATTCATATATGCATATTTTGAAATGAAATTAATTTTTTTGTAACTCCTTATAACTTGACCTTCCAGTGAAATGACAAGGACTTCTCTCTGGTGATATATACTGGAATTCTCCAGATCTGACACTAATTTCTCCATGTCTTTAATATCTGTGCATCTTCCTGTAAGTGTGTGTAGTGTTTAAATGTAAATGTGGCCAAGGCATTTACACAACAGGGTCTAGAATCAAGTATCGTTCAATTATACGATTTGGTAAAAAAAAATAGTCATAATGCTTTGTCTTTTTATTTTCTGTAGGCTTCTGAGTTTCAAAGCTTTATGTAAGCAGTGCTGCATTACTGTGTAATACTATATATTTCAAATCTATAGTTACAATTGAATTATCTATGGTTAAGCTCATTTCATGTTCCAACAGCAGCCCCTGTGGCCGTTCTGCCTCATTCTGCACTCTTATGTTATACATCTGAATCATAAACTCCTCACCTCATCTTCCTCCATACCTCTTTGTCCTTCTGCTTTCATCTGTGTGGTAATGGATGAATGAAAGGAGGAAGGATCTATTCTGGACATTTCACGCCCCCGTCAGGTCTTTACCACAGATGATCAGCTGCTGCGTGTGTGCTATAGCAGAGTGGAATATAAACAGAGATAATGTGAGCGTGTCCTGATGCCACAGTGAGTGCACATTTGTATCAGTAATTTACAATGAGTGTATAAAGGAGTGTAGCTTAAAGGGGTAGTTCACTCAAAAATGAAAATTATTTTATTTACTCGACTGCTTTTTGTTCAGACCTTTTTTATATGGAGCACCGATATTTGGAAGAATGTTGGTAACCACACAGTTTTAAAATTCTCAAAATATCTGTGTTCCTCAGAAAAAAAAAGTCATGAATGAATGATGACAGAATATATATATATATATATATATATATATATATATATATATATATATATATATATATATATATATATATAAATAAATATATATTTTTTTTTTTTTTTTTTTTTGCTGAGCTATATTTTTTTATTTTATCTTCTGTGAGTGAAAGTGGAGAACAGTACTTACAGATCCATAATAGTTATCAAATGGACCTGGTTTTCTTATGGGTGCAGGATGGGGTCTGTTTAAATTATATATATTAAATATTTTCATCAGCCATCACAGTAACAATGTAATGAACTTCACCGTATTTCTTTAAAATCAAAATTTTTGCCTTTTCTCTCCTCGCAGTGGCCTGACTAATTTTTCTCTTCTTTGATGCCTCCAATGGCGGCATCTGGTCCGAAATGTCCTGAAGAAAGAACTCCTCCTGGCCTTCCATTTTATCTGAGATCAGGAGTATTTGCTGGCCCCATTTGATCTTTTCAGTACACTCGGGTTTAATGTCTGGCCAGTGTTTTTCGAGCAGCAGGTAGTCACAGGGAAGCTGTTCTAGGGTCATCACTCTTTTGTGTCACTGTAATTCACACACAGATGGAGACCTTTGAACTCTGACAGGGGTCATTTTGAAATTATTACTTGATACATTTCTGTTTTGGTTGGGTGTTTTGAAGAAAGGAATGATCTTTGGATAGATTTGAGAGAAAAATCAAACCCTGTAAGGGTTTTATCTGTGAAGGATTTGTTTTCCTGCGCGAGACCATTTTTTAAATTAGTTTTAAATAGCCCTTTTACATGTTAAAGTGTTTTGATACTGGACATGTTGAAGTTAAGGGGGGGCTTTTATGAATGTGGTTTTATAAAAATACATTTTTTTGCAAAGCATTGTTTTTTGGGGGTGGCAGGGCCGGTAGACATTTTGGCAAGAGTCCAGCTAGTTTGATCTGCCTTTTATGACTTTTTTACATGCTATAGAGTATTGACGGGGATGCCTCTGACAGTCTGTGGAAAGGCTACACTAACAACAGCATCTTAACATACAAGAGGTGAGATGAACAAGCAAGATGTGATCTATCATCACAACAAAAGAACTGGCTATGCATGTACTTGATTCCTTTTTCTCAAACTGTAGATATAAAGATTTTTTTTTATTTTAGTTTTTATAATTTTTGAACATTATAAAATCAATTAAATATAATTGTTTATTGGTTCAGTGATTTTAGTTTTTTTAGTCTCTGAGAAAGTATCACTGTTTTGGTCAATCCGTTAGCTCGTTAGTGTTCTTTCACATCAAAGACAAGCAAAAGTTTAACCTCACTGTGCTGATTGCATCATGTGACAGACAGAATACCTTGTAATTGGCCAGTCGAAGGCTAATAAGGTTTTTTTGACAATGGTAAATCAGTTTGAACAGTAGGCACAAAGCAGTAGACTTCATAGCAGTCTTTTGAACAGAATTGTATTAATGACACAGATTCATTTGAATTGCCATCTTCGTTGTACTATTTGAAGAAGTAAAACTCAATTTGTACATGATTGCTGACACATTCTATGCTAGCAGTTTGTATAGGTTGTACCCACCATGTACCTGACCTCTTTTTCATATTTCTTTTTTTTTCTACAGGGTGGTCCCTTCTTCGCTTTGTAATGACCGAGTATCTAGTTCAGGGTGGGCATTAGGCTAACTTCATACCTCATTTGATGTGAGGTCTGTTGATGTGATCAATTGCTTGAGTGAAGTCGCCAGAGTCTTTCATCAGGCGTCTGCTCACAGAAGGAGGTATGGACAGAGCTGGAGGCTCAAACCTATCTGCTTTCATGATGTTTGTCTCTCAGCTGACTTCAGAATGGTGTTTAGCTTCACATACAGTAGATGGAAGGCTCTCTAGATCATTTACAGCACGGCAGTATCTCCAAAAACTGTCCATGCATGTCATTGTGACTCGCTGTGCTACCTTTTGGCTTGCAGCTGCAGGTATCAAGGACTTGTGTGGTTTTGTTAGCTCGATGTGGTGAAGTTGGCTTTAGTAGACATAATTTAGCAGACACCATGGCTGTCACCAGCACCACAGAGTTGTGAATGTATTGGCAGTAGTTAGAACTGATGTAAGTGTAATACTTGTAGCATGTGTTACCCAATTAGATATCTGACATATGCCTGTATTTCCGATCCGGAATCTATTTCTTTTTGTTGGTGAGTGGCTCCACCTGGCCACAGATGAGATTGTAGAAGGGTTTGACAGCTTAGGGGACATTTGATCTTGTCTGTTGTTATTTTCTAGTCATGTTGCCCCAATGCTCGGCTGAGATTCTGGCTTTGCCTTTAAATATTTACTCTAAGTGGATGACAGTGGCCCTTTCCCAGTAGAATCCATGTGTGACGTGCATCACTTGGCCACATTTACCTGCAGGTGTTGTGCACTTTCTTACCCAGACACTAGGCGTTTCTCAATGTCAAGGATACTTCCTTGGCAGGACTGATCCTTCCAAGTCACTTCCTTCAGAGGCTAGGCGAGACTCCTATTTAGCATTTGGAGAACACGTAAATGGAACAGGCTAGCAAGTGCACGTAATTGCGTCATTACGTCAGTGAAAAGGTCCGTTTGAATAACGCTGTGAATGGTATCGTTAAATTACTTTGGACAACTTAACTAGTTATTTATAAAAGAAATGCTGATGACGCAACCAAGTTAACAATTGTTAAATGACAGGTCCGGTTCAGTTAACCATTTGTATTTGTATAATTTACAATATGAATATGGTATTAATTTGTACTGGCATTTAAACGTTAAACTTTACTTATATTTACTACAGTTTTAACAAAAGTTTGGTAACGTAAATAAAAACAGCTAACGCTCCGACTCTGCTAACGTTCGACATTTTTGAATTTTTGAACAAGATAGCAAAGTGCATAGGATTGTGGGTGATTTGAGAGCGCGAAGAGCGCAAAGGATACACATATGCATCCTTTCCTGTGTATGGCATATTTTTCGAACGAAGGACTCAGTCCTTGGTTGAAATTCCAAGGATCCTCGACATTGGAACAGTCCTTTCGACGGATGTCGATGACGTAGCATCCTCGAAATACTGGCTTCCGAGGACCTTCCTTGACATTGAGAAACACCTACAGTACTTTTCAGTTGCATGTGGATTGGATATATCTGTCTGGCATTTTATGTTACCTTCATTATTGTTTAGACACATTTATAAAACACATAGGCACTCTAAATTCAGATTTAATAGATTTTTATCCCCCATAGACATAATAATAATACTAATACTACTACTACTAATAATAATAATAATAATAATAATAATAAGGTATTTTTTTTATTAGTCATGGTTAGAGACTTTATAAAACACATAGGGCCCTTTTTTAACGATCTGAAACGCAAGTGTCAAAGCGCGAAGCGCAAGTAACTTTGTGGGCGGGTCTCGGCGCTGTTGCTATTTTCCCGGCGGGATAAATGGCTTTTGCGCCCGGCGCAAATCTAAAGTGGGTTGGTCTGAAGTAGCTTCATTATTCATAGGTGTGGTTTGGGCGTAACGTGAAATAAACCAATCAGAGCATCATCCAACATTCCCTTTAAAAGCAGGTGCGCAAGTTCCATTATGGATTGCTATTATTATGGCGTATTTACCAGGCGCACGCCAGGAGCGGTTCACAGCCGAGGAGACTGATGTTCTTGTAAGAGCAGTGAAAGACAGAGAAGTTGTGTTGTATGGGGATGGGAGAAACCCACCCAAAATACACCACAATGATTTCCGTCATCTCATGTGTTAATATTTTTTTTTAGTGTAACAATTTATGATTTGAAAAAATAACTGTTGCATCTGTGTAGATTACATGAGCAAAGTGTATGCGCGTTGTGCACGCTATACATTATGGTCAAGCATGCGCCCTTAAAATAGCATAATGAACAACGCGCAACGCGCCACTGACTTTAGACTAGGTTTTTTCTGGTCAGTGGCGCAATTGTTTAATGGAACAGCAAAATAGCACCAGGGATTGTTTGCGCCGGAACACGCCTCCTTTTTTGCGCTGAACCGCCCAGGGAGCGCAAGTTCATTCACTAGTTTAGCGACGTGCTTCTGTGGAGGGAAAAGCGCGCTTTGCGCGGGTGCAAAATAGGAATGACACATGCGTCGGTGTACAAAGTCAGTTGCGCTGGGTGCAAGATAGGGCCCATAGTGATTCTAAACTCTGATTGCATGAGACATGTTTAAAGCCTTTTTTGGGCTTATCATATCATATCATATCATATCATATCATATCATATCATATCATGGTTGCTTAGACACATTTATATAAAAGCAGTTCCAAGCCATTTTTTTGTGTGCTATATTCTATTCTATGCTATACTATATTATGCTATTGAAAATCAATATTCTATTGACTTTAGCCCCTTTCACACTGCACGTCGGACCTGGCATAAGGCGACCCGGCAATGTTCTGGCAATTTGCCAGGTCCAATGTGCAGTGTGAAAGGGGCTCTAGTAACATTGCCGGGTTCAACCTGGAATGAGCGTGACTCTTTTACCGGCTGTTTTGAAGGAAGATCAACGTTCGCAATGAAAAAATATGTGCAAACTGTAATGAAGCAGAGATCAGTTTGTTCCTCACTTTCCGCGCTGACGGCGAGATCGTTCGCTTGCTTTAGTGGAAGTATAACTTTACACTTTACCCGTGTATTTGCCGGAATGGCAGTGTGAAAGGGGCTTTTGTTAGCCATACACTGACACTGTTATATATAACTTTAAGTCAAAGTTGGCATAAATTACATTCGTTTTTACAAAAATGTAATTACACAATTTATTAAATGTCTGTGTCTTGTATCATATTGATGTAAGTTTGTATGTTTTTATAACTACTTGAAGCTGTGCATACATGACTTACTGCTGGCAAACGCTGGGTCTGTTTTACCTCTTCCAAGTGCTGCTTTCTTTCCTGTCTTCTTTAGTGCATAATGATCGAGACAGAGGCCTGTACAGATTGAATGTAGATTGAGTTGTACACCTCCACACATTCATATCGACTGCTACATTTACATGGGAAGCTCTCAGCGTGTTTGTGCAAACAGGGCAGGAAGTGTTTGTTATAGTGGACGCGTGGGGTAAATATAAGTGTCCCTTTGATTCCTGTGGTTTCAGTGACACACTCCCTCTCTGCGCTGGGCATTGTTCACCCACACTTCTCTCCAGGAGTCAGCAGAGTTTCCTGCTGAGGGTCTATACACCAGCATCTGAAGGGGTGTGTTTCAGCACAGCAAGGCTTTCTTCTCTCTTTTCTCCTCCAATCTTGTCTCTTCATCGTCACATCAGATTGTTTGTCTAATTGTGTGATTGTTCGTCTTGCTTGAGGCTTGAAGTGGGGGCTAGCTCTGCATTTTTGGGTAAAAATAGAGAATTTTGCTAAAAATAGTTAGAATTTTGTACTTATATTATATTATATTATTTACCAGTTTTTAAAAAGCAACAATGACCTCATTTTGAGGTTCCAGATCCAGATGTAAATGAGGTGATGGTAACCAACATATTGCGTTCCAGCGATCGGCCACACTTAGACCTGTGGAATGACACATCTTATCAGTGGCCCTCCAGGAACCGAAATACATTTTAGAAAGTGTGATTTCTTTCCTTTTCTTCTCCGTCAGCCTTTAATTTTATCTTCTTCCTTTGCTCCTCTGGGTCAGCAGCTGTCAGGTATTGAGAGGAGAAGAGGGGGGCTGCCCGCTGCTGCACCGCCGTTCGCCACGACACACGCCCACCTCCAAGTCACATCTGGTGCGGGAGCAAGCACTCCGATAAGTGAACCGAAGCCGATGGTGCACCACACAGATGTTGCCCCTGCTACTTTCCCCTCTAAGTCTTCCAAATCTCCTTGAGAGAGTCGAACACACTTCGGCCTCCTCCTGATAAAAGTTTGCCGAGCGAGAGTCTTCGTTCTCCACGTGGGTGGTCCAGCCCGTACATTCACCACACCGGTGGGCAGGAAGCCCATGGCATGCTGTACCTGCCCCTCATCCTCCTCTGCCCCCTCTACAATCTCGTTAACTGTGTCTATTACATTCGAGGCCGCCCGAGGGCTTCCAAAATCCTCCCGAATCTCCAGCGGTGGCTGCAAGGCTGTATCTTGTAGATGCACGTCTCTGCATCCTGGCGGCTGAGGCAGCAGGGTGAAATTGAATTAGCTGTTGTGAACCTGTGGCCATGAGAAGATAGATGTGTCAGAATCAAAAAGAGAGGGCTGAACCGTAAAGTTCTGAAATGGTATTTTTTTTTTTTTAGGCACTGAGGGCTGTCTTTAACTAAGCAACTAATGATGACCAGCCCTGAAAACTACACACAGGATCTTCTCTGTGTCCAAAGCAGGGTGAGCTCGGGTCATGCTGCGTTCCTCTGAAGAGGAAGCACAGGTCAGGAGATCAAAGAGGCTTTTTTTCTGATCTTCTCCAGTGGTGTCAACTTCAGTGACAAAGCCACGTGTGTTTGATTGACTAAGTGTGGATTTTTTTTTAAGTATGCACCTTTTGTTTTTTGGTCAGTTACTAAACCCCCTTTCACACTGCACGTTGGTCCCAGAAAATTGCAGGAACATTGCCGATTGCCTTCTGTGTGAACGCAAAAACATCCCATGATGGGGACCTAGTAACATTCCAGGGTTCAGTCCTGGAAAGAGCTCTGTGTGAACAAAAGCCAGAATCAATATGCCATATAGGGTGTGTCGTAGTGATGACGCACATTATCTTGCGACTCTTTTACAGCGTGTTTTGAAGGCAGATCAACGTTCGTGATGAAAAAATATGTGCAAACTGTAATAAAGCAGAGATCAGTCAGTTAGTTCCTCACTTTCTGTGCTATAGCTGAGATCGTTTGCCAGTTTAAGTGAATGTTAATGTGCCTAGCGTTTTCGACTCATACATTACACGTCACATCCTGATGTCGCATGTTGTGTACGAAGGCACAATCCGGGAACAATTGCCGGGACACATTACCCGTGTATTATCTGGAATCTCAGTCTGAAAGGGGCTTAAGTAAATGATTTCTATCAGTAGAAGCTTACAGTATGCCTTTTTGCAGGTGCTTTGCTCTCAGGCTCAGTGTTGGTAGATCAAGGATCACTTAGTGTGGGGAAGGAAGTAGTGCCCTTCTGTCTTTCCTGTAGCTTCTTTTCTGTAAGTGTTCCCATCCTCTTTCTTTAACTCACACTGATGTTATTGCACTATTGTCTAAATGTGACAGCTCTTCAAGTTGTTTTAACATGTTCAGTTAATTGGAGGCCACAAGGGGCGTAATCTTCAATGAATCTTTTGAGATTACCTCTACTTGTGGAAAAAATACAGAGGACAGGGCAGGGGTTTTCAAACTGGGATGCTGAAACACCCAGGTGCAGCAAGGGAGTAATAATAATAACAATATCTAAACAGATTAATGTATCAAATTTGACATGTTGTTTCATTCTGCTGTTTAAAGATTGCTTGGAAATATGTTAATAATTATTTTATTCTGTTTATAGCTAGTATTTTATCTTTCTCTTCAAGTGGCCCTATGCTTTAAAAAAATATAGTTTTCACATAGTAGGTTACACATTTATATTTGAGAAGCTAATATTTGAGCACTGAACTAGAATTTTAGAATGATTTTTGAAGGATCATGTGACACTAAATGCTGCTGATAATTCAGCTTTACCATTACAGGAAGTTGTATTTTTAAATATAATATAATATAAAGAGGTGTTTAAATTGTAATAATATTTCATAGTAGTCATGTTTTACTATATTTTTTTGTCAAAGAAAAGTGGCCGTGGTTAGTATAAGAGATTTTATTTTAAAAGCATTAAAGAAATCTTACAGACGCCAAACTTTTGAACAACAGTGTACATGGAAATGTGTAGCTGCTTTATACTGTATTTAGTAAAGGGGATCATAATATTTGTGGCTTAATGGCATCAGAATTTTATTTTTTTGTTTGCATTTTTTTAGCAACAATTCAACCACTTATAACATAAACATAACCAAACCAAACCAACCAACAGACAATGTCGATCTTTTACAATGCTATTAAAACAACAACAGCAACATGTGCCTTCCAACATACCAAAACTCTAAATGTTACTTAAAGACACATCAATAAAATCCAGGTATGGGGTCCAACTGTGATGAAAAGGATGAATTTAAAATTCTAAGGAAATAATTTCCCTAATAATCTTGTGTCATCCTTTCAAAGATGGGGTTTCTCACTGATCCAAGTTAACAGTATAATTTTTCTGGTGGCATCAGAAATTTTGAAAACCCCTGATCTATGTATTTAATTAATTCATTACTCATAGTCAAAGCTGAAGACTTTGTACTAAACCAGTGGCAAGACACTAATGAAACAGAAATATTCTCAACATCAATATATCTAAACATGCAGGTCTCAAGGTACCAAAGGCATGACGTTCATTCTCTGCTTTGGATGTTTTAGAGTTTTATGAGCGTTTTTTTTTTTTTTTTTTTTTTTGTAGTTCTGTGTGAAGCTTTCTGTTACTATTTTATATGCTTCTGTTTCCTGTTGAGTAGGGTGGGCTGCACTTCAGGACCCTGTGGCAAATGCCACCTCCAGTGGCTTCCTCTCAGTGCATGCCAGCACAGCATCAGGGGCCTGTGATGTCATAGGGGCCGCTGGGGGTCACCTGGGTGACCAGGTCCTACTGCCACAGCAGCGTGTAGGGAAGCAGAGTGAGTGTGCTTCCTGCAGGAAATGTCCCTGAGTGATTGATGATGACTGCATTGTTCAACCTGTGCCACCATTTTGTTGAACTTTCCCTATTTATGCTCGAATCCATCGGATCTGACCTCATTCTCCCCCACTCCCCCAATAAAGTTTTGGATCTGTTCTAGGGTCAGCTCCGACATGCAGCCTGGCACAGGCGTCATATCCTCTGGCTGTGTTATAGGTGCTTCAGAGAGCGTTCCTCAGGTGTGGCAGTGATAGGGTTTCTCTCGTGGGGGCACTAACACAGTGTTGATTCAGTGCCGAGCGATTGCCTCCAGCTCTTCCTGTGTGGTGTTTGTCTTTGCGGGCTGGCTGATTTTCCACTCTTTTCATTTATGTCAAGCTCTCGCTTTCATCCTCTTTGGTGGGGTCAGAGGTCATCAGTCTTTTTAGGGGAATGATCTAAATTTGATAGAGAGTTGTCTTTCCACACTCTGCCTTTTACTTTGAATGTGTGTGTTTCTCACTTAAATTACTTTCTGTTTGTTTACTTGATTTAGTCATTGACAGTGTCCTAGAGTGGATATATACATTGGAAAATAATATATATATATATTTTATATATATATTTTTTTTTTTTTACCCCCAATTAAGGTAATTGTTTTTACCACCTTCTCCTCTTATTATGTGGCAATGACATTGGTAGAAATTACATTTTAAATACTTTTGGAAAAATATTTTGGAATAGCTGATAGCATGTTATGGCCTGGTTTCACAGACAGGGTCAGGATTAGGCCATAGTTCAGTTAGGACATTTAAGTAATTTTCCGTAAACATACTTTAAAAAACACATAACTGGTGTGCATCTTGAACCAAAACAAAGGCTCTGATATATTTTAAGATCAGTCAGTTCAAGTTTCTTTCAGTTGACCCAGCTCAGATTTACATTTCAGTCTGGGGCTAGGCTTAAGCCTTGTCTGTGAAACCAGAGGTATGTATCTTAAAACACTTTTTGTGAAAAAACAAACAAACAAAAAACACATTAACTTTTTGTAAAAAATTAGAAGTTGATTGGATCAGGATGTACAATATAAATGTTCCCAAGTTTTCCTTCTTTTAATATAAATATTCAATATTCGTTGATATTTTATATGCAGTAGCTTAATTTAAAGCCAAATCCTGAAACATAAAAGTGGGAAATGTTGGAACCTAACTCCTGGATGAATGTTTATGCTATTTATTCAGTGTTAATCATATTTTCCAATATCCAAAAAACCCTATCAGTACATGGTCTTAAATCAACATTTGTATAGGGATTGGGCACATTTGTTTTTCTCTGACGTACTTTCCTGATTGAAAATGCTGCCCTGACCTCAATGGGTCAATCTGAATTTTATCTTGTCTCACACATTTGCCTTAAAATATAGTATTTATATTTTTTGTATTTTTTTTAAATAGTTTTAGATTTATGTTTTTTAGAATAATATTTATAATATAACTTATCTGAACTTTTTATATTTGTCTGAAGGTTTTGTTTTTTGAGTTTCAGATACTATTGACTCAAGAAACTTGAGGTTGTCTGAATTTAAAGTTTAAAGAACCACAGAAATGGTTGTCAAAGAGAGATGATAATCCCTGTTACCTTGGCTTAATGTTTGTGCTGTCCCTCAACTCTTACACCTTTCCAGCTCGCTCTCTTCCCTCCCCATCGTTTCATTGAACAGGACCCTCGGTTCATACCTGCACATCAGAGCACAGGCCCTCTGGCCCTCTCCAACACACCTTGGGTCAGCCAGAACCAGGGACCAGTGCTGCCCTTTGGTGAGTCTTGAGATTTATTCTAATAAGTACTGCGCTTTTGACAGGTTAAAAGCTGACCTCTGCCGCCCGCCAGATATCTCAGTGTCAGCGTCCTTGTGTTCCCTGTCCGGTTTTATCAGCTGGGCAGGGAAATGTAAATTAAAAGAAGCATAAAAATAGATGATGGGACATGTACCTTCTCTCCTTTTTTTTCTCACTTCTTTTTTTTTTATAGCCAGTCACCCTCTGTGCTTGTGTGCTGGTAGCATCAAATTGAAGAGGCAGCTTGTAATGTTACATTTAGCAAAGTGTTAGCTTTCATTTGGCCCATCAAGTAGACCATGGTTCTGATGCTAGCACAGACATTATGTAAAAAAGATTGAACTGTGCATGTTTTTTCTCACTGGAAACAAATTATAGATGTTCCTCTCTTTTGCTGATAAAGATGACTGTTTGGCATTGTGGATCCAGCTGCTGCTATTTTAATTATTGGATAAGCATGTGAATTAGTGTGCATTGTTAAACCTGTGTAGATGGGTTTTTCCAACAATGCCTTTGAATGCTCGTGCACTTCATCAGTATTATTGTTATCTGTATTCTTTAGTTGCAGGTTATTTTGTAGATGTTAATATTCGTTCCACGCCACCCTCTGTTGTCTGAAGGCCCCCGTTCTCTGCACCTGTTGCTCCTATTCTCTACTATCTGACAAAACATGACATGATCGAAATGTTTGTCTATCATTAAACATAGTTTTAGAGTGTTGCCTTTTGTTCTTTATTTTTTTATCTGGATTTTTTTTTTAAATTACTGTTATCTGCCTTGGCAAATGTATTTCTGTTTACTCGACTTCAGTTCCACTTCATGATCAGAAAAAGGAAAAAGGAAAAAGTCTGGAATCAAATGATGGTCAGTTCAGTTAAAGTTTCTTGCATATGCATTCTCCGGCAACCAGTGCAGTCTGAGTCCCAAACTAATTACTCTTTTGAACTAGTATCTTTTTAAGGACTCAAAAATATTGAACACACGCAGACAGAATTAGAGAGCAGTATTAACTGTATAACACTGAATGTCACAGAATTTGGCAAATTTTGGATAAATTAATCAAAAGAAGGGAAGTACACTTGACCAATATAATGGTCAGTGTCTGTAAATAGTAAACTGTAAAAAAAACTATTTAAACTATTTAACTATTGCATGCTCTGCTTCTGTCTATGTGAATGAGTGGAGCAGTTTTGTCTTCTGTGACTGTCATGGTGTTTCCATCCTCTGCAATTTTGGACGATATATTTGTATTAAGTCAAGAAATTTAGAAATTAGAATCAGGAAACAAAATCTAAAATAATAATAAAAAAAAAAAAAAAACCTGTTCAAATTGTAAGATATTCTATTAAAAGTTTATTAATTCAATTGTTAAACATCTTTTTGATAATAACAGTTTAATTAAACTATTAGAACAGAAATTAAAACAGAATTTACACTTACACTTTATTTTGATAGTCCACTTTAGACATTCTACTGACTGTAAGTAACTTTGTAACTACATGTCGACTACATATCAACTAAATCTCAGAAATTTGCAACTACATGTCAACTAACTCTCAGAGTAGACTGTTAGGGTAGGTTTAGGGTTAGTGTTAGGGGTAGGTTTAGTCTTAGTATTAGTTGACAATAAGTTGACAAAGAAAGTGTTAGAAGATATTAAGCAGACAGTCTACTAATACTCTACTAACTGCTAGTTGACATGTAGTTGCAAAGTTACTTACTGCTAGTAGAATGTCTAAAGTGGACTATCAAAATAAAGTGTTACCGAATTTAGGAATAAATTAAATTTCATAGGGGCCCAGTAATGGGTGACTAAAATTATTAAGCGGAATTATAATTTCCATCCATACACCTTGATAACAATAAGATCTTCTATTTTTCTCCTCTCCATCCCTTTTTATCTTCCTCTGATTCTGTCTCTTTCACGAAGTGGATCAGGCATACATGGGCTAAACGGTTTACTGCCTTAATCACGATGAAATTACAATTTAAAGTGTGACGTTACTCTCTCAGATGATCAGTGTTTTCTTCTTCCTGACGTCTGACATTTATAATGACGTGCAGGAGGGCTGAGACACACAGGATGATTTAAGACTGTTATTATGCCCACGACAAAGTCTAAAACACACATACACTGAGTGATGCTGTTTGTTTCAGTATCTGTTCCTGTAGGTTTTCCAGAATGCTTCGGATGTTTTCTTTGATGTGCGGCTCAGATGCGGTTGTGCAGAAGGTGGTATGGAGTGTACCGTGTGTTTGGGCGTGTGTTTGTTAGGGTGGGTGGTGGGGCGTTCTTTGTGGTGTCTGATTTTGTTTCTTTATGTTAATAGATTTAAGTGGCACATCTTTGAAGTGCCTACCAGGAGGTCTGTGAATGACTATATCATAACAGCTCACAGATGCCTTTGTATACATGACTGTTATTGGTTTAGCAGAGCAATCTGCCACATCCTTGCAGCATGGAAACAACGTACCAATATAAGAAAATATGGACATATCAACTTCAACTTAATAGATATGACACCCATACAAATAATTTGTTCTGCATATATATTGTATTTGTCACATAACTTATTCCCATCCATTCATGTCAGCATGACAATATTACAAGAGAAGACTTGATTTTGGACTCCATGTTTGGATTTTACACTCATGAGTAGATGATCAAATGATGAAGTTGCTTAAGTCCAGTGACTACATTAAGTGAAATCCAGTTTCTGTTCATTGTTACAGGTTGCTATTTTATGAAACCTACCTACATTTCAGTGCATGATGAAGCTGAAATAATTGTTGTTGTTGTTGTTTGTTTAAAAGCAGATGCTCTGTATTGAATGCTCCGATATTCATATAACCAAATATACTGGGGGCCATGAAAGTTTAGTGAAAATGATTTTAAAAATTTTTTTTTTTTTTTTTTTTTTTTAATGCTGTCGGGGAACGAGTTAATTTTAACCCTCCGGATTTGACTGAATGAATTGATCAGCACTGCATGGTGATTTGAGATTTAAGGCTGTTTGCCTCTCCATTGTGGTGCCCATTTCTATTGGCTGGGGTTATGATCATGATGGGTTTCCATTGGCCGGACCCAGTGCCCACCCCAGCTGTCTCAGCAGTCGTCATGGCTGTGAATCTACTTGTTTAGGATTCATGATGAGCGGAAAAATAGGGAGGACTCTTGCTGCAAATGTCTCCAATTCTGGCATCTTTGTTTTGCTATTGATTACATTTCAGAGTGCCCTCCTGTGGTATGGTGCTCCCTGTGGTGTCTGGGCTGGTAAATTCATTTTGGGACAGAGGAGGCATGCATTAATCTGTACTGTGAAGCCTAGACACATGTCATGCTACCCCACTCCTGCCGCTTGACCTTTGCTCGAGAAATTCCTCTACAAAGGTCGCCAGGTTACCATTGCCCACCTGGAGAGATTCTGGTCTCCACTAGGTCCTGGATCCATCCATCACCGTGCAGCAAGTGCTGCTGGTAACAGATACTGGGCTAGATACTTGCTCTAATAATGTCTTGAATTTAAAGTTCAACTTTTAAAATTGATGAAAGTTGTAGTTGAATTTATGTCTTGAATTTCAAGTTATACAATATTGTTTAAAAGCTTGGGGTCAGTAAATGTATTGTATTTTTTATTGTATTTTTGAAGTTTCTTATGTTTACCAAGCCTGGATTTATTTGATCAGAAATTCAGTAAAAATTTTAATTTTGTGAAATTTTAATTTAATTTGAACATATTATAAAATGTATTTTATAGTTGTGATTATAAAGCTGAATTTTAGGCAACCATTACTCCAGTCTTCAATGTCACATGATCTTTGAGAAATTATTCTAATATATTGATTTGGTGTTCAAGAAACATTTCTTATTACGTAGAAACATTTTTGTTTACTACAAGAAATAACAATAAATGTCTTTACTTTTCAGTAAATTTAATGCATCCTTGCTAAATTAAAGTATTAATTTCTTAAATACAACTGACCCCAAGTTTTTGAATGCCAGTGTTAGTGATCTTTTAAAAGTAACCCTAACCCTAATATTATAAAATGATCAATTTATTGAAAACAAAATAATTTTGTCAAGTATTTTATCATGCAAAAAAAAAAAAAATGTATATCATTTTGTATAGTGTTTTTATAGAGTATATTTTTTTCAGCTAGTTCATATCCAACCAATGAATCATTCTGTGGTCATATACTGTACATTCATCCTAGTTGTTTGTCCGTTCTGAAACTGCTATAATGCTTACAACATGACAATCAAAAGTATTTCTCTGTCAGGCAGAGGTGCTTGAGAAGTCAGATTAAGAAAAAAAGATGGGTAGACCGAGTATGGACAAAAAGGAGCCAGACAGAGCTCCCCTGAGGAGCCTGGATGAATAAACTGAGGAAGAAGCTTGGTGTCAACAGGTGGGATGATTCTCAGCCATTGTGGCTGCCTTTGTCCTTCTGCCTGCACCACAATGGGATGTCCCCTATTGGCCCCTGGATAAATATTGCCAGTTCTGAGGCAGAGGTGCACAGTAGCTGTATTGAGCTTAAGTGGAAATCAATGTTGGTCCATAGAGCCGGTGCTGCCAACCCCTGCCTGTAGCACAGGTGTTTACGTTAATGGCGACGCTGGCACAATCATACACCCCCCTAAAGGTCAGATGGGGGCATGTTTACCTTGTAGTGCGGCTCTTTGTGTGGCGCTGTGATTTCAAGCTGCACCTCACAGCTACAGAGAATTCTATAAATGAGAAATGGCATTTAGAGGTCACATGAACACAACAGTTTCGAGAAATTACGTATTGCTTAAAAGTAATCTCTCTACTGAGCTTTCCTGCTCAACCTGCAACTTTTCATGCTGAGATTCTTTTGTATTTCTCTCTTTTTAATTAAGCAAATACACTCCTAATTATTATAGATAAACAGTAGAATAGGTATTGAAGGCTCTAAACATGACTGGCGCTATGAATGCAACGTGACCACATTCATAATCATCACTACCTTAAAATCAGTCATAAAGAAATTACACCAACTCTGTACAACAATACATCTATGTTATTATTATAATAAAGGATATCAATGACTGCTGGTTTAGTTACAATAATTTTAGTCATCATTATTCAGGTTATTTTAGGTGATGCTTCCTTTGGAAGAGTGTGTTCAGCAGTGGTGGGCTGCTGATCTGCTGACGAATTTGATTAAAAGTCGAGGTCCATCTACCAAATTTGGTTTTCATTTCTCTGTGGTGAGGAACACAAGGTCTTACTAATTTGATTCGCAACTGAATCATTTACTCCAGAGCAGTGTTGCTTCACCCTCGACTACCCAAGCAGAAGAAAACTGGGGGTTACGACGGACTGCGAAGGGGCCCATGGATGGATTCCAAAGAGGTTAATTCTGCAACACTGGTAAATTCTCCACCTAAATCCAATTCATTCTATAGATATTGCATGGATTTTTATTCTATCAGTGCTTTTTCTCACTCACATGTGAGCATATGACTGGCATGGGGCGAGGGCGTGAACCAAAGCATTGGTTTATAGTGTGAAAAACAGTTAAGCAGAAGGTTGGCTTCCCCTAACCTCTGTTTGTTGGTCCTGTGGAGAGAAGCTTGGCCGTAGGGGACGCTAGCTGTGGAAATGGATTATGATCACTACAGAGAGACCGTGATACGGTGAATCTGATGAATAAGGTTTGGTAGAGCAGCCAGTGCCATACTCCTCAGTCTAAAGACAGTAGTGACTTCTCAGCTTTGATCTGAATTTTTATTTTTTTATTTTTTACCAGAATGTTTAAAAATAGGTTGTTGTATAAGATGCCTAGTAAATGCAAGTGAAATCACTTATTGGATTTAATCTTTCTATTTAATATCCTGTTATTTGCAAATAATTACTCATGCACTTCAGACATTTGATACAGAGCTTGGCATTAAAATTCATAATATCATCTTGTCCCCAGCAAGGCAACATTTGATATTACATTAAAGGCCTAGAGGAAAAAATGTTTGCCAGAATCTCATCAAATCATATTTCTAAAAATATTGCGGAACATATTTCACTCAAATAGCTACTGCACATTTATTTATTTTTTTATTTTTTATTTTTTTGTTGGTCCAAAAGAGACAAAAATTCCCCCTGCTATTTATTTTCTTTTTGTGCCCCAGTCTTTTTTCAAAATCCTTTATTGGATTCCATGACTGCCTTTCTTTTTCTCTTTAACCGATTCTCTTGATAGCAATTTAATTTAATCTGGGGGGCTCCAAGCAGCTACGTCCTTTGATGTTTCTTTGACAGGCTCTCATAACACATCAGATTTGATCTAACCTTTCTTGGTGGATAGAAAGAGAGAATAAAGATCAATTATTAGGTGAATTTGAAGTTGCATTAGAGAGTTTTTCTCTTTTCTTTTTTTTTTTTGCTGCTTCCTAGTTGCTTTAAGTGCCCATCTGTCTAAACATCTCTCATTTTTTTCTTCCTTTTTTCTGATCATTTCCTCGACTTATTCATGAGCCATGGGAGCCACGCTTTGTAGTCTCCATGTAGCCTTTTCGGCCTACCCCCACTGAATACAGCTATGTGCTTGCATAAAATATCTTTTTCACTCTGCCTGCAAATTCTCTGAACTCCGTTCACATGAATGGCCCAACTTTCTGAAGGTTTTTTTTTTTTCTTTACACCCTCTCACACCCTCCCTCACTCTCTTATCCTTTGCGTTGTGTCCTTCGTTGTGGATTTGTATGCAGAAAATCACTGCTGTGGCCACAAAGCACAGTGCATCACTCCAGATCATTTCTGGACGCCCTGCTGTGTGAGTTATAAAGAAGGATCCCTCAATGACACTTTGACTATTAACAATGTTTTAAGTCAATATGTCTCTCTTAGTTTTCCCTCTATAGGCCAATAAATGTAAAAAATTGGTGCATTCAATGTGACTAGGTCAGACTTATAACTGCGTAGAGGTTTTCATGGCTTGCGTCTGTGCTTTCAGTCACATGATGGTTTTACATAAGATCATTTATATCCTTCTACAGCCCATTTATGTGAGTATATATGCATAGTAAAATAAAAAAAATGTATAATGATCAAAATTTATATATATATATATATATATATATACTGATGGGAGAAGATTATTGATGTGTACTAGGTTATGGAATCAGGATGCCACATACGTCAGATTTGTTCCAGTCAGTCTAAACAAAACAAAAATTAGCCACCTATGCCACGCTCTTAATTCCCAGCATCCCACACGGGTGTTAGCTACATCACCTCGACCCGTGGCATGTTTGCGCTGTTTAAGCGGCACACCTCAAATGAGAATGACCTATGGTTTTCGGAGAGAGGATGCTTTTGCCTGAATCCTGTGGCGTGCTGCCAAAGACAGTATTTTTACAGTCACTGCACGGGCCATCTCTGGAAGACAGAGTTGTGGTGTGCTTCGATGGCTGCCCGTCTTTAAAATGCTCATCTAGCTGACTGCATAGTAAACAGACTGGGAATGCGGCGCTTAGCGGCTGGTGTCACAATCTGCCCCTCACAATAGCCTGGGCAAGTGCCAACAAAGCCAATCTGGAAAGGGTTTTAATCTATTTTCAGTAAGCAAATGGTTTAAAAATAACAATTAGAGCTTTTTATTAACTAAACAGACAAGAGAAACGGATGATAAGTGAGAGTGAGGCCAAGGTATTGTATTCTGAACAGAGTATCTGTGTCTGGTTATGCAGTTATGCAGACATTGCTTAAATGTTTTGTTCCTGTTTTGTTTTTTGGTCTGTCTGCTTAGAAACAGATCAACAGATCTACTGCCACAAATGTATCAAATATAAAAACATATTGTCATTCATTTCTAGTGTGGTAGTCGTTGAGTGACAGAGTTGTCTTGATCAAATGGGTCTTGTCAGGGTGCCAGCATTGTGTCTGGGAGAAGACGGGCAGAGGAAGAGGAGGATGCTGTGGTGTGTCTCTTTATCCTGGGCAGGGTACATGAACTGGAAGCAGGCCAGTCTGCAATCACCGTGGTAGGCCAGTCGCCAGCTAAGCATTAGAGAAAACCCTCATTGTGGATGAGGCGCACACTTCCAAGTGCAGTTAATACAGCAATGTTTAATGAATGTTTGTGAAAAGTTCATGGAATAATGTTAACTGATTGTTTATGCTTTTATAAAATGTGGCCAAGAAAGACCTTTTTTTAGAGTGCATGATGTGTTGTCATTGTCACCATATGCTAGATGAGTCAGTATTTGTGTTGTTTTGACTGATGAGACATGACGTTCTCATGGCAGACATTCTGTTGTAGATGTTTGAGGATTTTTTTTTTTCAGTGTATCATGTTATTCGTAATTCCTGTAGACTTCAAAATGCTCCAGTATGAATTAAAATAGTTTATGTTTCTTGTTGTTTTCATGTTTCTCTCTAGTTTGCTTTGAGTCTTTCTGTTAACTCCAAATTTGCCCGTGACCTAGTTTAGGTCACATTAAGTTATTACAAATTTTGACGAACCTGATACCAAGTGGAACCTCCCAGAAGCTTGTAAAGTGGATGCAAACAAATGGCTGTCGGTTCTTAATGCGTTTGCTTCACGTATGTGGGTGCGTGAGGGTAGCAAAGGGAGCTGTAATGGATCATGTTTGTGTTTTTTAATAAACCCAAGCAATATTTCAGAATTAAGGACAAGTATACATCTGCATTGGAAGATAAGCAAATTTCGAGGATATTTAAGGCAAACGGGAGTCCGATGTGACTGCGCCGGGGATGTACCCATGTTCTACTCAGCACCTCTTGTGTTGTGTGTGCTCCATGCTCCAGCCTACATGTAAGGGCGAATGATAAATGAGAGAGTGTTGGGTTTAATCGACTGAGGCTCCCTTACACATCGCTTTTGGGATACTGGGGAGGGACGGTGGATAATGGAAGCATTGTTTCGCCCAGTCTCTGTGTCTCAGCAGGAGGACAGGGGGAGGTGGTGGGAATAGCAAGTCGGCCTGGAGAACAGGGGTCTGACTGCACCTCGCCTATACCTTCAGATCCTATACAGACAATAACAACACTGGTATATGTAATATTTAGCAAATCTTGAAATGTCCTACTTTAAACGATCATGTTTCAATTCACTCTTGATGAACTATTTTAAATCTTAAATGAAAAAAAAATGTATAATATTGGCTTATCTGTATGGCGATTTTTATATTTGTGCTTCCTTATCAGTAAGCAATGGACTACGGTCAATATTTGCAAGCAGAAGAATAATAGGATGTAAATAGACGTTATATCTGTAAATGCCAGTCATGTAATATTAATGCTGTTAATTGCATCTTGGTAGGGGTTGAGTAGCTGTTACGCTGGCCTAACTGGCAGATACACAAACAGACATGTGGTTGCGTCATACTGACAAGTCTGTCATAAAAATGTTCAGATCATAGAATTTAGTCTAAACAACTTGTAAAGATACATTTCACACTGGAAGTGTTTTTACCAATTTACAGGCATAAAATTTGAATTATCATGGAAGCCGTGTCCAAGAGATGCCTATTCACCTCTGTGCTGGCACAGATGCCATGTTTCTCTGCTTTGACACTAACATCAGTGTGGGGGTGGGATACACAAGGTTTTATGCCTCACCCCACAGAGCAGTAAAATCTTTCTGGACCCACATCACACACTCACTGGTTTTATGGTGTTTGGTGTTGAAACATTTCATTCCGAGCGAGCGTTTCATCCCCTTGTCTTGTGTTTTTATACAGCTGTGCACCAGCAATCCCAGCATGCACTTTCTTGGCTGAATTGTGTAATGGTGTAAAAGCACCATGTTGTGAGAAATTATCGGAATTTGGCTGGGGGACATAGGAGTTTTGACATTATGTCCTTAACGTTATATTGCTCTTGGTGCACTCGTTGTTTTAGGCAGCAGAGTGATAAACCTATGACTTAATATCAGCGAATGCAGCCTTGTGAATTAAATCCTTCAGGGAAATCTTATGGCTTCTAATTAAGTGGATTAGAATTAATCAAACAAGAGCGCTGTGTTGGATACACGTTGGAGGAAATACAGAACATGTACACAAAGAGTATTGCATGTCTTACATCTCATTACGAAACTCATTAAAACTTGCTTAATTAATTACAAGCGCTCTTGACCAAATGTGCTTTGTGCGAGCCTTATGAAGTAATTTAGCTCAATTAAAAACCACTTTTCCTGATAAAAGTTAGAGATCTACATGCTTTTGTGTGGTTGAGATGCCATGCAAGGGAGGGGAGCTCTAGGCAGTGAGAATTTTAAGAGATTTTAACATCTCTCATTGTCAGTGTCTCTCCAAATGTGGATTACAAATAGTCTTTGGTGTTTTGGTATTTGAATAAGATATTTTTCAGTAGGCAAAAAGCTGCATGTGTTCCTCATCAGAGTGTTTCTACAATGACAACGGTTTTGATTCTTCAAGGTATGGATGCTGTAGGCTCCTCTTTGATATCTGTTGGCTAGAGAGTGAATGTCTGTGATTTCCCGAAGGTTTCAGCTGTCAAACGTCCAGTTCGCATTTACAAAGTGAAGAGAAAGGAACCAGAAAGGCTGCCACATCCTGTGCTGCTCGTGTTTTATTGGCTCGTCAATATTCTGAGCTGCACCTGTCTGGGGTGCAGTGGGGCTCAGGGTACCTGGCCAATAGGACATCTATCACCTGCCATCTGAACAAAAGTTCATTACAAAGTCACGGTGGACTGGTATCTGGTGGATTTAGCTGTATTCTGCTATTCTGTTTGTTGTTCCTGTTGTCATAATAAGCCAAGGTTGATCTCGGCAAGGCGGCGTGTGCAGGGTTCCTAGCAAAACAGCTGGAAAATGCAAACGGGGAGGAGGTCTAACCCATACACCCCGCACCAAACCCTTTGATCCACCTCATCGTACCTCATCCAATCACTTCAGTTCCGTGGCCCCTCTCTCCCTGAAACCGCCTTGATTACTGCCAGTACTATTTTGAACATGGTAAAAGCAAATTGCGTATATATACGTGGAATCCTCTGCCCCTTTGCCGCCCACCAGGCCTGTGCTCCTCTCTTCTCAAAGGTGCTGAAATAACCCACCATTCCATTTCTAGTGCTGTATATTTATTAATTGTAAAGCAGGAAGACCTTTTGGCTTTTAATCTTTTTTTTAAGATTTTAGCTTGGATTGTATTTTTGTCTAACCTTTAAGCTGTAGACCAGAATTAATTTCATGAAGACAAACTTTATTTATTTTTTTATTTGACTGGTAATGAGCACTTAACTGTTGTAGTGGATTTGAATACCTTGTCTGTAAGGCCTGAACTTTAATGTATAACCCTTACTTTATTGCCATATTGCATCAAAATGGTCCAAGTTAAATACACTGAACAAAATTATAAATGCAGCACTTTTGTTTTTGCCCCCATTTTTCATGAGCTGAACTCAAAGATCTAAGACTTTTTCTATGTACACATAAGGCCTATTTCTCTCAAATATTGTTCACAAATGTATCTAAATCTGTGTTAGTGAGCACTTCTCCTTTGTCGAGATAATCCACTCACCTCACAGGTCTGAAATATCAAGATGCTGATTAGACAACATGATTATTGCACAGGAGTGCCTTAAGGCGGGCATATACTGTGCGATTTTTCTGTTCGATTTCGGCAAGGTACCAACTCACACTGTACGAGTAGATCACATGCGATGTAAAGTCAAAACTCACAATTTTTATGCGCTCACTGTACGGTCTGATCGTCGAGTTGCGATATGACTGCTCACACTATACGTGGGGAATCAACCGAATCAACACGTAGGATCCCTAAGAACCCGTATGTTTGTGGCTGTTTCAAAATAAACATGCTTTCCCGGAATAAATGCACTGCTTTGGTTATATGCGCAATTCTGTGTGCTGAAACGTCTAAAAAAGAAAAAAAGGCGTCGGCGCATCTTGACACACAGGTGGCTCGGAAGACGTGGCCTATATGGTTTATCCATTTTGCAACGCGAACTGGAGGTAAGCAGGCGCTTTCTTCCCTCTTTTATTTTTATTTTTCTTTGCCATAACTCCACAAGTTTTCTCTCCATCACTTCAGTCCACACTACACGCCTTGTCACCATGGTTTCGTTTATAGTTTCGCGCATGCGCAGTGAGGGAAACGCGGAAAATCGGTTCGTAGCCCTGCTTCAATAGTGCGATACCTAACGAGAGGAGACAAAAATTTCTGACATGTCAGAAATCCATTCGACCCACTGATTGCTGGTCGGGAGAGGCTAATCCCCTTTCGTTTCCCCTTGCACACTGCATGAACACTGCACGACAAACGACACACGAAAATGCTGAAAATCGGCCTGACCAGAAAAAAAGTCGCATGAGTCAGAATTTGGCTCAAAATCTGATGAAAATCGCACAGTGTATGCCCGGCCTTAGGCTGGTCACAATAAAAAGCCACTCTAAAATTTGCAGATTTATCACACAGCACAATGCCACATTTGTCGCAAGTTTTGAGGGAGTGTCCAATTGGCATGCTGACTATAAGAATGTCCACCAGAGCTGTTGCTGAGCTGTTGAATTTAATGTTAATTTCTCTACCATAAGTCGTCTCCAAAGGTGTTTCTGAGAATTTGGCAGTACATTCACCAGCCTCACAACTGCAGACCACATGTAACCACACCAGCCCAGGACCTCCGCATCCAGCATATTCACCTCCAAGATTGTCTGAGACCAGCCGTCCTGAGCTGCTGCAACAATCGGTTTGCATAACCAAAGAATTTCTGCACAAACTGTCAGAACCCGTCTCAGGGAAGCTCATCTGCATACTCGTCATCCTCATCAGGGTATCGACCCGAATGCAGTTTGTCATCATAACCGACTTGAGTGGGTAAATGCTCACATTCTATGGCTTCTGGCACTTTGTAGTGGTGTTCTCTTCCATGGCAAAAAGTGTTTATGGCATCGTGTGGGTGAACAGTTTGCTGATGTTAACATTGTGGATCGAGTGGCGGTGGTGTTATGGTATGGGCAGGCGTATGTTATGAACAGTGGTGGACAGTAACGGAGTAGCTTTACTTCGTTACTGTACTTAAGTACATTTTTCAAGTATCTGTACTTTACTGGAGTAGTTTTATTTTGAGTAACTTTTACTTTTACTTCACTACATTCCAAAGCATAAAATCGTACTTTTTACTTCACTACATTTCATAAAACATGTCGTTACTCCCTATAATATATCACGTGCTCCGAAACGCAGAAGCGGTGTCTGATTCATCATGAACGAACTGAGTCTTTTCAAAATAAACTTTTAAATGGGATCGCAAATCGCACCAAATGATTCGTTTACGAATTAGAATGATCCGATTTGCAGCTGTTCTGGAGTCGACCACTCACTGATTCAAATGAACCGTTTAGTGCGAGTCAGTAAGAACCGGAAGATCTTGTGAGCGCGCGTGCGTCGGATGTTGCTAAAAGTAAGTTATAATGTCGAAATTTAGGATTAATTATTGTAACTGAAAATCATATTTAGGTCAACATTGACAGTTGTTTGGGAACTAAATCCGCTGTAAAGAGTGATATATTTAAGCCCACGTTTTAGGTAAAAACAAACAAACAAACAAACAAAAAAAACATTAAACTAACACAGATTAAATAAAAAAAACT
The DNA here is from genome assembly GCF_003368295.1 of Carassius auratus. Lineage (NCBI taxonomy): Eukaryota > Metazoa > Chordata > Actinopteri > Cypriniformes > Cyprinidae > Carassius > Carassius auratus. The sequence goes on along the minus strand of NC_039251.1, from coordinate 14,486,598 downwards.
CGTGCATGTTCAAATTCCCCGCTGCCGTAATATTAACAGTTTTATTAAAATGCTAGCATGTCCTATGTGACGTCTGTTTTTATATTGTTTATCAACAGTAACGTTATATTGTTTCGATTAACTAGACGAGTAGACAGACATGAATGTTTATTCATAACCGTACTGAAAATAAGTAAATATTGTTAGCTTATGCTAACTGTCCAGCTAACAAGCTTGCTGGTGCTAACTTGAGGTAATTTGTATAAAAAATGCCCAAATATTTTTATTCAACAACCTATACACACACACACATATATATATATATATATATATATATATATATAGAGAGAGAGAGAGAGAGAGAGAGAGAGAGATTACATCTAGGGACAAAAGAAAGGATGTGATGTTCAGAACTACAGTAATTATCAAAGTGAGATGCACCCCGTTTGGCCATGGGTGTTTTTACACCACAGACAAGATTTGAGAAGGAAAAAATCATTATGAAAATATAATTATATTTTCCTTAAAATGTTCTTCCTAACTTCAGGCCTTATTATCATCCCTTACGAAAGGAAAATATATTTACCAATATATTTCTTAACATATATTGTGATATATTGTAATATATTATTTTCCCTTTTTATTTTCTAATATATCATATATTTGAATACATTTAATAATATATTGATGATACATATATTATATAATATATTGAAAAATATACAAATGATTGCCGCTTTCATATTGCAATATATTGGAAAAATATAAATATATATAAAAATATATGCCTAATATATTACATGATATTTTCCAATATACTGCAATATATTTTTGTTTCATAAGGGATGTCATATATAACTGTGATGTTCTGTAAAACAACAAACTTTAAAATACTTTGTTCTTACTGGTGAAAATCAGATGGTCATCTCCGTTTTTTTCTCAGGTACATCACAGTGTAAGCTTCACAGTGAACATTACTCTCGTCAACGTAGTCCATATACACAACAAAAATATATCTTGACTCCATATAGTGGTTATTTTGGAAAAAATCCCAGGTATTTTGAGCAGTAGGATTATAAAAAAAATATGTGCTGATATAAAATTAAATTAAGTAACGTTAGCCTATATAAAATTGCAAACATCTATCTTTCAGTACTTTTTTACTTAAGTACATAAAAAATCGAGTACTTTTGTACTTTCACTTGAGTAAATTTGAAAAAGGAGTACTTTTACTTTTACTGGAGTAATATTTTACTATACGTATCTGTACTTTTACTCAAGTACTTGATTTGTGTACTTCGTCCACCACTGGTTATGAACAATGAACACAGGTGCATTTTATTGATGGGATTTTGAATGCTCAGATATACCGTGATGAGATCCTGAGGCCCATTGTTGTGCAATTCATCCATGACCATCACCTTATGTTGCAGCATGATAATGCACAGTCCCATGTAGCAAGAAGCTGTACACTATTTCTGGAAGCTGAAAACATCCCAGTTCTTGCATGGCCAGCATACTCACCGGACATGTCACCCATTGAGCATGTTTGGGATGCTCTGGATTGGCATATACGGCATCATTCTTCAGTTCCTGCCAATATCCAGCAACTTCGCACAGCCATTGAAGAGAATTGGACCAACATTCCACAGGCCACAATCAACAACCTGATCAACTCTATGTGAAGGAGATGTGTTGCACTGCGTGAGGCAAATGGTGGTCACACGAAATACTGACTGGTTTTCTCACCCCGCCGGACCCCCCAATACAGTAAGTTCACCAGGCAGCAGAGGAGTGTCGTGCCGTCCACTGAGGGCTATCCAGGGGTGCTGCAAGGCACCGTGGAAGAGTCTGCCCAGCTGGTGGAGGGCCAAGTAGCAGTGTCTTTGTGAACCGGAACAAGTTTTTTTATTTTTTTTTCTTCTCTCTCGTCTCTGTCTCTCCTCATCCTTCCGTCTGTCTCCTTTTCTCTTGCCTTGCCTGTCTGTCCATACCCTCAGGTACCCCGTGACCACCAAAGGGTGGGGGGAGTAAAGCACAGTCTCGGGAATACCCTCGACCTGCGAGGACCGATGGGGGTATGTGATGAGTGGGGCGGGGCGAGAGCTGCGGAAGTAATTGAAAATGAGTGACACCTGCACCACACTCCCCGGTCTCGAGTCCCACAGAGGATCTCCGGAAGGATAAAGCGAGGAGTAACGACAGTGAAGGATGAGAGAGGACCAGGCCTGGATTTTATTTTGTGTTTTGGTTCTGTTTGTGCACAACAGTAATCGATGAGGAGCTGTCGTGCTCCTTTGTGTTTATTTTGTTATTAAAGTTTTATTTTAATGTTTGCCGGTTCCCGCCTCCTCCTTCCCTTATTATGAATGTTACAGTGTTACACTTTTTTCAACACAGATTTAGAAAGATTTGTGAACAATATTTGAGAGAAATAGGCCCTCTGTGTACATAGAAAAAGTCTTTGGTCTTTGAGTTCAGCTCATGAAAAATGGGGGCAAAAAAAAAAAGTGTTGCATTTATAAATTTGTTCATTGTAATTAAAACAGTGCTGATTCCTGTGGTATCATACACTCAAGACCAGAGTGAGACTAATTTTTAGACCTGGAGTTTCATGACATAGACCGGCTTTTTTTTTTTTTTTTTTTTTTTTTTTTCGTAAAAAGATTAATCACGATTAATCACATCCAAAATAAAAGTTTTTGTTTACATAATATATGTATGTGTACTGTGTATATCTATTATGTATATAGATGCACACACATAGAGTGTATAAATGTTTAATATTTACATATGCATTTATATATTTTTATTATTATATTTTGTTATACATTAATATATTTAAAGGAACACTCCGACTTTTTGGGACTTTAGCTTATTCACAGTATCCCCCAGAGTTAGATAAGTCCATACATACCTTTTTTCATTTCTATGCGTTCTGTAAGTGTTATTTGACGCACCCACCACTAGCCTAGCTTAGCACAAAGACTGGATGTAAATGGATACTGTTAGCATAGTAGTCCCAATAAGTGACAAAATAATTTTCCTATTTACATGTTGTGATCTGTATAATCACAGCGTGTACAAATAACAAGGCTATATGAGACAGAGACAATTTTTAATCGTATAAATACTGGGAACTACATTCTCACTAGGTGTAGGAGCACAGCTAACGTTACTTGGGCGGAGTGGCTACTTGGGCGGAGTGATTAGCGCAGCACACAAGACGCCTTGTTGATGGTTCCGTAAACAAACAAACGTGACTAGCTAGACGTGACTCGTGATCATGGCTGACTTTGAAGAATTGTCAGACTCAGAGGAATTTTACTGTGTATCAAACCAAGATCCAGAACCATATAGTTTTGAGCCAGAATACACAGACGAGGAGTTACAAACTTTGGAAGCTGTAAGACAAGATGTCGAAGGGAGAATCAGAACGAACACAGACTGGTGCTGTAAATGTGGAACATGCCAACCTATGCCGACAGAAACCGAGTGCCTTTGTTGTAATGAATGGGACCGGGTATTGCCATCAATGTCAAGGCTTGATGACAATCAAAATATTTGCGTCACTACCACGGAAGATTTCTCTGCCCTAATACACCCGGCAGTTGTCGTTTTTTTCCCATTGTGACAAGATAAACTGGAAGAAACGCCCCATGCCGAGTAAACCTAATGGTCAGCTGTCCACTAAGTAAGTTATTTTGTTATAATGATCACGAGCAGTGTGTTCATGACAACACAATAATAACAATAAAGGGGATACTCTGGAGCCCCTATTCACGTAATAGTGTCACTACTAAGGTTATATTACATTAGCATGGCACTGTTACAGTATGGCTAATGTTAGTCATCTCAAAACATAACCGAACACTTACCGCAGCAACAGGTGATCCAATTTGTTCTGTCTTTATTATCGATGGGATGGCTGTATCCTTTAGCACACGTTTCAAGGTCCGTATGGCAACTTGCATTTTTTTCAAAATAGTCGTCTACAGTAAAATGTTCAGAGCACACGAAATACTTTGTGATGGTGTTTACAGGTGTGTTTGGATCTATTTCCAGAGCAAGTAGCCATCGATTCATCAGGTCAGCGTTTTGGGTTGGAATTCTATGAAACATCATAGTATTACCTGGTCTCCCCTGTTTATTGTCGCAGCTCTTTACAATACAGCGAACACCCATGATTGTACACTATAAATTGACTATCTAGTAATTGCAGACTCTACCAACTCTGAGCGAACACTCTGCTCCCTCACCACGGCGCGTCTCGTGTGCTGCGCTAATCACTCCGCCCAAGTAGCCACTCCGCCCAAGTAGCCACTCAGCCCAAGTAACGTTAGCTGTGCTCCTACGCCTAGTGAGAATATAGTTCTCAGTATTTATACGATTAAAAATGGTCTCTGTCTCATATAGCCTTGTTATTTGTACACGCTGTGACTATACAGATCACAACATGTAAATTGTAAAATGTTTGCATTATTTTTTCACTTATTGGGATTACTATGCTAAAAGTATCCATTTATATCCAGTCTTTGTGCTAAGCTAGGCTAGCGGTGGGTGCGTCAAATAACACTTACAGAACGCACAGAAATGAAAAAGGTATGTATGGACTTATCTAACTCTGGGGGATACTGTGAATAAGCCAAAGTCACAAAAAGTCGGAGTGTTCCTTTAATATATAAACATAACATATTTTCTTAAATATATACATTCATGTGTTTGTATTTATTTATACAGAAAAATACACAGTACACACACATATTTTGTAAACAAAAACTTTTATTTTGGACACAATTAATCGCTTTACAGCACTTGAATACTGTATTTCCAACAACAGAGTTTTTTTTTTTTTTTTTTTGAGTAAGCTGCCGCTGTCAGGGGAGTCAAAAGATAATTAGGTCATCATTAGGGTTGCCAATTAACTTTAGAAATGGAAAATAAGGGACAATTGTGATTGCTTATCTTTTATTCTTTAAGAAAATAGTATTTATTCTTGTACTCTTGTAGAAAATAAGTCTTTATTGTTTAATATTCTGGAATAATGAACAGAATAAGGGACACTCCAAATATTGTACTATACCATAATGTAGGCTTATGTCTGCTTGCAGTTAAAAAGTTTGTTAAAAGTTAGTTAAGTTTTATTTTCATGCAAACAAAAAAATTTCATCGGCCTGGGTAAATTGTACCTTTATAGAATTGTGACTTCACAAGTGTAGTAGGCTAATTTCGAAGGTGTAAATACTTTGAAATTACAAATGGCATGAAATTTGAAAGCATAACAACTGAAGGTCTATGAAACGTTAGTCAACAAACCTTTTTTTCTTTCTTTCTTTCTTTTTTTTTTTAAACAATGGCACTTAAAGTTTTCCTGCTTTGCTAACTGTTGGGCTCATGATCAATAAGCTGCGTTCCCCCAAACTGATTTGGCAGAATCAAAACAAGGACGGTGAAGGGAACTGCCTCGCTGTGAAATGGGAGCAGCTGGCAGAGGATCCTGCTTGGTCTTAAAGCCTTTCTCAAACACCTACATTCACAAATCACAATGATTTGCAAATAACAATGATTTGATAATGATTAATTATCAATTGAGAATTTGTTATTAAAAGGTTTGGTGTAAATAATAATATGGGCTGTGAGAAAATAATAAATAGGCTGCTGTGAGTGCAGGCAGCCTAGGGGCAGCATATTTCAACCCAGTGGCATGACAACACACTGGCCCTAGTAGCCAAAAAAACAGAGCGGCCCACCAGGAATCCTCCAGGTGCTCCCGTTTAGCCAATCCGGGCCTGCATACACAGTATAAAAGAAGCAAAAATTATATGCATGTTTTTCAGTTCATTAAGTTTTTATTGTTCTTTTGTTGTTTTGGACACTATTCACTTTCATTATATGGACAAAAACATTTCTAACATTTTTACAGAATATCATCTTTTCTGCTCCACTGATGAAAGTCAGTTATACGGTTTGGTGATACAACATGATGGAGAGTAAATGACGACACAATTTTCATTTTTTGATGGACTGTCCCTTGAATAACTTCTAAATAATGCTGCTTTGCTCTAACTATCATTAAATGCAAAAAGTCTTAAGGCAAATACAGAGCTTAAACTTTTTTTACTCTTCTGACTATAAGCGGATCTTAAGTATATAGATTTGTCCTTACATAGAGATGAGTTGTCAGTTGATTAGCATTCTTTTATGTATTTGGATACCAAAGCAGTTTGACACCAGATGCTTTGATCTTTGATTATTCTGGACAAAAGAGTCCAATCCTCTTCTTGTTTTGACACGTGTGCCCCTAACTTTAGACCAATAGCTGTTCCACTGGCCACTCAGCAGGAGCAATAATCCACTGGTCGTCTGACACATGGTCTTAATCAAGGAATCATATGGGCCTGATGATGGTTTGTAGCAATAGAATTCATTCTCCACTCACCCGTACCCAGAGTTGCCAAGACTTCAAAAGGTCCAGTCCCCAAAGGTTTTGTAAGGTTCACAGTTTTACTGTTGTTTTGAAGTCAGAGTTCCTCTTTGTCCAAGCGGGAGCTTGTGTTTACACAACTGGCTTGGCATGGAACCCATCTCCCTCTGGTTCTCCAGACCTCATCTGTAAATAATGCTGCTGTCAGACTGAGTTCTTTTTAGCTGAAAGCTCAGATATTGAGTCTTGAAAGTTTTAAGACATTTGTCACTTCTCTGTTATCTTCTGCATTAGATTTGAACTTTGGGACTTCTGGCAAGTTCATTGTCACTGGCCAGTGTGCCGATAATTGGTTATAACTGTCTGCCTAATGTAGGATTTAAGTAAAAAGTGTTACACAGAACTTGTTTCTATAGGGCATGTACTGAAACTTTTTGTGATATGGCTGTTTCTTCTTAGACTATGGGTGCTTTTGAAAATGTGAACCTGTAGAAAAACTCTGAAAGCACACATTTGACATGTTATGCTCAAAATTACAATTTCCGTGATTATTGGAATGCTATTTGTAATATTTCATATTTTTAAATGAATATTTCAGTAATTGGAATATGTAGGCCTAATAGATATAAATTATATTTTTTAAAGGATTTTCAGTTCCAGAATGAAAGTGAATAAAACAAACAACGTTAATAAATAAATAATAATAATAATTAACGTGTTACAAAAAGTTTCCAAGACCGTTTTAATGTGACCTTCCTGTAGGCTGTGTGGGGGATATATAGCTGTTCCTCTTGACCTTATAAATTCAACACAAAACCCTGAATCGACACAGACCCTTAGGAAAGGAGATTAGCTGCTGACAAATGTTAAAGAGAAATCTGAATCTCATTTAACCAACTTTAATTATGTCTGAATTGTTGTTACAGTGAGTGGGAATACAGTTCAGATTAAATTAGGCTGCCTCGTAGGTAGCCACAACTACTAACACATTTAAAAATGTTCTGTTTTCAGCCATTTTTTTTGCAACACCTACCCAAAATCCTCAGACAAATTAAAAACACGCTCTCAATCGACCAAGAAGAAACCGAGATGCCAAAAAGCATGTTTTATTTTCCTGCCACTCTGTCTGTCAGTTGCTCAAGATGTTTCTAGGAATCCCAAGGGTACCCCTTCAAACTTGTTCATTCTGTTTCTCCTCCTCTTCGTACTTCTTTCTTCTTCTCAAGTGTCATGTCTTTAAGACTGTCAAGCTCATTTGGATGTAACTATATGGTGAGCTGATCTCCTTTGCAACCCATTTTGTAATAATTCTCTGCTCCGTCTCTCTCAGGGCCTATAAATAATTCATTGGGCACTTGAGACCCTTGAGCACTTTGGCCTTTCAGGGTTGCTTGCAGTGTGAAAACACGCTGGCGCTCACTGTAAGAAGTAGATCGAGACTCCTCCTGTACAGGACGTAGAACCTGAATTGGATGAACCTGTGCTTGGAGAAAGTAGTGAAGTGGAACACCTGGACTACCGTGCCCAAGAACTTATTTGATATGTTGGGGAAAGACAGTCGGTGAGTGCCAGGAGGCTGTGCGGGGGTCAGGCCACCATCTTGCCTACCCGACGAAGAGGAGAGAAGCCCAGCGGCACCTGCCTTATTAGCACCATGCCACCTTCAGTTGACGTAACCTCAGCCAACCTCTGGCGGAATATATACATCATCCGCAGGGCCGCACCTACTCTATAGGCCACACAAATTTATAAGTACAAGTTTTTGCCGATTAATGAATTCAGAAGTGAGCTTAATTATTCCGCCCTTAATTAAGATCACAATGCAAATTCCTTCATTAATAGTGACACGGACAATTTCTTCTTGGCTCCACAGGGACACGATTATATGCAGGCCTCGTTGAGCAGGTTGCGAGGTGTCACCGCATATTCAAATGGCATGCTTGTTTAATTGTAGTAAATGTAGCATGTCCGCATAGGTAAAAGAGTTTTGAGGGCCTGTGAGGGAGGGGGTAGAGCCTGGGCTGAGGCCCCGTCGCTCCCCCAGGCAGCTGTTTGCGGGGCCCTGGCTGCTCCCTCGGGGCCTCTGCAGGACAGTGTTGTTGGACTCTTGTCTTTTATGGCAGCAGCAGTAAACATGACAGGCTGTTTGGGTACCATCTGTTTAAAATGGCTGCCGCATGGTAACAGGGAGATGAACTTGAGAGCTGGTTTGTGTCTGTCTTCGTGCTAACAGTCTTGTCTCCACGTCTCTGCAGGTGGACGTTTGACGGGAGAGGCGTGGATGTGTCCAGCCAGTGGAACCTGGCGTCTGCTTGAATGCCCGTCAACACTGTACGCACCCACGAATTCACACAAACGCACACGCACGTAAGGGGGGGGGGGGGTGGGGGGGGGCTCTTCACAGCTCTTCGGTTTCTGACAGATTGATCAGAGTTGCTAGAACATTCTGAGGCTGTCAGTTTTGTAGCAACTAAATCATTCTCCCCAAAGATTTAAGCATTTGAAATTAAGATTTTACGGAGCGAATCATGTGCCAAAAAACACCTATCGCAAGTCACATGCATTAAACATTCAGACGACAATGTTTTGATGAATTACTGGCCATCCGTTGACCCCCTGATGTTTTCGGTCCTCTTCTGACCGGGAACGCAATGCATATTTGACGTCTTTTCTAATGAGATTGGCCTCCTTTAGCTGCAAATTACTGGTGCGTTTTAAAATGAAACTTACCCACTAAACAATAACATTTATACAGTTTGCCGTCATAAAACAGATAACTTGCTTACTATAATACTCAATAGATTAGTCGTTTATTCAAAAAAATTTAATGTCATTAAACTTTCTTTTATTTCTTTACATTTCCACAGAACCCTAGACCGAAAACCCTGGCAATCAAAATATCAAGAATATTCTTCTCCCAATGTTAACATTATAACGCTCTTTGCTGTATTTTTGTCCGTACCATACAGATTTGAACCTGTATCAGGGTCTGTTTTCTCCACCCATTCCATTTACATTGAATAGGTCATTGGTAGCCAACTAGGTGGAACTAATTTGGCACAGAAGTGAGGAGTGACTGGGCATAGTGTCACATGAAGCCACTGGGATGTAATGAGGAATACTTGATTAGTGTTAAGCAGGAGAACACGGCTGTCTAAGCCAAGCATGGAATAGGAACGCGCTCAACTCCATGTAGTTAAAGGCAATATTCAAGATTTGTGACCTTTTTAATATTTGTTAAACATTTGATTATATCATGAATATTTAATTTAAATTATTTAATTAGTTCAATTATTTTTTTTTTTTGTGAATAAACGTAAAGTTCTCATATAGATTCATGTAAAGTATGAGGCAAAAATATAGCTGTTTATTTTAGGTATTTTAAACATTTTAATATTTTCCAGAATCATTATAAACGTTATGCGCAACACTTAGCATAATATAGACTGAATATTCATGCACTGACCCTGTTCAAAATTGAGGGTGTTTATTCATGGGTCATGAATACTTAAGCTATTTTCCTTCAGATTAATTTCCGCCTCTGTCTGTTTTGAATGGGACCATTACAGTTGTGAAGCTCTAATTAAGCACTACCTTTCAATACAGAAGGCTCTACCATCTGGTTGTTGTCGTATGCACCACAAACATAAGGGCACTGACAAAAACTGAGATGAGAATTACAACACAAAGCCGAAAAAAAAAAAACTCAACTTTTCAAATTAGAAATGCCAGCACAAATGTTCCTTTCACAATAGCATATAAGCAATATCTTCAAATGTACAGTGATGTCTCCTGTCATGAGATATCAAGGGGATATGATCATAATTAGGGCCGTCGATCAGTTATACCACTTTAATACATTTACTTACACGATATGCTGATTAACCTACTTCAATTAGATGCATACATTTCTGTGTATTTGTAATTACAGGAACATGAAATATTACATTTATTACATATGCAACAGTGCACGGTAATATATTGCATCAACATTTGCTAAAAAAAATCTGAACTGAAGATAGAGACATCATCTTACATTATTTAGGTAAGTCTTGGTGGTTGCAAATGTAGTGGTATATTATTGAAGTCAATATTTATTTCAATACAGTGTATATAGTTTTTCCACAACATTAATCATTTGTCTGTGACTGGCCTATACAGTCCATAGTTCTGATTGTCCAAGGAACACAGATTATTCTATTCACATCTGCACTCTTTTTGATTTAGTTTTGATTGAAGGTGTTAAATTGATAGCCCTAGTATTAAGAATAAGTCACTTAGCATGGACGTTCTTGACTGGCATTCACATATGTATTATTAATGTGAAAATATTAATATTATAATTTTTTTCTGAAGTCATGGTGGGTATCTTAAAGGTTCCAAAAGATGTTCTGTTGCAATGGTTGGTTAATATTTCACCTCTGTTATTTAGTCAAGCGGCATGAAAACACAGCAAATCCTTCCTTAGACCTTTGGATTTATCTGGTTGTGTGTTACACCTTTGCTGTGAAATATCGACTGCGTCTGTGAATGAAAACTCAATTGCCCTTGAGCGTTCAAGGATACTGTATGTCACCCACCAGGAAATATTACATAACTGTTTATTTATCTAATGGTGATTAAGATTACAGCTCCTGTGGCCATGTGGTATCATGTAGTATGCAAAGCTGTATCTCTTGTCTGTTTAATTCTTTAAATCAATACAGATGTGATGACATTTGTAAAGCAGTGGACATGTGAAAGCACTTCTGCTAGATTTAGCTGCGTTAGGCCTAGATCAAATATTGAGTGAATTAAGGAGGGGCATTGACACATCAAAGACCTGCCTTCCCTCAGAGAGAGATTAAAGAAATCCTTGAAGAACTGGGTGAAGGAGATAAAATAGTCCTTCTGTAACCACACTGCTTCGGCCAGTCAATACCTGACCAACTGTACTTTGAGAATATCCTTAAACAAAGAGAGAAAATCAGCCGCAACTGCCTCAGGTTGGCCTGTGCATCTTCTCAAGGACATCTTGGCTAACCTTAAATGATGGTATGAATTTAAATGGAATTGGCCTCGCTCTACAGGAAGTTGAATTGAAATGACAGGAGAATGAATTTACTGAATTGCAATTCAAACAAGAATAATTCAATTCAATTGCAATTCAAACAAGAACAATTCAATTCAATTGCAATTCAAACAAGTTTTAACACATTATATCTATCTATCTATCTATCTATCTATCTATCTATCTATCTATCTATCTATCTGTCTGTCTGTCTGTCTATCTGTCTGTCTGTCTGTCTGTCTGTCTGTCTGTCGGCTGTTCTGTCATTCTATATATTGCTCTGTCTATCCATCGTTCTGTCATTCTATCATTCTGTCTGTCGTTCTATTTATAATTCATTCTGTCACTCTGTCTGTCTGTCTGTCTGTCTGTCTGTCTATTCGTTCCATGACCTTTTATCATTCCCTATCTGTCATGTTAGCATTCCACCTATCTATATCTTCAAAACATCTAGCAATTATTATGAATATCTTTCCATTTTAAAGTTTTTTTTTTGTTTTTTTTTTACTTTCATTCAAATTCCTATTGTAATTCTGCATTCTGTTTGCTGCAAGCCTGCAACATTTTAAATTCAATTCAAATTCAGTAATCATATTGGAATTTATTTTTTGTCATGGTTGCCTTTATTGTGATTGGACAGTATGTAGACAGGAATTGAAGTGGGAAAGAATGGGATCAGGAAAGGTCCACAAGTGGGACTCAAAACTCAGGAAGCCTGAAGCACAACGGCAACATGAGGTTATTGGTGCCGACACTGAATTGGAATTTAAAAGATGTTGTAAATTAATTTCTGTTTGCCACAAACCTCTAATATGAGAACGTTCTTTGCTATCTAGTGGTCGGTTTTGTGTCAGGGTGGGATAAATGCTTATGGCGGGTGATCTGCACCAGGGCTGCTCTCTGTTAAATTATCCTGATAAACTCCTGGAGGTCAGAGGAAGATGTGTCCAAAGCAAGTCCACCAGGATTAGATTGATGAAGTCTTCAGGCCATCTTTTAAAGAAACTCACCAGCCATTTCCAGTCCTCCTCTCCCTGCCAGGACATCACAGTTTAGAAAAAGATGAAGAACCCAGCACATTATAACCATTCCAGCCTCTTCTCTCTCTCCCTGCCTGATCTTCAAAGGCCTTACTCCCAGATAGCGTCTTAGATAACACAGTGCTCGGACATGAGGAGATTTATTTTGGAGAGAGAATAGATAACATGCCATGACCAGAACGGTCACTTGAGAGCACAATTATAAATAAACATTGGATATTCCCTTTCAGTTTTTGGATGTGGTCATGTCTTTCGGCTGCATTGGGCCGCATCTGATTCAGGGCTTGCTGAGACACGGCAAACACAGATGAGTTAAAAAGGTGTGGTAATGTGCGTGTGATCTGTGCACGGTAGTGAGACAGTGCTGTGGCAACAGAGGCAAGGGTGATTGAACAAGCGCAAACCTCATCTTTGTCGGTTCTCTTTTCCCCGCCGTGACTGACTCATAAATATGCATTCAGGTAAGCTGCCACATCCCCTTGCTGGCCAAACCCTTTGCTCTTTTCACTTCAGAGTCCTTCAGAAGTGGCGGCGGCGGCAGTAGTTACCTGATGCACAACTGGTGCTCTGTGGTTAGGCCTCGTCCCGGGGCCTGCCCCATCCCCTCCTCAACAGAGCCGTGGCACTCTGAAGGGATTAAAAGATTTATGTCACAGCAATAAAATCTTGAGAGAGTCTGCGCTTGACTTACTGGGCTCAGGCCCAGAGGCATTGTTTTGAAAAGAATTAACCTATAATACATCTCAAAGCTTTTGAGGCTTCTCTTGAGAGAGGCTGTCTCCCTTTGGCTTAGATAAATTTACGACAGCTTTATTTTCCAATGACTAATAGAAATGGTGTGTATATGTGGGACTGTAGCAAGGACTGGATTGTGTTTATTTTATTTATTTATTTTTTTGGCCCACCAATGCATTCACTGACCTATTTTCTATACTAATAACAGGCTCCTGGATAATGACATGATGTCCTGTTCCATATTTTGTTATTGTACATTCAAATTTGAATTGGAATCTTGTTTGCTGCAGTTCTAATTTTCTATTTTGTTATCAAAGACATACTTTACAACACTATAAGCGGGCACGTTTCAGTTTCCTTCACAATCAGTTCTATTCTCCAAAAGATCATCACACATATAAGATGGGATACAGCAGAATTCAGAAATGTGGTTTGATTTTGGTCTCTGCTCTGTGGTGGAAAAGAAGATTTCTTTGAAGTTTCTCATATCTGTGAGAAAAATGAAAATCCTAAAGTATTTAAAGGTATTAAGTACTTAAATCTCACTTTATAAATTATATAGTTTCCAAAACAGAATTTTTTTTAACAATTTCACACCCTGCAGGGCTTTCTTTTTTTTTTCTTTTTTTTTTTTTTTTTAGCAATGTACCATGATGCTGTGGTATTCCTTTCTGCTTGATTCTTATGTACATAATATTGTTAGAGATGGTAATTGATCTATCAACACTGAAGCATCACATTTTATTTTTCTTCACCACATCATGCCTTCCAGATTGCAGCCCAATCACAAACAGCTTGTTGAGAAAGTCACACAGCCGAGCAGATGATGGGGTGGTGTCAGATACACATGTCTGTAGCAGGGGCTGATGGGAATCTCACTGTGTTTGGGGAAGAAGGGGTCAGCGGGAAGACGTTGATTGGGCAGTGAGCCAAAGCTCTCCTGCACAAGCCGTTTGCATTGATCCACACCCATGCAGCTTTGGAGCGCTTTGTGCAACCTTAACAATAACTGCAGGAATAAGCAACTGCACACTCAGAAACCATCTCTTTTAGCTCACATCCCTCTCAGTCTCCAGCTCGAAAATGTAAATGTTAGGGCAAGGCAAGGAATAGGGAATTTAGAGGTTGAGTCCCTGGATCAGTTTTTTTTTTTCGTGTTTTATTAAAAAGAAATTTATTATCTTTTTTCTCATTGCTGTGTATTTAAGATTTACCCAAAAATGAAATTCTTGAAAAAAAAAATAGTATATATATATATATATATTGTTTCCAGCTGAAAAAGTCTAACATTTAGTCTAACATTTTGACATAAGATTCATTTTTAGATATTTTTTTATTATTATTATTATTTTAAGAATTGTAATGATTTGGTTCGTCCTCCATATATTGAAGTACAGATATTACGAAGTCAGTCATTGCATTGTGTCTGTTGAAGTATATCAAGTTGCATTGTAATATAGTCTGCTGCAGGTCTTTGTGCAGGTAACAGACATCTTTGAGAGGCTGCTAGCTCGGCCAAATGCTGCCTATCCCGGACTGAGCCGAGCCGCAACTCTCCTGACCTTGCTGTCAGCTGTTGAGCCATCTGAGCTGATGTGCCTAGCCTCCTTGGCCTGTCTGTCATGGGGGCATCAGTGCTGTGGAAATGGTTCATTTGATTCTCTGACACTGGATGGCATGAGTTGCCGGGTGCAGAAACAGAGGTTAGCCTCGCCATCTGACGAGTGGGCACTAGAATGCACAGGAAGCACAGATAAAGAGAGGTAGAGAGGCACAGAGAGAGAATGCTTCTACTGAGAGCTTTCGTGAAGGACGTCGGGTAATATCCAAAGCTAAGCTACACAGCTGGGGATCAAATCCCATAGATGCAGCAGAGCAACTTAATTAGAATTCATAAGGTGCAAAGAGCAAGTGATTTGTGTTTTTGTATCGGAAAAGTATGAAAAAGATGAACAATAGAACATTGTGTGCAGAAGAAACCATCAAAAAACCTTAGATTATTACTAAATCTTTTCATCAGTGCCCTGACATAAAAAATGGTAAAGCTCCTTATAGTACATGTGTAGATGAATATATATTTGGCTTTTCTTCAAGTGCTCCTTTTATCGCTATATACTTTATATTTTATTTACCATATTACACACAGTTTTATATTCACCGTGTTGTGAGGTGATATGTATATATAGGTATACATACATTATGAAAAATGGATAATCATTTTGAGAGATATAGAGAGAGATTGACAACCATAAAAATGACTTCAAATATTAAGTGATTAAAATGACAAAAAATACAAAAACATTTACATATATATATATACAAGATAATTAATAGTGTTCATTAATAGTGACATTTACATATCTCAGATATTTACATCCACAGAGTCCCCAGTTATTCACTGAGTAAAGCGAGGTTGCCACTGGGGTTTATTCCTATGATAAGTGTACTGTAAATCTCTTTGGGTATAAGATTGCTAAATGGCTACTTATTATTTTCGGGCCAGTTGCTGTGGTCAGCAGCCCTGCGGTGTTTGTGTAGCAATCTGAATCCTGTCATCAGGTTTCACTCCTTAAGACTGAGACAACAGTCTCCAGTCATCCCCGGGTCTGAGACAGTGTTACAATGTTGCCGTAGACTACCTTCAGTTCAGCCAGGCCAGACGCCATGACAGAGCGGCCCACTTATGTCATGCCAGGCTTTAACTGTTTAGATAAACAGTTTAGGCTTTCGACAGACACCAGTCCGTACATTTTGAGGGCTCTGCTTGCAAGTGTCAGTTGAGTAATATCCTTGACCCCCTTTGCTGGAATGATGTTTGTGGATTGTGTTTATGAAGTGATGAAATTTTTATTCCATCCTGTATGGTGGAAGAACAAAATAATTGCAAAAAAAACCCTTTGTTAGAAAACCGAAATCACATTCAAATTTCAAATTCACATTCGATTTCATTTTGCAGTGAATTATAAAAAAAAAAAAAAAAAAAAAAAAATCAGGTTGAATGACTTTCTCTCTCTCTCTCTCTTTTCATTCAAGCTATTCTGAAGAAAATTGGCTCTAATTTTGTGCAAATGAATGTCACCTCACACATCTGCCATTGCTTCAGACCCCAATTATCATCCCGAGAGTTTGAAATTGTACATTAACTAAATGGCAATTGGATTGTGTATGTTCATAACATATCCTGACACTGGAAATTAAACAGGTTCAGAATTATAATGCCATTAATTGGCCTTTGATACACAAGCCCAATCAAATTTGTGCCAAAACCACTTAGCCCATGTTAAGGATTAATGACGGCCATCGGAAACAATTTGGAACTTAATCAGTTTAACTGAGGAGGGTAAATTTATTATGATAATTGATCCGCATAAAGCAGAGTGGCTTAGCGGGAAGGCTATGCAAATGAGTGACCCTTACATAGTGACTAATCAGCAGATGCGCTGATGGCGGGATCTTTTTTCATCAGGGAACTTTTAGGAACTTCCGAGTTTAGGAGTGCAAGTCCTCTTCGGAGTCCAGGAAGTGAAACCTATCTCGTCTCACAGTGGGCCCTGTCGCGGTCAACCCACATTTCCATAATTCACAGCTTCCACTGCCATGACAGCAAGACGCAAATAAGTGTTTCTAATGATATCAAGTGGTGTTGTAGAGGACAGTGTTTTAATGCAGTGAAGGGGCTCCCAGTGGGACTGTTATTGCCACTATAGAACATCAGTTACACAGTTGCAACAATAGTCTCTTAATTGATTCATTTAATTAGCAGGAGATGGAGCCAGTGCTGCGTCTTGTCATCTTGTATCTTAGGGGGTCCCATACAGTCTGTGTGCTGTCTGCCACTTAACAGTCCCTGCACTTGTCACTCTTCTATTAAAGTGTAATTATATGTAAATGAAAAACCACAAAACCTGTCAGAAGTTGCCCAATGATGATAAAAGGAGAAGAAAGCGCACAAGCAAGTTTTTTTAAGAGCTTATAGATACAGCGGGTAGAATAAGTATTTGAACATGTCACCATTTTTCTCTAAGGGTGCTGTTGACATTAAATTTTCACCAGATGTAGATAACAATCCAAGTAATTCATACATACAAAGAAAATAAAACAAATACGTTCAGAAATTAAGTTCTGTGTAATAAAGTGTAATGACCCAGGGAAAAAGTATTGAACACGTGAAGAAAGGGAGGTGCAAAAAGTTTTGCAAAGCCAAGACACCATCAGAAATCTATCAGTAATTAAAAGTAATCATGCCCCAGTCAGTGGAAATTAATATTAAGTGATGTAGTCTCAACTGATGGCCTATAAAAAGGTGTCTCATTACCAACATTTCAATATAATTGAAGGAACGATGAATGGAAAAAAAATGTACTGAGACATTCTTGATAAAAATCTGCTGCCAACTACCAGGATGATGAAGATGAAACAAGGGTGGACATTTCAGCAAGGCAACGATCCCAAACACACAGCAAAGGAAACTCTCAATTGGTTTCTGAAAAAGAAAATAAAGGAGCTTGAATAGCCCAGCCAATCACCTGACTTGAATCCAACAGAAAATCTATGGAAAGAACTAAAGATCAGAGTTCATTGAAGAGGCCCACTGAATCTTCAAGAGTTAAAGACTGTTTGTGTGGAAGAATGGGCCAAAATCACACCTGATCAATGCATGCAACTAGTTTCTCCATACAGGAGACGTCTTGAAGCTGTCATTAACAACAAAGGCTTTTGTACAGAGTAATAAATACATTTCAGTAAGCATGTTCAATCATTTTTCCCTGGACCATTCCATTTTATTACAAAGAACTTAATTTCTGAACCTATTTGTCTTGTTCTCTTTGTATGTATGGATTACTTTGGTTGTTACCGACATCTGGTGAAAGTTTTATGTCAACAGCACCTTTAGAAATTTATTTACTGAGAAAAATTGTGACATGTTCAATACTTATTTTACCCACTATATATATATATATGCACTATATATATATATATATCACCCTGTAAAAATCTCAACACCATATCTAACATGAGCCTGAGGAGGAGGACTTCAGTTCCTCGAATGGTACAGATGTCTCACCCGTCTTTCTAAAGCATAATAATGCGATGAAAGGCCACACACAATAGGCTCAGTCTTTAGACCTGTGATGTTTCGCTATTGCCTTTGACTCAAGGAGGTGGCTCACAGATTTTTTGAGTTCTTTTAATTCTGTCTGGGTGAAGACGGCACCTACTTGTTTCACAAAACGGAGTTAATTGGTATTAACTAAAGTTCGGGGCAGGGGCATGCCTCAAACAATCACCTGACTTCTAAGAACCTCCATATATACCGGGCCACGTCTACCGGGCGCACTGCTAGTCTCATTCTCTCGAACCCACCCTTCCCTCCCTTTCTCATCCATTTAGCCAACCTTCTCCCACATTATATATCTATCATGTTGTATCGGGGGGTCCTCATTGTCTGGCCTAAATATATGCTAGAGACGGTGCCCCACCCTGAGTCTCTCTGAGCCATCAATTCAAGATGCCCTGAACATCCTAACCATCATCCCATTCCCTCGACACCTTCATCCTATTCCCTCGACTCCTTCATCCTCTTTCTACTCTTCCCCTGTTACTTAACTTGTTTGTGGCGTGCTCCTAGCTTGTGAATGCTTTGTGGCCATTAACCATTTTCAAGTCTTTGTATCATTGAGGGCTGAGGAAAATTTTAACATTTAAGACATTCTCTCAAGGGAGCCTATAAAAAACTTAATATGGTAAATTATAGAAAAATATTAAAATTTTATTTTTAAATGATAACTGGCCCTATGTGGAAAAAGTAAATGCCCCTGAATTTCTTTTGCACTTTAGTAGCAACAGTACCATTCAAGCTCTTCCTATAATTTGAGATAAGTCTGTTACATCGCTGTGAAGGAATTTTGCCCCACTCTTTGCAGAATTGCTGTAATTCATCACCAGAGGAGGGTTTTCAGGCTGACAAAATTTCTGTAAATAATAATAAAAAAAACATTTTGCATGAAAATTATATTTAGGCACCTCTTTAATGATCTTGAACATTTGGTGTGTGCACTTGAATGTTTGTTTCCACTGTTTTCTGACTTAATTTGTATGTGTAGGCCATCATTATTGTGGTAATAATAGTGTTTCTTCCTCATTCCCTGGATATGATCACAGTCGCCACCTGACATTGGCTCCAGTAAGAAGTTAACATTACATAAATATTTTTTTATCTAATGTTGGAGATCATTTCCACACAAGTTATGTCATTCAGGCAAGCAGCACTTTTTTTACCTAGATCTTTTTTAGGGGTTGTCACCAGATTTACACTTCTTCCTGACGTTGTGAATGACAAGTATTGATTGACCGCTTGCAGTCTATGGATGTGTTATCAGTTAATTCCAGGAAAAATGGACAATGTGCTAAAATTGAAGAAGATCAAAAAAGGGGTGGTAGGGAATTCTGGCCTGCTGAAATGCTCCATTCAGAAGACACAAGTAATTGTACGCATTACATTCGATTGCTCCCTAAAAGTGCGGTAAACCCAGTGCAAAAAGTCTTGGGGCTTTTTCTATTGACTTGAGCACAGCAGTTACTCTTTGATAAAAGTGCAGAATATGGAGTCTTCTCTGTTCATTTGGCTTGGCTGCCCATTCTCCTTTCACATTACCGTAACACGCTGTGCCTTTAGGTCAATACGTGGAAAGAGGGTTTGCGAGCATCATGAGGCTGGTTAATGGACACCCAAATTTATATTAATTTGACTGGATGCATACAAATTGAACCGAACGATGAGGAACAGCGACCCATTAATCCTATTCAGGCATGTATCCTGTTGTGAGACTACTGTTATCCCCTGCACAGGGTTCTCAGATTAATTAATTGATTGAACCGATTTGCTGGCACTTACAGCAGGAAATGTACTGTATTTGTAAATGTTAACTTTTAAAGGTGAGCCTGTCCCCTCTCAAGAGCACATTGTAAGAGAAAGGTTATAGTCACGGACGGGGATTATCATTTTCTCAAATCCCATCAAATGCTCTTATCTGCGGTCAACCCAGAGGCGAAATGCTTTCCGCGGCCCTTTCATGCTGACTCAGCCCGCAAAACGAATCTCAGCGACCTGTATCAAAGCCCGATTGTTCTTTACACTTTGTTTCTGTGTGTTTTGGCTTTCCTTTCCTGTCTCAGTTACATAATGCATATTCATCCCCTATTTGAGAAGGATGATTAGAGGTTGAAAGAGGGATATCTACAGAGACAGAGTAACTTTCTGGCCTGCTCCCGCTCTCGGCCTTCATCTTGTGTGTTTTGGGTAGTATTGTGTTCAGAGGCTCGGGAGAGCTGTGGAATT
Source organism: Carassius auratus (assembly GCF_003368295.1). Classification (NCBI taxonomy): domain Eukaryota; kingdom Metazoa; phylum Chordata; class Actinopteri; order Cypriniformes; family Cyprinidae; genus Carassius; species Carassius auratus. Next base: position 14,466,031 of record NC_039251.1, on the reverse strand, counting down.
TCCTGTTCGGGGTAGGCCAACGTGCAGCTCCACACTCGTCCCCCGCCATGGCGAAAGAGCACTTTCAATGAGTGCTTGGAGTGTGATCAGTGAGCTAAGAATATCTTGCGGCCCTTGGGTCAAAACTAAATGTGCTTCGACGGTTGACATTGCTGTGTTTATTTGGAAAAGGAAAGTAAGGATGGGCCAGTTGGATGAGGATGCCCTTTCTTCACCCACAGGAAAAGGGTGTTGCTTTCATTAATCACATTGATGGTTTGAGCCTTGATTTCATTGGCCATGATTATAAAAAAAATATGATTTATATCAGAATTCAAGTGGGTAATAGGATACACAGGAGAGAAGCTGCATAAATCCTCCCTGGGCAAATCCAGAAACCAAAACAAGGGCCAGTCCTGTAAAAATCTAAGGGGCTAGTATTATCAGTGGCAAAACATTTATTAGCGCCATGGCCAACTCTGTGTGCTTTCTGAACATATTTTTGTACTTTTTTTCAGTTGAAGTTAGCAGTAGGCATACTGTATCAAAAGAGTTTTAAGATCAATGAATGTTCAGATTCAAGGATTATCCGTGAACTTCCTGTTCCTTGCTCTCAGATTACACAGGTGATGCTTTGCAAATCTTATCAGTGTCAGAGGACTTGTTTGTGTGTGTGTTATTATGTGCTGCTTCTACAAGTGTACACTGTAAATGCGAATTATAAAAAAAATCACGCTTCTGATTGTGCACACAAGGGGTCACAATGTGCTCTCAACAACCAGAGCATGTCTTCCTTTGCCACTTTATACACCTGCACTTTTGCATTTACCGGAAAACCACTTTAGCCTCGTCACACCTTACCCAAGCTCCCAAAGTTTCCAAATCGCATTTGGTGCGCAAAACTCTGAAACTCTTTCACATCGTATCCTACAGAGAAAGTTTCTGTACACCTTTATGAACTGTGAGTTTGTCAGAGTCAAAAGGCCATCATTAAAACCACAGAGATTAGAAAGATTAATGCTGACATCTCATAGCCTCTCTAATATACAGTGTGATGTATGGTGTTCCTGTGGAATGACCTCACTCCCATGACTAATGGCTTCACTTGGCCGATGCAGAAAAGGTCATGACCCAATGGATAGAGGAAATGGCCAGTTAGCGGGAGGTCACCCCACAGGAGATTCCTTTGGAGTGTCACAGCAGTGTCACCTGCACTGATTCGCTACTTCAGACCGGGCACCTGACTCGCTACTAGAGAACACGGCACAGTTACCGGTAGAGGCTTGCATTTAGCAGGACCCGGCCTCACCCAGTAAAACAATTGCCAAGTGTCAATTTCAACAAAAAAATCAAGACAAATTGAAAGAGGAAACAATTCGTTCACAACAGGACACGCGGCTGTTGAGGATAACCTGCCTTCAAAGATGCTGGCTTGTCCGATCAGACTAGTTTAGCGGTAGGGCACTTCAAAGTGTCTGGGCCCGAGCAGCTTTCCTGCCATTCTTGTTTGCGGCTCTCAGGTTGCTATAAGTAGCCCAGCATCCTGTCCCCTGCCGTCTCAGGTGGATTGACTTTGTTTGTGTAGTTGAGACGCAGGGATTTAGTGGTCCTTGGAGCCTCCAGACGACTGTTAATGGGGCTGGCTGGTTTGTTAGCACTGTGTCATAGGCTATATCACTGTAGGACTGGACAAATGGAGGCTCCGATATACTCATGATGAAGTTATTTTTCTTTCTTTGCTTAGTGGTAAATAGAAGTTTGAAATACCTAGGAGTGAAACAACTTGACACCACCCATACTGCTGGGATTGGCATTTAGATGAGCATGTTAATATGTACTGCACGCTTTCCTTTCATTTTTGTTTGAAATCAGGGCTTGTATATGATATATACAGTACATATAATACATATAATAATAATAATGAATATTATTATAATAAAGAACAGTGTTTTATTTACTACATTTTTTTTTATTATTAATTCTGGTATCTTAACCCGCTGTGCTCAACAATAGTCAATACAGCATTGTCTTTTCTGGATTTTGGGCAAATGTAGCCTACTAAACAAAAGAAAAAATCATTTAACACTTTAAAGACATTAAAGTATTTTTTAAAAGGTATTTAAAAATGTTTGGTGCCTTTTTAAACAATGCTAATGATAATACTAATGATACCCCTATAAAACTGCTTTTTGAGAAAGAAAAAAAAAACACGTAGGCTTACATCACATTTTATGATTACATTCAGAAATAATGTAGGCAAAATGCCAGTAAAGCAAAATGCAAACACAGCTAATGTTCCCTTCTGTCCACAACAAATACTCTAAAGTTAAGGCCATTTAAAGGTGTAGCATAGGTTATATAAATGTCAAGCCAAAAACAAATTAATTGAAACTGATGCCTACCTCTCTCATTTGGCAAGAATCCAATTTTCTTCATATTCGCAACATATCTGGATGCTTAAATATTATTTATTATGAAATAGGCTTTGTACCTCACTCGCATCGGACATCATCCTTCATGTTTCAGCACAGTGAGGCAGTGGTCACGCTGAATACAACAGACTGTACAACGGAGCAGTGCTACTAATTATATATGTGTTTGAGGCGCCGGCGCGATAGCCATACCAACGCTCGTAGAAGCAAGACATTCAAAACTGTCAAGCTTTTGCTAAATAAATATAACTGTAACATTTATAAAACTGTAAAGCTTTTCCAAAATAAAGAAAACTACTTTCTGCTGTTTCGTTTTCCTTTCCGTGAACTTTGGATCGTGTCACAATAAACCAAAACTCAACTTTTTTCTTTAGTTTTTGTTAATCTGTCAATGATTTAAGTTAAATTTATTTTGTGTATAGGTCTGTATATTCCTTTTTATGTAAGCCTACAGTTTTATTCTGTTTTCTCTGTTCACAGAAGCGCTGCAGGTGTGTGTGATCTGTTGAAACCATCTTAAACTATCCTCGAATACTCTTATGCCGTTGCATTCCCATTGCGACTTTCGATATTGCTAGTTCACAGCTGAGTAGGCATTTCACTCGTTGGATGTGTTAGCTTCACATTTGCATAGGTCATACAATTTGAATTCCCAGCAAATTTCAAATATAAAATGGAATGATAAAATAACGTTATTTACTGGTAAATTGCCATTTTCAAATTTTAGATTCTGTTAACTATACAATTTGATTTCATTTCTGGTTTGGTTCTATTCCTGTCAAAATTATGTCACAGCAGTTCATTAATCAGTATAACTTGGAGTAGCCTATATCTGAGCCTCCAGAGTCTGAGTATTGTGTTTTTTAAAAGCATGTTAGTGAGAAAAATAGCACATTTATAGGGGTACAACAGCTGGGGTTACTCAACCGGTACCCTTCAAATGTACACCTTTGTATCCTATCTACCCCTGAATGGTTTATATTGATACTTAACATACCATTGGAGCAACATATGGGTGAGTAAATGATGATTTGATAAATGATACATTTACATATTTGGGAAAACTATTAATTTAAGGGTACATATTAGTACCTTTAGAGGGTCTTAAGGGGCCTAATGAGATGTTGATAATGTAGTTTCAATATATTAACATGGAAATAAAACCATATTGTCCTTATAACAGCAGCTGTTTTGAGATTCTAGACTTTTGTCTCTGGCACAACGCATAGTTTTCCATGTTAATTATGCAGGCTGAAGAGGAGGAGGGGGTGGAGAAAGAGAAAGCGAAAAATGAAACCGTATAGTCAACTTCATTTAGTGGTTTCTAATTGCACCCTACAGGCCCCTGGCAGACGGCAGGGGTCTCTCTACGAGTGGGACGCAGCAGTGTCTTTTACACGCGCACACACACTCCCAGAGAAAGAGAGTGGCGAGAACATGAAACGGGTCAGAGATTAAACACTTTCTTTACACTGGTAATTAAGCCATCATCAGGCTGAGGGGCGTTTATTATCAGCCCGCCGCTCGTCTAGATGGATGTGAATTCTGAGTGAGCTCTTAAGACTCCCATCCACACAAACACACTCGTGCGCACAGATCCGCACGCACTCGCTTACACATACGTGTACTCATTTGTCTCAGCATAATGATGTCTTCTCACACAGGGTAGAGTCTGCGTCAGGAAGCGGACAACTCCAACTCATTTATTAGGGCCTTTTATTGCTCAATATTACATTATTGCTGAAATGATTGTATGGGCAGGGAGGTGCGTTATTTCACACAAGCTTTTATCATTTGCGCTCGCTGTGCTGTTGGATATGATTTTAAATGTATTATTTGAATCATTGACATCAAACAGAAATTAATGTGGGGTTTAAAGAAAAGATCTTGATTGTATCCTGATTGCTATTACAAATTGGACAGGGAGAAAAGTAGTATTTGAAGAGCGCATCCACAGATGCAGTAACAGATGCAGCTTTACTTGTGTGTGTGTTTGTTTGGATATATACATATACAGGTATGTGGTGAATTAAAGTTTTGGACCAAATTGGTAGCTCTAATAGCTGTTTCCAGAAAGCATCATATTAAGTTTTTAGAAAGAACGCTGACAGTTGTTAACCCCAGATTTAGAGGAAACTGAGATGAAAAACAAGGGTCTTGTAGATATAGGTTGTAGAAATAGGATATAATTTTTTTTTTTTTTTTTTTAAATTGTCAGACTGGGACATACAGGAGGCAATACACGGTTGTCATCTTAAGAATAATGAGATCTGTACATGAAAAAAAGCTGCATGGATATAAAATGAATGCATATCAAGTGATGTTTAAAAATAAAAATAGATTGCTTTTACGTCAACTGTTGTAGCTGTCAGAGTTGTCAGTCATCTTCCACAAATTAAAGATGCAGCTTTCTGATAAGATGGTCATTATAGGTATCAAAATAACATACTTCTGCTGGCTTATGCAAGCATAAAGTAATGTTTAAAGTAATAGTAAACACTTACCTTTCATTTTGAGCATTCATTTGTCTCTGTCATTCTTTGTGTCCACAGTTGACGTGGCGTATGTGTGTCTTTGGTGGTCTCTGGCCAGTGGGCTCAGCCCACTTCATGAATGGCACACATGTTCCATTGTTAGACCTCAGTGCATAATTGCACACAGCCACACCAACAGGGCGGCAAAAGTGGCACTTAGTCCAGTAAATTACCTTGGTTGGTTGGGTAATTACCTGCCTGTTCAATAGTTTTGTGGTCACCTGTCAGAGCAGCTCCTGTCCAGAATGTACTGCTACACCTGCACCTTTTGTCAGGACCCCATAGCAGCATCTCCAACCACCTCCTCTTCACCTCCCGTCTCTTCTTAATCACTTTTGACTTTATCTCCCCTTCCGCCCAGTGGAGGGGTTATCTTCCACATTCATTACCTCACAGCTCTGATTACAGGGGAACAGGAGAGTTTTGGAGGTGTGTGGCGTGCAGCGCCCGCCATCCGATAAGTGTTTATGTAGTAACGCTTTGTGTCATTGTTATTAATGACTCGTGTGTCGGATATACCCGTCTGGAGCAGGTGAGGTAGGGCGCAGAAGCAGCCAGAGCAATTATTTGCGCCTGCCCATTGACAGCCGACTGGGACAATGAGGGCAGATAGAGGAGGAAAGCTGGGAGTCTGCATTGCATTATGAAATATGCTACATGAGTATAATCCACCAGGGTTTTTGCGTGCGCCATGGTGTGTGCCAGGCTCCTAGGTGGGCAATCTCAGAGACGGTAGGGAGGCCCGGTGTTATTTCTAGGCACATTTGGCATGGCCTCCATGGGTGTTAGCCTGTCAAACTGGAACAGAAGTCATAAAAATCTACTTTTGACACCATGCCTTTGGATACATATATTGAAAGAGGAATGGAAAAATTAAAAGAGAAAGACAAAGGGTGAAAGTATTTTGTGGACGTTGACTATATTTCTACATGTTTGAGTCAAGCTAGCAAACCATTTTTTTGTTACAAGAAATAGAAAAATGTTTGTATATAAATTATTGGTTAACTATACAATATGTGTACACACTACTGATCAAAAGTTGAAATCAGATTTTTTTTATTTAAAAAGAAATTACCGTTTTTATTTAGCAATGAGGCATTAAGTTGATTAAATGTGATGTATGTAAATGTAAAAAAAAAAAATTCAGATCAGTTCTTTTGAACTTTCTACTCATCAGAAAAATCTTGTTTTTAACAAAAATATTAGGGAGCACAATTGTTTTGTGTCTGCATTGATACTTAAACAAAATGTTTCTTGAGCATAAATAGACTTGAGTAATGGCTGCTGAAAAGTCCGCTTTGTCATCACAGAAATAAATTTAAAAAACAGATGTTTTAAACTAATATTTCACATTAATATTTGTGTGTGTGTGTGTGTGTGTGTGTGTGTGTGCGTGTGTGTGTGTGTGTGTGTGTGTGTGTTTAGGCTTGACCACACACAGTGTCTGAGCTTCTGTGCTGCTTAATCAAAGATTGTAAGCTCAGTCCAGGGTGTGGGTGACCATGAACTTAGAGGTACCTTGTAAACCACATAGTATTGTGCCCTCGAGCAAGGCACACAACACTAGGTTGTTCTACAGGGACACTGTCCCCGCCATTAGTGCACTGTATGTCACTTTGGTTAAAAATGTCTAAATAGCAGGCTGTAAAATTAGAGCACTGCCAGCCTCACCTGCACTCTTGTTTTCCACCACTCTCTTTCTAATCAGCCTGCTGTGATCATGTTCACGAATATCAAATAGAAAAGCCAGAAAGCCTTGTTTTTTGAGGCTAGTGTTGTGACATGTTTACCTGGTATAACAGTGGCACTATGCCCAGCTGCCATATAGTAGGAATACAAGAGCTGGCCAGAGTCGGTGATGTGAGACGTCTCAGGTTGGATATCAATTGAGACTGTGAGTCCTGTCAACCCTACTGTTACTTTTGTTATGTCATTTGTACAGCCTTACAGCAGCTTACCTGTCAGTCTGGCCTGTCATGGTTTTGGTATTTTAGGACATTAGGACATTTTAACTTGCAAAGATGTTGCTAATATCATTTTTAAGGAGGTAGTACTGTAATCTGTACTTTATTTTAGTGTCTTATAGCACTCTGACAATTTTATGATTCTGATATAGATGTAAAGCCTATTAATTTAAACTTGAGAAGACATCTTGCCATTTTTTGTTTTTACAGCTGACTTAGTCCACATTGTGCATCTAAACTTTTGCCTTAACCTGTGTTGGAGGGTGTGGACGGGGGACGCTGTTGTGTTTCTAATGCCTTGGTTGCCATGGTTAAATATGTACAATAGCCATCCCAAGGTTGTGCCCTCTTGTGACCTGGGTTCACTAGGAGAATGTGGGGCTTCCTGTGAAGTATAATGGGGAAATGTGCACTTCCCAGACCTTCAAGTGCTCCTCAGAAATCTGTGATTTACGGTCCCCAGTGTGGTTTGCCTGATTGGTTTTATGATGGAACTTCCTAGTCCTCTCCTGAATTGTATGAAGGGTGTCCGCACCAGTTATATATACAACAGGCGGACAGCTGGGGAGGATGATGCAATGTCGAAGAGTGATGGGCAACATGCTAAAGGTCATGAGGGCCATGTAATGAGGACAAGGTCTGAACTCTCACCCTTCCTTGCATTAAATATGAGTTATGATATGACCATGACTTTCACCCAGTCATGGAGACACAGACAGAGCCATCTATGGTTCACATGTATCAGGCTGCCACCCCCTGGCAGGCTTTCCATTTAATCTTTTGATCGTACATTTTGTGTATTGTGTGAATGAATAATGTTAAATAATATCTTATATGTTTTATGATTTACTTAGGTTTTTTTGCATCTTACAACTTCCAGGAACATAAGTAATTTTATTTATTTATTTTTAATTTAATATTTTTTTACTTGTGTTGTATTATAATGTTACGATGTGCTCCTCTAATGATCAGATTATTTCATGTGCCAGTCCTGGAGGTCTGCGCATAGAACTTATAATGTGTTGACCTGCCATTTTTTGTCATTATTCATGCAATTTATCATTTTTATTTTTATTTTTTAGTTTAAGATAACCAATTTAAATTAGCACAATTGTTATGATGATTTCAGTGCAAATTTTAAGTCAAGGCAATAGAATTAAGTTAAGGCAAATCATTTTAATATTTAAAAAAAAAATATATTTCACTTAATAAGTTTATTTAAAATGATTAAAAAGTAAAAAAAATAAGTAAAAATGCAAACTGTGCTATTTTTTTCCTACTTCAGTGGACACCTATTTCTATATCTTTTTTTACAATGTTTCTCCCAAACACCAATGACTGTCACTGATACATAGAGACTAGTTGTTTTTACAAGGCATAATTATAATTCAAAAGAATTGGAGTTAGTGACTACTAAGCCCAAATTAAATATGATAATGCATTTACAGCTTGATCACTGCTTAACATGTTAAGATTACTTTGAGCATCCCAAACCTGATTGCATCTTTAAATAAAGAAGCATCCCTGATGAAAAGTTCTTTTTTGAGAACAAAGGCGCTGTGAAGATACTCTCGATGGAGGACATGGTGAATAACCTTTCAATTTGGGGGGCCATTTTGCAGGGTCAGTGCCTGACAAACCTTTAAATGATTATTAAGCTGACCCAAAGTCCTCAAAGCTGCTAATAGTTGGCATAAAGAAAGCCAGGAGCAAGCATGAAATATGTGCAGCCACCATGACGGGGGAGAATTATGGTCTCCCACATAAGTGGGCCACGCCAGGGACAGATGGCAGCCTGGGAAAGATACTACTCTAGGCTCAGTGGCGAGAAGAATGACAGTGCATCATGTGTGATATGAGAAAGGAACAAAGGAGTATGTCATTTTCACTAACTCTGATTGAAAGCAGGCAGCAGTGCTTAGGTAATTAGACTCCCGTGGATAAGAAAAAAATGACTGGGAACTCACGAAGACACTGTGCGCTGGACACATACTTTTTTTTCTATTTTCTAGATGGGTTTGCCTTCTTTCTTGTGTGTGTTCGCTTTTTTACTTGTATAATCTGTGTATAATTTCTTTTTTGCTGCATTCTTTTGCAATCAATGTGCCTGTTTTGCTACAGTTTCCCGTATCAGTGTTAAGTAGCATCTTCACATGTCCTCACCTGGAGATTAACCAAAGAGGTAAGTTGTTTTCCGTGACTTTACAACGTGGATAATGAGCAGAAGCACTGTAAAATGCCTTTCAGATCCTTTTTGTAAAATATTTCATTTCCTTTAGCCGTCTTTGCAAATAAGTTGTCAGAACCAGTCTTTTCAAAGGCCAAAGCCAAGGGCGCTAACAACGTCATTGGCTGTCTGTATCCACAGAGTAGCTACATCAAAAAGAAACTGGTCCAAGGCCTAATTAAAGGGAGAGATGAGTGTCTTCTGGCGTTAGCTCACAATAAGGGGCCGCGGCAAATCAATGGATACCCAACACTATTATCAATCAACAGCAGTGAATTCAGGGTGATTTGACATGGACAAAAAGACATATTATAAAGACAAGTCTAGAAAACTCCAGACACCTGCATAGTTGAACAACGACACTGTGGACAAACTGTTAAAGAAACAACATGTCCTGGATGCTGGAGGGATTTTAACTTTCATTTTGTTGTAGGAACACCATTTCAGTGTCTATTTTTTATAATAATAGTAAGATCTGGCAGTTAAATAGGCTGTATGTGTGAAGACATAAGTAGAGCTTTGTGTGTGTTTGAGGTAGTTAGTCTCAGCTTAGCTGGATCAGGTTGCTTTAAAAACATAACCTTGTGAACACACTCCAGTTCTTGTGTGCAGGATTAGGAGTGACTCTTTTAGATGCTTCAATATTGAGTTTGACACACCAGTATGCATCTTAAAATTGGTTTCTTTCATGAAAGTATGAGGCAGCAATATATTTAGGTGGCCTGTTTAAATACAGAAAGAACGAAATTCAAGCGCATTGACCAATGTTTTTATTCCTTATCTTTTTTGAAGTCCAAATTCCAGTCCCACATTAGTATGCATATAGAGTTCACTTCTTTTCCAGCATAAAAAGTGTAGCATAATATAAGCTCAGGCATAAATTTAAGGCTGTGAATCGTACCTTCAGCCAGGTGTTGGTGACTGCAGGGGGGGAATCATGAGGTGCTGGATCCCACGTCCCCCACGCAGGTGGCCACTGGTGCCCCCCGAGGTGTGCACAGCCTTGTTTTAAACACTTCCTTCACTTCAGGTCCTTTCATCTGTTTTCACTGTTCCACCCTTCCATATGACAAAGCCAACTTCTCCCTCTGTTTATCTTTGCTGCTTCTGTTCACTCTTTGCCTCCTCTCTTCTGTTCCATGTGTCTGGTCTGTGAAGTGGTACATGACATTTCCTGATTGCTACAGTAATGGGGTTGTAAGTGTTGTGTGCATTGAACTTACTTTTGTTTAACGTTGACCATTAAACACAGGCCTATCATGCATATTCAGTGCTTAACAAATTTATCAGACCGGCACCCAATTTAAGGCTTGTACAACAGCTGCCCTAAGATAACAGTATTGATGAAATATTTTATGTTTCTGTAATGGTTAATCCATACCAGTATGTGTAAGCTCTTCAGTCACATTAGTGTTTGCTACAGTATAATTATTGTTGGATTTAATGGATTTTAAGATTGAATATTTGGAAGTCAATAATAGCAGAGACAGTGGAAAAGTACATAAACATAACGACAGCAAAAATGCAAGCTGTTATAGAGGCTGAAGGATACAAAATAAAGTTATATGTGACTAAAGACTGTTTAGTAGTTTCAGTTTGTTATTCGCCTAATAAATGACAATACAATGTTTAGTTTTTTATTCCTGAAATATTAGTTATTAGATATTTATGATATTACACACGATTTCTTTTTAAAGAAACCTATATTAATCAGGCAGTCTTTAAAATAATGTATCACAGTTTCTGCAAAACTAATAAGGCTGTTTTCATCATTAATAATAATAAGGAACGCTTCATGAGCACCAAATCAGCAGAGTAGAATGATTTCTAAATGTTCTCTAGGCTGCCAGCACAGAAATAAAATATATTAAAATAGAAAACAGTTGTTTTAAAATATAATTGTGACGAGTGGGGCGGGGCCGAGGGGCCGTGGGAACAGGAGCGAGGCCGGTGGAGTGATTGGAGATGAGCGACACCTGCTCGACCCACCGGTCTCGAGTCCCGCCCCACTCGTCACATTTATATATATTTATAATAGTTACTTGTGGAGTTAGTCACCCTTTCTTTTAGGTTTTTTACTGTTTCAATTACTTTTTTAGCTTTTTGCAGTTGACTTAATGTGTAATCATTAAATCAAAGGCATACAGTATTTACAGTATATAAGAAATGGAAACCAATTCAGTTTAAATAGTTTTGTTCACTGCATAACATTTAATAGCAATTTGTGTGCATTTTCCTTATATAAAAAAGGTTATTCTTTTTTATAAAAAAGGATGCTATTTCTAATAACCAAAGACCCTTTGTTTCTTTCATGTCTCTGTTGTTCATCACTGTGTTGAGTACATATGGACACACGCACATTGCATCTGGTATTCATGCTTCACCACCCTTTTGAAGGGTCTTTCTCTTAAATTAAAAAGTGTTAGTAATAAATTTATAAAAATGCCTCACCGCAGAACTTGTCAAGGAAAGTAGCGCTACTAGGCATGTTTAGGAGTATTCAAAGCCATGCCATCTCCATATGGTTCACACGATAAATCCTTCATCTACCATCTACAACTCTCTCTCCTCCACGTTCTCTTGCCCGTGGCAACGTTTCTATCTCTGCATCAATTAGCACTGTGATTAATACAACAAGCAAGCAGTTTAGAGGTAATGGCAGACAATTAACATCTCATTGCACCATAAAGGGCTATGCTAACTACCCTGGCCACTGCTTTTCTCTGCCTGGAATTGAAATAAGTGTTTGTCTTCATTCGTACGCTATCTAATGTGAAGTGGGCCCACTTTGTATGCCACAACACCATTAATCTAATTAGAGCGAGCTGAGAATGAATTCACATCTCTCCAAAGAGCTTGAATGCAGTCTTGTCACTGTTATTTAGCGCCGTGCCACCGTGCCGCAGAAGCCCCATGCTTCCAGTGCCGCTCTTGAAAATGAACCATCTTCAGTGTGCGTACTGAGACTTGTTGCTGTTTTTTTTCCTTCACCTCTCCACATCCGCTTTCTCACTCGCTCTAATTATTAGAACATTGCAAATACAACCGCGCACATCAGTGAATAGAGCCGTAGCCGTGCTGTCATGGGCATTGCAGGAGGAAAAGTCCTTGGAGTGCTGTTGAATTAAATGATGCATTCTGATTGACAGCTACCTTGAGACTGGGCTGATGGAGTCATCAAGGCAGAATGCTAACAGGCTGCCACAACTCCGGCTGCTAGCACGCACACACACACACACACACACACACTGCGCTTTGAACAAAAGCACTCGTGGGCATGTATAATCAAACGATATATATTTGAAGTTTATTAGGGTGTATGTGCCAAAACTAACAAATGAAAACAGCTACACCAATTAAAAATAAGCCAATTAAAAATACCATGGTCTTCATTCAGTACCATGCTAAATTTCATAACACTGTACTTTTGTAAAGGCTTGAACAGAGATCTCTCTTAATTTCATGTCACTCCAAAGCCCAGTATTAAAGGTCCTATGACATGAAAATTTCACTTTCTGAGGTTTTTTAACATTAATATGAGTTCCCCTAGCCTGTATATGCTCCCCAAGTTTATAGAAATTTGAATCTGTGTAAATTGAGATTTTTCTATCTTTCTCTGCCTTTGAGAAAATGGAAGCTCAAATGGGCTGATCTTGAATCTCCTCGTTGTGACGTTGTAACAAGAATTGTTACCTCCCCTTTCTCTGCTTTGCCCGCCCAAATATTTACATATAATTCAGTCGCAATGTCAGCACAGGCGTTTCAAACAGACTTTTATGATATGGATTCAACAGCACCGGCACAAACGGTGAGTAACAGTGTTCATTAATGCCTGATCTGTGATCAGTGATTTCTGATGGGTAGCTAATCATTCAAGTCCACACAGACTTTCTTTCTAAATCGTTTAATACTGTTTATGCACCAGTGAATCAAGCCAGTGACTAAACGATCAACTTCACGTTGTTTCTCTTAGTAGCATGAAACAAATCTGTTATTTAAATTGTGATTTAACTACAGAGAGCGATCAAAGAACACTCGCTTTTTTCCGGAGCTGTTACACATCGCGAGTATATCTGCACACTTGCCCAAACTGCCGTTACAATGAATGACGCTGTTATGCTGCACAACGGAGCTCTTACTGTATTCATGTGTTTGCTGTTAGCTGTGGTGAAAGCATTTTGTGAGATAACGTGTTGCAATAATGACAAAATCACTGCATCCACGCAATAAACAGACTCTGTCTACTCAATGCTCATCACTGCAGCCTTTCATGTGATGGGAAAAAGATCGAAAAAATAATTATATAATCAACACTTCCACGATTCGTTAATCTCGACAGCTGTAATAGTAAAAAAATATATATATATATATATATATATATATATATATATATATATATATATATATATATATACATATATATTTGAGAGGGGTTTCACATGTAATATGCATTTCGAATGCAAAGATGTCAGCCAATCACAACAGTTGTTGTCTCATCACTCACAGCAGACACGCCCCTTCAAACAGAGCATTCAAGCCAGAGGGCTAATGTCAGGATATAAAAATGCTTTTTATTTCTAAATTTTAAATGTAAAAATCATACTAACAATATAAATACACCTAAGGAAACATTAAAAAGCATTTAAAGAAAAGGAAATAATCCATGTCATGGGACCTTTAAGTGGATCTTACTTTGTGTTCAACCAAATCCTGAAGGCACACACATACCTTACCCCCATAAATTACATTAACTGAACATATTCTCAAATTTAGGCCATCCAAGATGCAGATGAGGTTGTGAGAAATGTAGCATTACATCACTTACTCACCAGTGTAATGTGTTCCATCAGAATGACAGACATTTCCCTGTTGTCCTCTCACATCAAAGTCCACTGATATATTTGTTTAGAACTATTTTGGACTGTTTTTGCTTGTAAAAAGGGATTGATCTATGCACATTTCTTACCTGATTTCGTACAAAATTATATGAGTGAGGTTTTGTCTAGACCCCAGTACATTTAGGGTAGGCTATTTGTATGAATTCATATGAATACGAAATGTGCATGAATTCATATGAATTGGGGATCTCATAAAATATGACAACAACAAAATAAAAAGCCTTAATGATAGATTTTAGATGTAGATTTTAGATTATAGATGCAGCTTTTCACTTCACAAGATTTATTTATGGACTGGAGTAGTGGACCTGTGATTACTTTTTTGGATTATTGAGATGTTTTTATCAGCTGTTTGGACTTTAAGCTGGATTCTTGGGAAAATTTCTTAGTTTTCATGTAAATCTGAAATGTAATGAAAGGAATAATAGGGATTTATTAATTTATTACTGGTGCCTCAACCAAATTTCTTATTAGAATTAAGAAAGAGAGATTTGGTTTTGGGTCTGACCTTCTCTGGTCATAAATCCTTCATGAAAGGTTTTGAAATCACTTGAAACTGGTAATTACACAGGAATACACAAAGCAGATTGAACTGTAGAACATTGGTGTTCCTCAATCCTCGGGGCCCTTCTGTGAAGAGATGGAGCTCTACCCACAAATAGTAATATCGGACACAAAGTTTCTTATTATCATTCTTAAACAAAAATTAAAATGAACATTAATATATTTATGCTACTTTTGTTTAGCATTAAAAAGTCTGCATACATTTAGGCGTTTAGTTTAGACATACGTTAGACTTGTAGTGTTGAAGCCGCTCTAAATGCAAATTGAAACCATATTATAATTGGCTCATAATGCTGTTAGCAGGCCCCCTGTACAGCATGGACTGCAGGGGTCTCCTGTATACCGTAGACTTCTATATCAGTCGTCTGCTTAGAAGTCACCAAATCCAGAGGTGACAGACTGATAAAAATAGAGAAACTAGGGATAAAGACAAAAAATCAATGGACAAGGTGAGAGACCCTTTGGCACATTTGATCCAGTGTCTTTCATGATAACTCTTGGTTGTGTAACATGTTTTAGAGGAAAGCTCTTGATCATGTGTACACCAGGTCAAGGGTCATGACAGGCTGTGAGTGACCACCCAGTCTCCTAGTTCAGTTTCCGGACTTCAAGCAACCCCCCTCCCCCAACACCCCTCGTCTTTCTTTCATTTTCTGGCCCCTCCTCACAGCGACACTGGTTTTCATCTCTTGAAACAAAAGCTAACTGTTTTGCTCAGCACTAGATCAAGGGCCTCCTTTTTCCTCCAGGAGAGGTGGAAAAACAAACATGTGTACGCCGATACCTTCTGTCGCTTCCAGATTCACATCTGCAAGCTCCACCACTCTTCAGCTCTTCCACCCAGCTGTTGGAGAGCCTACACACACATACACATGCTCCCATGGGACCGGCCTGTTTATCAGCCAGCCTGCCAACCACATGATGGATCCTACCACGAGCATCAAAAGTGACACTTGGGAGGGTGGTAACACGGGTCAAAGCCCCACACGAACCTATGGACCGGGCTGGGATGCTCGGTCTCAGCTGCGGACACAAATGCGTCCGGATGCCCCGGAGAAAATGGTACTGTTTGTACCGAGACTGTGATTCCCTCATTAGGTGTTCTAGCTTTGATGGGAACATTTCATCTCATCAGAATGGTTGATCAATTAGAAGTTCCGTACATTTTTCTAAACACACGTGATCGGCTCAGCTGGATCTAACGTACAATGTCATGTTTTGATCAGGTCTTTGATCCCAGACACTATTAGTTGTCATCCCTTGTCTCTAAACAGTGGTCTGCCACTCTTGATTTAAAGTCATGCTCTTCCAAAGAACAAAGTATTTTCACACGATCAACTAGTAATAATTAGAAAAAAAGAAAAAACAGACAAGGTTTACTTAATATATATTATTTTATATATTATACAGTATATACTTGGTTATCTAGTGTAAGCATTTTCAAAGGATTTGAATTTTAAACCAATTTGTGATTTTTCAGTCGATAAAAATGCATTGTTATTAAAAATTTAAACAATCCTAAAGACATGTTTTCTGACTACTATTTCTTACTGTTTATAAGTAGACACTTACTACTTACTGTATTATGTTATATATTATTGGACACAGTCTATAATATATATATATATTTTTATTATTATTTTTTTTTTTTTTATATATATATATAATATATATCTGCTTTTCAAGTAAAAGTATAATTTTTTTAGTATTTATTTTCCTGGAAAATGTGACAAAAGAGGTAATTTTGTTTTATTTTTATTATTTTTGTTTTTCAGTGGCTTTTTCTCCACAGAACATTCAGAATATTTTTATATATTTATTTTCAAACCATAATCACAATATTTTTATAAATATCAATGAATATGTTCCTGATTAACAGTATGGCTATTCTAGTTCACCAGCTAAAAAGCACTGGAATTTATGGTAGTCTGATCTAGTCTGAGGACTACATTTTTTTAACAGGTCCATCTATTCCTCATTCTTTCGTTTTCCGCTCAATCTCGTCCTCCTTGAGTATATTTTAATGAGCGCTGCTTTCCCGCTAGCACTCCATCCCTGGCGGGCTGCGTCTCCAGCGTGCTTTTAATCCAGAGTGTCTTGATGCAGAGAGAGTCCAGCAGAGTAAAGCTTCATTCTAATTTGGTCAAGTCTCATGGTTCCGCGTTTCACTCGGCCTGCGATCACAAGTGGCTATTCAGCAGCGTGGAGCAAAACCACTGTCCTTCTCTGGCCTCAATGCTCAGTGCCCTTTCCTCTGAGGACAACAATAAAGAGAGCATTTCTTTTTCTCATACTGTACAGTAAATAATTTAGTATGCCTATTTTTGAAAGCGAATGTTAGTTCTACGCGAAACCAAGTACCATAAATGGTCCAGTCTAACATAATTATACACACTTGCAATCTCTTTGTTCAGTTACAGCTGGAGAGTATGACTATAGGAAATGGTTTATTGGAGAAGTAACCAGTGACCGGTAGAAGCCTCCCATTTGATTCTTTTCAATCTGGTTCAAGGTCACATCAGCAAGTGGCTTTTATCTGACCAGTAATCTCTCAATTTTGTAGACGGCAAATGTGTTATGATTGCATGTTCACGCCGCTCATGGAATAAGCTAAACACATGAGCAGGCAGATCTCTGTTGATATCAAATATTAAATTGTTTACCATGGTGAATCAGGAAGTCTTCTTTAAGTGCCCTTTTTAGTTATGTATTCAATACTAGCATTACAAGTCTTTTTAAATATATATATTATGAAGTAAATCCTAAGGCTATTTCAGTTTTTGAACATAAAATCTTAAGCTAAAGAGGTATATTTGAGCCTAAGTCTATCAAAGAATTGTTTTAGAGTCCTAGCTTGTATTGTTAGCAATGCTTACCTGAGCATCCCCCTCCAGTTTTGCCATGAAACATAGAAAACAATGACTGGTGCTTTGGTAAATACCTAAACAAGCCATCAGATGTGTGCATCAGAGATAGGTTGCCATCTTCTGGATTCTCCGCAAAACTTCACCAGACCCGCAAATGATGGTTCTGTCATTTCCTGCCTGACCTGTGCTGTAATTAATGTTTTGACAAGCGAGGTGAGTATTTGTCTTGAAATAATGATATTAAGAGAGCCAAACAGAGGAAATAAAAGGATATTAAGAGAGTCAGATACAGAGGCTGTACTATTTTGGCATGTAGCTCCATTCGGTGAATCATGCTGTGGGTGGACTTTAATTAGCATCGCTCGTCAGCCGGTGACGACAGGAGCAGGCCAAGATCTTGTGTGAGTGAGTCTGCTGTAAAGGTGTGGCTGCTGAGTAAGTGTGTGACCACGCTGAGTCGGCACAGGCCCCGGGAAGTGCCAGAAGACAGCGCTGGCGTCCTGCGCTCAGCACTGTGGTGGTGGTGTCCGTCGGGCTGGGAGACGCAGGGAGAACACAACCCCTCTGGCCCTGCTCGCTCATGTCTGACTGGGCTGCCAGGCGAGCAGAGCACCTTTGAGCCTCAAAGATCTGTTATCCTCCTATCCAAGCTGGGGTAAAGCGAGGCCTCTTTTTTCGTCTTTTCAAATTTCAAAACGTGAACAATGCATTATCCATTTGTTTACACATCTGTAGATACACAGAACTGATAGCTTGTCTGTACAATATATTTTTACAGCTAGATTTTTTCCCCCATTTGACACAGATTATTATTATTAGTAGTAGTAGTAAGTAGTAGTAGTAGTATTGTGAATGATTCTTGTTTTTCTCTAGTTGTAGATATTGCATATTGTACTAAAAATAGTTATGAATGCACATAAATTATTTTGAAAAGCTTAACCTTCTCTCTGAAGTCTTCAACGAGTCCCCAAATTCAGTCACCAAAGCCATTGAAAGAAATAAAAAGCAGTCTGTCATTCAAGATCACAATAAAACTCCTCAGATAATATACTGTTTTTCAAGAGATTGGTTTTAATTTAGATTAAATGAAATAAAAATGAAATAATTTTAGATGTGATAAAATCCTAATTTAATAACATCATTTACATAATCTAATCAAATTGTAAATAATAAAAAAACAAATGCCAGTTAAAGTCAAGGTTTCTGTTGCTTTAAATATTGCACGTTCTTGTTCAGTCTGAAGTTTGACTAAAATGAAATTTTAAACAGACATGATTTGTTCTAATGAAATCAGCGTGTCCAGTAAAACAACAAACAAAATAAAGATGTGTTAAAGTAAAATATGAAATTTTAATTAATATTTTTTTATTATTAAATTAACTTGGACAATTTTATATAAATTGCAACTTGGGATTTTGCTATTTAAAGACCCCTATAGTGCACACTAAATATAATTCAATACTGTTTACATAGGTTAAGCAAACCATAACAACTTCCTGTCATTTCTCCATGCTCTTAATTGTACTTTGCTGAATAGCCAAACAGCAGAGTGTGAGATTTTAGGAATTGTGCTCAGCAGAGAAAAACACCATTTATATTAGATTTATATTACATGAAGACGCTTTAGATTTGAATCCCTATTGTCTGACAAAATCCCTTGTGTTTAGTAGGTAACAGCAGTGTGTGCATGTGGGCTGAATTATTGTTCCATGAATGCTGCATCTCATCAGATCTGCTTTTTAAGCAGAAAATTCAGCTGTCGCACTGAAGTATCTCGGGCCCCTCGAAGTCTTTCACAAAGCTTCGATTTGATTGCTATGTTTATTCCTTCCTTTTCTGCGGACCTTTGTGTTTGCTTTCTGTTGTTAATCATTTAATGGACTGTGAAACCAAGACAAGTGAGGAGGAGTGACAACAATCCGTTCTTGTATTGTAAAACAGACGTTAATTCTGGTTACTTCTTTTAGGAAAAATTTAGTAATGTATTTGGTCTGTGACTTAGACCACCTATTATTAACTCTTTTATACCTAAAGTAATGTGAGAGTTAAACATTGTAATAAACATTAGAATATATATATTTAGAATTTTTATGCACACTCTTAGTTTAGCTCTAATCATTGTTATTAAAATGCCTTTCCGTTTCTATATGACTGCAAGCTTATTTGCCCTCTGATGATTGACAGGCTGTTGACAGGAGTATTGCCGTAGTATTTAGCGACGTCTCTGAACCCCCGCTGCTAAAGTGAATTTTATGGAGTCGTCGGTCAGTCACACACATAAAGCAAAGTCAAAGCAGTCTCTAAATTCATGCAAATGAATGTATTTTACACCCTGTCATGTGCGATATGCCACTTGATCGCTTTGTTGAGAGAAAAGAAAAAAACAATGGCTGCACGGAAAGTCAAGAGGACATTGTGCCCTGTGGCCTCTCCCTGCCCTGACGCAGGGGCCCAGGCAGCGCGGAGTATATCATCAGACCTAATTTACAATCTATGGATTCCACCGGGTGGAACAGGGGCAAATATGAAGTAGTTAAGCGCTTGGCTAGCAATGCTTAGCATTCAGTCGGAGGGGAATCTGTTGTGGTTATCTAATGTCTGCAATTATGACTTATTAATGAAGAGATTAGCCAGTGAAGTGAACAGAGAAATAAACATGTAACTATTTCACAGGGTTACGAGGAACAAATGACTGAGCACATTTAAGCAAATAAAGCAAAGCAATTAAAACTGGATTGAAATGGCAGGCTTTTAATTTATTTATTTTTTGTAAAGAAAAAAAAATTATATATATATATATATATATATAATATGAGGAAGTGTATGCGTGAAATTAAATACATGAAAAATGTATAGTTTTGTTTTTTTTTCTAGTATAGAATCTTAATTTTTTCTTCTTTTTTTTAGTATTGGCTGCAAGGCAATGGAAGCAATAAGTATGTTATATTGACTAACGTTGTGGAGTCAAATTGGAAAACTTAGCTCATTTCAGAACCATCTTTTCATGTTATATCTTCAAACATGCAGAGGCACAGAATTATAATATTCTACCAACAGATGGAAAGAATGCTCATTTAGTAAATTGCTTTCTGATTTTACATGTAAATGCTCCTGCTCTGATGTTATCCATCTGCATAATTAGCCTTTTTAGTAATAAGAACACAGTGAGCGAGACATTAATTAGACCCATTTAAATGTTTGGAAATCCAATAGTGCATTAACACAGAAAACAGGGCCTCCTTGGCTCCAGTTTGACTCTTTATTTATTTAGATAGTGTTAATTATATAACACTTCCTCCCCTTGTCCCATTCCTTTTCGATATGCCCATGAACGTTTTCAGTCAGTGTAGCTTGTTCAGGATTTTGTATAGAGTACAAGATTTAGATTTTATTATTATTATTATTATTATTATTATTATTTAATGTTACATACACGTTGCTAACCTGTATTGTCTGTATTGTATTTTTATTTATTTATTTTTGCTGGAATTGGGCAGTTTGGGTGATTAAACTATAATTTTCATTTGTATTTTAAACTATGAAAAATATGGCAAATAATACTTATCTTTGCCTAATCAATTCTTTTAATTTATACATTTTCTGGTAGTTTTCTTTTACAAATGTCAGAAATTAGTTTCATTTTTATATTTTTGTAGATGTTCGTTTGTTTGCCTGTTTTAATAAGTAACAAACCATTTTATTTCACAGAGGAGATTTTTTGAGAGAACTGGTTTGCTTTTCTTTTTCTTTTTTTTACCTCACAGAAGAGATTGTGTACAGGTAATTGGTTTCTTAGACAGCACTGCCCCTAGTGGTCAGTTCTGCAGCTGCAGACTTGTTTAGTAGAGATTCTGGAGCTACAGACTAGTTTAGCAGACTTTATTACATATTTAGTTGACCTTGTTAATTTATATTTAAAATATATTTTTTTCTCTCTCTCTTTTACTCAGAATAGTTTAATTTGCATAGCTCCAGCATTTCATTGATTGAAAAATGTCATCATGAATATGTTCCAAAAAAATGTAAGACATTGTTTCACTGTTCAAAATGAATTAGTCCCAAGAATTAAAATATGTTATAAATAACATTTGCATTAGCTAAACATTTTTTACAACAATGTTGTGTGTACGGAGTCTGAATTCTGCTTGAAGCTTGAAAGTAATTATTTTTTATAATCCAGTAACTCTGACAAAGAATGTTAGATGAGGGGAAAAACATAAAGGTCTAATTAAAGGATTTTAACTTTGTGGTGCAGGCAGCAGGGTTCTGAGCGATTGTCTTTGCTGGGTAGTTGCTCAGCAGCAGAAGGGAATGGTGGGGTGGGCCCACTTCACCCTTTAGAGCCTTCTGTTAAATTTGGCAGAAAAACACTGGGCCCAACAAAGACAAATCTTTCCTCATAGAAATAGGAAAAGGGTTTGAGAAGAATGGTCCAATTTGACCCAATCTTCTAACCAATTTGCAATGGAAACATTTGGCCTTAAATTACCAGAATCGCATAGAGGCTCCTCATATACATTCCTTGTATGGCAGATGTTGCACATTAATTGGCATGTGCGCGGCTCTGACTCAGGGTCCCTAACTGAGGGTTTAAATAGCTTATCTATTATTTGCTGTAACTCGGCCGACTCGGTAGGCACTTCCAGACGTGGTATTTCACGCTTTGCGGTTTCCAGTGTCGGCGTGGGCTTTTGTGGGGAGCCCAGTGTTTCAGTGGTGATGTCGTAACAGCAGGTAAGCTCTAAACACCATCTATCAGGCACACATACTCGCCTCTCACACGGCCAGAGCTGTGACTGATGGACCTGTCTGTAGTATGGATGTTTAGCGCAGTGGCAAGCCATATGCCACTGGCACCGTTTCCTCCTCGCTGCCCTCGCTGAGCTAAAGAGGGGTGTTGCTGAGAGAGAGACCAAGAAAAACACACAGACACAAAGAATGCAAGAAGCCCCTCGCGAGTGACATGAGACAAATACAGAGCCTTTGTTTTTTCTTCTCTGATTTCTGGAAAACCAGATTAAAAGAAATTACCCAACAGCCATTCTATTCGATCCCGTCCCGCCCTATTCACCCCCACCCACCTAAAACCCTAAAAAGCAGAGGATATTGTGTTTTTAATAACAGTGAGAGAGCTCTGATGTATTTTTCCATCTGTTCGAAGCGGCCCACCGCCCGGCCGAGTGACCGCCCCTTGTGAGAGGAGCACAGCTGTTACTGTAAACCCTGTCCAGAGAGCAGCTCACACCCCTCTGCACCTCTAAAGGATCAAATGAACAAGTTTGGCTCGGTGCAGTCAGCCTTTGCAGCTGCAATTTCAAACCTCTTTAAATAATTTTTCATGCTTACCAGAAATGAATAATGCACACATTAACTGGTGCCAGTTAATAAATTTCCATCTCAGTGCACTGTTTTTTTTTTTCAATAAGATCCAGAGTCTCTCATTTTGTTGTGCAAAACAGCTAAGAGGGCTCCCTTTAAGAAAAAACTCCATTTGTCTCTCTAAGGAAAAGAACACTTTATTTTAAACAAACAGGCTATAGTTAGTTATATTCTACATCAAGGTGAAATTCTTTTGTCCTATCTATTAATATATTCAGAAATACATAAAAATGCAATTCATTTATAGTTACTAGAATATAACTTATTCATAATGAAAATGTTCTTTATATTAATATACAGTTTATATATTACAATTCATTGTGATATTTTTGGGGGTCTTATGTCTGTTATGGATAATATCAATGAAAAACTATTAAGTAGTTTAGCTTGTGGGGGCTGGTTAACAAATCTACTTACAGTAAGTCATGTGAGCCATACATATGCAGCAAAGAAAATCTATATAGGACCCCTGTAGATCCCCTGACTCAATAAAAAGGTCAGTGAGTTTCTCAAAGTATGACAAGACAAGGCTTTAAGTAATATCATGGTGCTTAGAAATTCATAATTCAAGATATTCTTAAATTCTTATTTTTGCCATTGAATATATAACCTATATATATATATATATATATATATATATATATAGCCTATATATATATATATATATATATTTGAAAATATTAAGACACTTACAGTCACATGTGTCCAAGGTATAAGGAATATATTATTTTAATATACTTTTAAATAAAATCTGTTATTACTAATTATAAACAGATACTTTGCTTTTAAATTGGAATGGGTTTTAAAACCAAATCAAATAAATAATATAATCAGAGATGCAGACAAAAATACAAAAAGTGTCTTAAACTTGTTTCATGTCTCAAGGACTTGTGAATGACAGAGCAGGGTTGGCAGAAAATGTCCATGATATTAATTCAGCAAACCCAGACCAGCAGCTGGCATCAGTGGCCTCTACTTGCCCATCACGAACAATTAATCACAGTAGGGCAGAGGTGGACGCGGGGACTGGTGGTGGCAGTATCGCATGTGACAATCAGTCCTTTTTAAAATGCCGGGGAGTGTATCGCAGTAATTCGCGGAGTGCTCCTCAGAGCGGGGCGACGACAGTGTCAGGCAAGATGCTCCCTAATGAGTGCCATCCTAATAATCACACGTGTGCGTGAATCCTGACCCGGTGTCAAAGGAGCGGATGTACCGTGCCGGATGGAGGCCACTGTTCTGGGAAGATCTGCAAAATGTACATCAATTAGACTGGAAGTCGGAGAGCCGACATCACAACCCATTAGTTTTGTTTAAAGGACTGCAGGGAGGGCCAGGGAGCATTTTAGAAGAGCAACATTGACAACATCCTGTCAGATTGATTAGCAGTCTGTCAGAGGAGCTCTGAGCTGTAAAATGTGATTCAGGGCTTGTTCATCTAAACATACTGTGGGGCCAAGCGGCTAATAACGTTCACAAAGCGGCACATGTCAAGTGCTGCACTGCGATCTAGCCATAGTGCTGAAGCTTAAATAAACCTCAGGTCACTGACTGTAAAAAAACAAACAAAAAAAAAACAAAGATTTCCCTTGTTTTCACTTAAGACAGATTCCACCAGCTCTTGGATTCAAAGAATCACAAACTATTCCTAGAACTGCTGGTGTGGAAACAGCGAAGGCTTAATTGTTAATGGTTTGAACTGGGTAGAGAGCTGGGTACGTTAATGAAATTGGTTCATAATGGTTAGAGATGATCAAAAATATATGTTTTTTTTTTTTTTTACATATTTATCTAATTTCTTCCTCATTTAGCCCTCTCAAATCATACTAGTACCATGCAATCAACAATTAATGAATGAATGAATTGTCATGCTGTGATATGCCTATAGCAACATGCTCATGAGATGAGGTTAAATTTAGCATGCTTTGTGAGTTCCTTGCTAGATAAAATGTAATCTACTGTTCTTCTCTAGATCTTTTATCTGAAATTTGCATTTATTACATTACCTACACCAAAAAAATGGAGACAACTTACAAATCTGGATAAATCAAAACGGTCTGAAAATATTGCTAAATACATTGCAAATTAACAAATACACTACTGTTTAAAAAAAATGTAGTATGATTTTATTTTATTTTTGAAAAATGCATAGTTATTATATCTAGGACACAGTAAAGGATTTTTTATTGTTTGGTAATTCTTTCAAATATATTCTGATAAATGTGTTTTAAAAAATGAAAATGTATCATGTTTTCACAAAAATATTAATAATTTTAAACAATAATAATTTGAAATGATCATGAGAAAATTAAAAGGTTTATGAAGGATCATGTTATATGTTCAAAAATATTAGAATAAAAAAAGTTGTTTAATTGTAATAATATTTCAAAGTATTACTGTTTTACAGTATTTTTTGCAGCCTTGGTGAGCACAAATCTTTCTTGGAAAAAGATAAAAAGTAAAAATCATATCGAAATCTTGAGAAGGAAAAAAAAATGTTACAAGAGATGTCAAACTAGTGTTTTGTAAGAAATTGGTGACAGGGAAGGTCCTTGTACTATACAAAAGTATTTAACCATGTTGCGATTGACCAATAAGAATCAAGTATTTCAAGTTTAAACTACATTTACAACAATGCTACTGGTTCTGTCTGATTACACTAAAGTGACCCTCACTTTTAAGGAAATCTTGACAGGTAGATGTCCCCAGACACTTTTTAACAATTGAGACTCTCCAGCAAGTCGATTTTAGAATTACAATTCACGTAAAGTCATACAGTCTTGTTCAAAATAATAGCAGTACAATGTGACTAACCAGAATAATCAAGGTTTTTCGTATATTTTTTTATTGCTACGTGGCAAACAAGTTACCAGTAGGTTCAGTAGATTCTCAGAAAACAAATGAGACCCAGCATTCATGATATGCACGCTCTTAAGGCTGTGCAATTGGGCAATTAGTTGAATTAGTTGAAAGGGGTGTGTTCAAAAAAATAGCAGTGTGGCATTCAATCACTGAGGTCATCAATTTTGTGAAGAAACAGGTGTGAATCAGGTGGCCCCTATTTAAGGATGAAGCCAACACTTGTTGAACATGCATTTGAAAGCTGAGGAAAATGGGTCGTTCAAGACATTGTTCAGAAGAACAGCGTACTTTGATTAAAAAGTTGATTAGAGAGGGGAAAACCTATAAAGAGGTGCAAAAAATGATAGGCTGTTCAGCTAAAATGATCTCCAATGCCTTAAAATGGAGAGCAAAACCAGAGAGACGTGGAAGAAAACGGAAGACAACCATCAAAATGGATAGAAGAATAACCAGAATGGCAAAGGCTCAGCCAATGATCACCTCCAGGATGATCAAAGACAGTCTGGAGTTACCTGTAAGTACTGTGACAGTTAGAAGACGTCTGTGTGAAGCTAATCTATTTTCAAGAATCCCCCGCAAAGTCCCTCTGTTAAAAAAAAGGCATGTGCAGAAGAGGTTACAATTTGCCAAAGAACACATCAACTGGCCTAAAGAGAAATGGAGGAACATTTTGTGGACTGATGAGAGTAAAATTGTTCTTTTTGGGTCCAAGGGCCACAGGCAGTTTGTGAGACGACCCCCAAACTCTGAATTCAAGCCACAGTACACAGTGAAGACAGTGAAGCATGGAGGTGCAAGCATCATGATATGGGCATGTTTCTCCTACTATGGTGTTGGGCCTATTTATCGCATACCAGGGATCATGGATCAGTTTGCATATGTTAAAATACTTGAAGAGGTCATGTTGCCCTATGCTGAAGAGGACATGCCCTTGAAATGGTTGTTTCAACAAGACAATGACCCAAAACACACTAGTAAACGGGCAAAGTCTTGGTTCCAAACCAACAAAATTAATGTTATGGAGTGGCCAGCCCAATCTCCAGACCTTAATCCAATTGAGAACTTGTGGGGTGATATCAAAAATGCTGTTTCTGAAGCAAAACCAAGAAATGTGAATGAATTGTGGAATGTTGTTAAAGAATCATGGAGTGGAATAACAGCTGAGAGGTGCCACAAGTTGGTTGACTCCATGCCACACAGATGTCAAGCAGTTTTAAAAAACTGTGGTCATACAACTAAATATTAGTTTAGTGATTCACGGGATTGTTAAATCCCAGAAAAAAAAAATGTTTGTACAAAATAGTTTTGAGTTTGTACAGTCAAAGGTAGACACTGCTATTTTTTTGAACACACCCCTTTCAACTAATTGCCCAATTGCACAGCCTTAAGAGTGTGCATATCATGAATGCTGGGTCTTGTTTGTTTTCTGACAATCTACTGAACCTACTGGTAACTTGTTTGCCACGTAGCAATAAAAAATATACTAAAAACCTTGATTATTCTGGTTAGTCACATTGTACTGCTATTATTTTGAACAAGACTGTATATTCAATCAAATCAGTACTATACAGCTTCCTTTGTCTCAGGAATACCAGCTCAGATCATTCTTTATCTAACCACCATGCTCCAACAATGGTCAAATGCATTCTCTATACGGCTTTCACATATAGTGCAGGGTTTTTATTGCTGTATTGTTCTACCACTTGACCTATCCATGAATTTTAGTACAACGGTTCACTTTCTCAGTGTCTATGCAGAGGTCCAATGGATCCCACACACTTTTAAATTCAATAATGTACAAAAACAAAAGTGGACAGAGTAATCCTTCTATGCAACACTATGAAAATATTACTGGTGCAAACACATTCTAGTAATACCTTCATCTATGCATAACTGCAGGCTGATATTTCAGATCTGAGGATGGTATCGCTAGAACCAACAACCCTATCATCTTAGCACCATCTTTGTAATCCTGGTTCTTCAAAGGTGTCCCGTTGGCTGGAGGAAGCAGGTGAAAAAATAGAAGCACGTTGCACTTTAAACTAAGGAGACTTGTTGACTGAAGTTGTTGTCTCGAGGTCAGCCTTCCCTCAGCCCACTAACTTTCAAGAGCAACCAATATGTGTGAGATGCCCCTAGGGACTGCGTTCCACCTCCTTTGAAGCCCCAATTCTGAGCTTGACTGTTTTCTTTGCTGTCATGACTGCTGGCTTCCTACTTGGGCTGACCCTACGGCCCTGGCCTCGGTACATCAGAACACAGACTCGCAAAACACCTTTCCGACATTAACTACAGAGGACTCAGAGGAACGAAAGGCCATGATCCGGTCCTCAAGACACGTATGTTAGATATCGCGAAAGGCGTGTAAACAAACACACTAACAAAAACCATTGGCCTATGGTGTGTGTGACTCAAGATAACTCAACATTTTAAAAGGCAATTTGTTGCGATGTCCACAGTGGGGTACGTTCTTGGTGGATGGCCAAGAGTAACATACTTTGCGATTACAAAGTGTAACAGACTAATAAATAGAGGCCCAGCTGACATAACATGAGGTCAAAGATGAAAGTCAAGTTAGTGGATATGTTCCATATGTCTTGAGCCTACAGTTACACATGACAAACTCATTTGAGCCGGTTAAGAAACCAGTCTTGACCTTAAAAGACTGTAATGTGGCCAGAATGGAACCACTGTGTGCATCTACAGCATCTGTATGCATTCATAAAGAACAAAAGTGAAAAATAGTATGATTAATTACTTTATTTAGTTATGTAGAGACCGTACAAAGACTTGTGTGGCATGCAGTTATCAAAAACAGTGTTATCCAACAGTCCTTTGCCGCTGCTCCAGTTTGCGTTTTAGCATGCTGTAGTTTTCCTTGGTCCCTGGAGCGCTGGGATCCAGTCGAAGAGATAGTTCATAGTGCCGCTTTGCTAAGTCTAGTTTTCCCCAACGGTGATACAGAACAGCTGCAAGAGCACAAAAAAATGACCCGTCACTTAAATCAAGGGACTGAACAGTACCTCAGCATTGGTCCCCAGTGAATGGGAGAAGAATCATAGCCACTTCGCTTTGTTTATTGATTCAGTTGCATCGATTTATGCCTGTATCGTGTAACATTGCAGGAGTCAAAACTTGCACAACTGTTTTCTGTGACAAGACTGAAGTGCCAGCGGGATTCTGGGAGACTTACCAAGATTGCCATGGCAACTGGCAACGTTTGGGTTGATCTTCAGAGCGTTTAGAAAGAATCCTTCCGACTCCTGAGAGAAAAAGGAACATTTTGTTATTATAAAGAAATAGTCGGAGTAACATTTTCATAAAAAAGGCAGCATCACATGGACAAATGTTTGTTTTAACCTTGTACTTTTCTTGTTTCCCAAGGACATTGGCGAGGGAGAACATGATGGTGTGATCTTTTGGCAATATCTTTAATGCTTCCTTTCCAATCAACTCAGCCTGAGCAAGATTGCCTGTAATGAAATATAACATGAACTGTTACCTTGCTAAGACACAAAATGTTATTATTGCTGATTAAGTTATGAATGATTACTCAAACTGCTGGGGCTTTTACTTTTTTTTTATAATTTAGACTTAGATTCTTGGCAGAATTGGCTCTACTTATGTCTACTGCCTACATTTTTCTACTGAAATCTTAGAAACTTTAATATTAATATTGCTTTGTCCTATAGAAGGGCACTTCCTCAAGGTTTCATTTTCTTACAATTTCCATACACTGCACTGGAAGTTGAGATGGCCAATAAGGCTAATGCATTCAGGGTGTTCATTACACTGAAAGAGGAACCCAAGTGATATCAATGGACCAGAATACCATAGTGACTTGGGGATGGACTCTTTTGACTTAAGCCTGCAAGTAACCACCAAGCATCCACTCAGAATATCCTAACAAACACCAAGCAAACACAGAGAACCCCAGCAATGTGCTAAAATCACACATAACACCTAAGTAGCTCTATAGAATAAATGTAAAAAGAACATTTAACAAGCATTCAGAACTAAACTCTTAGATCTATGCCTCTTGCACAGTAGAAATGTGTTTGTTGCATGCCAGAACACTTACATCACTAAAATTAGCCAATTATAAAATAAAAATAAATAAAAAAATAAAAACTACAAAGAACTGTGAAGGAGCAAATAGTTTCCATTTTTATAAATAGTTCTAAATGTCACAAAAGGACAAGCGTATAGTTGTCATTCTGTGATTTCTGTTGACTGTGCAGAGCGGATTGCTCTGGTGTGTCAGCAGCCTCCAGAAGAGAGTTTTTCAACCCCACACATGGCTGGTTCTTTTAGTTTCCTAATTAGAGGGCAACACAAGGGCTACTGACTTATTGATCTGGATGTCAAAACTCCCTCTGACCACAGACTCAGATAGATCTTCTCTCACCGGCTGGCCCTTAACAAATTCATGAGCTGCTGAGGATTCTTCCTCACTGCTGCAACCTAAACATGACTCATGTTTTATGTTTGCACACTTTCTTGATGTGTTTTCAGTTTAATATTTTAGGGAAAGAACAGCAGTAGAAAGCCTCTCCCAATTCACTTTTTGCAGTCATTAGCTTATGTTTGAGAGGGTATTTGATATCAAGTGAGGCTGGAAAATGCAGAGGGAGATGATGGTGGTGCCAGAGTGTTTTTGGTTTTGTTTGTTTTTTTGGCAAAGAAAATGGACCGTGCCAAGACTCTCCAGGGAGGGCCAACCTGCCTGGGAGACGCGTTTGAATAAACGGCTTCTGTCAGGGAATCACGCCATTCTCCACACGGCAGGGAAGAGTGGCTTTAAAACAACACACAAGGCTTTTAATACATAAATTTCAAGCATTGCTGATTCTTGCTCTTCCGGTCTAATCATGTTGGGTTCTAATGCCGGCATTTCCTGGAAAGGACATCCTCTATTAATCTTGTAACATCTCTTCAGAATGGAAACTTTTGAAAAAATGTTTCTCAGCATCATAAAAACACAAGCTACAAATACATGCATAACAGTATGGTTTACTGACTGTAATAGGTTTAACCAAAGTTAAAAAAGGCCATTTTTTATAGGGCTGGGCAAGAAAAATTTGCGATAAATGTTTGCAATATATGTGCAATTAGTTTGCAAGTGATACAAATCAAGAAACATTGTAAATAACAGTGATTTTAGTGTATTTCTTAATTATTAATTCCATTAGTTTTTCCAAAGGCAGACATTCATGACAAAATGCAGAAAACGCTGATTCTGTGGTTCATTTGCATCACCCAAAAATGTTCACAAATGTTTTGTGACATTTTTCAAATATATAAACGCTTTTTTAAAACAGTTTTTTTTTTATGTTTTATCACCAAGTCTGTTATACTTTCTGAACTATATTGTAGTATGTGCTCTTTATATCATGCAAAGAAAAATATTAAAAGGTTATTTGATAATTTAAGAAAAAGCCAAGTTATCCATCCCTGTAGGGGCTGTGATGAGAGAAGGGGGTGAAGATGGGGTGCAGGAGTTAATTGTTGTAAAGGGTGAACTAATTATGCAGCATGGCCCCATGTGGCAGCGTGCACCTGACGCTCAGCATCTGCAGAATGGAAGTTCACACCTCTCTCTTCCTCTATCTCACACACAGCTATGAGCCACGGCTATACTTGGGACACCAGATGAAAACGACAAGGCGGGAAGATTTGGGAGAAGGCCAAGATCATCTGTTTACCCCCAAGGGCAGGGTCAAGGTCATGTTTAATGAGAACACTCACTCAGTTTAAGCATACATGACTGCCCCCGTCTGAACATAACAATACAGATCTATACTGTATTACTAAACTGTGATATATGCAAAAGATAATATACAGTCAGCTAACTGCACATTATTCTGCTTATACCACATTATATTGCTTATTATACCATATAAAAGCAAATAAACATGAAATATTGAATTCAGTTGAAGTTATTATATGTTAAGCACGATAATACGTTGCTATGTAGGCACAGGGAGCCTAGGACAATGGCTAATTATAAAGTTTAGGGGTCCGTAGAATGGAAAAAACTAGCCAATCAGATTCAAGTATTTAAGACGACATCTACGGTAATTAAGAGAAGTATATCAGCTGTAAGTACACAAATTTTACACTATTTGTTAAAGTATGCACTAGCCTTTTAATCAATCGTGTTCCGTTTACACCTTACCAGTGTTGTCCAACAATATGACCATGTTGTTCCACGCCAGGCTGTGGTCAGGCTTTAGCATGGTGGCGTTCCTCCAGGCGTTCAGTGCGTCAATGCTGCGGTTCAGGTCTGCATACTGGAGATAAAACAGACAAGAACCAATCAACAATGGCCCAGTGTGCGTCAAGGACAAAGATTCTCCCCAAAAAATTATCATGCCTTACAATTCCATTTTTGTTTAAATACATTTTATTATTTTAAATAGGAGAAGAAGGGCAGGGAAATTATGCAGATTCGAATTAGCATTTTCTGCATAATCAACAAGGCTAAACATGTGAGAAGAAAGTGCATTAATCACTATGGCACATCTTTGATAATAATGCTTTGATAATTCATGGAGTAAAGCAATCAAACCTTCATTAACACTAAAATAGCATGTCACTACACAACATAATGGGCCATATTTAGAGTGGAATAGCCAATTTCTTGCCATAATAAAACGGTTGGTTTGTACACACAGGAAGGATGAACATAATAGCCCAAGACAAAATCACACTAGACATGTTAAAAATCCACACAGTAATACTATTGAAATTGATGTTGAAAACATGGGGTAATTTAATAAGTAGGAAAACATGCTTTAAATGTATTGAATGCTTTATTCAAATTACAGAGAAAACACAGTACTTACCAGACGTCCCAAGTTGTAATAACAGTCTGGGTATTTTTTCCTGAATCGAATTGCATTCCAATAGCTCTGTTCAGCCTCATCAAACTTTTTCAGACTGTTCTGCACAATACCCAAATTCATCCAAGCTGCAGCAAAATCAGGCCTAATCCAATCAAAAAAAAAAAGAAGAAGAAGAAAAAAAAACACAGCACAATTGAATAAAGGTTACACAACTACACACAATAAATATGAACTAAAAATCTTCACTCACTGGATATGAACCGCAGCTGACAGGAGCACTTCAGCTTCCTTTAACTCATTTCTTTCTTTTAATATGTTGCCAAGATTGTTCATGGCATGAACATACTTGGGGTGTAATCTGTAACACGTGTAGAAAAAAGTAAACCCTAACTTATTTCATATAATACTTAATAGATCACATTGCTTAAACTGCTGCAAGACAGAAGAACTGCCAAAGTGAATATGACAGAATCATGATTTTTTTTTTGTACCTCACTGCCTCCCTGTAGTACTTGACTGCAGCACTCTGGTTGCCTCTGTCAGCAAGGTTTTTGCCAACATTATAATGCACCTGTGTAAGGAAGGAAGAAGTTAGAGATCTCATCAAGCTAATGAAGTCACTGGTGTGCAAAACTGGACTGAATACAATTGAGAACAAATATTTGATTTGCTTTTCTGTTATTTTTTACTTAATCATTTAGCTGATGCTTCAAATTCAAACGGGCTCAAAGTGCACTTATTACATGTTCAGTTCCTCTGGAGAAAGCTGAGAGTCTTGCTCAAGGCATTTTGTGTGTTGACGGATAAGCTGAAGTTATTGAAATGGATTTCACGAATGCAGTGGAGTTAAACTGCAGCATGACGGGGGGAGGTGTGCGGTCTCACCTTGGCGTTCAGTGGGCAGACAGAC
The DNA here is from genome assembly GCF_003368295.1 of Carassius auratus. Classification (NCBI taxonomy): domain Eukaryota; kingdom Metazoa; phylum Chordata; class Actinopteri; order Cypriniformes; family Cyprinidae; genus Carassius; species Carassius auratus. The sequence continues at coordinate 14,432,567 of NC_039251.1, read as the reverse complement.
AGGGCGCTGGTGAAGAGACTCTGTTCAGACCTCCACTGTTGACTGCGCTGTGCAGAGCGAGCCACGTTCACACACAGCAGCGTCAACGTGGCCGCTCTCACCAGCCTCTGCGGTTATCCCACAGACACGAGACGTGAACACAAACTCAATGGAACATTAGTTACAGTGAATTATGGTCTGATGGTGAATATTAGGAGGTGATAAGTGGGAAATTGCTGTAGAACAGGCCACATACCTTGTGTTTCTTCCAGTGGCAGCTACAGTAGCCCACAGCGTAGGCCAGTATGAGGCAGTAGCCCGCTGAGGAGAGGTACAGCACCCGCTCGGCTATCACGAAACCCACCCTGAAGAACAGATTACTGGCTGGCAGGAACGGAATAACCAGCAGTACAAGGCCAAATGTCAGAGTCCTAAAAACACACAGAGAATAATACACCATACACACTGTTTTTTTAAGAAAGGTATACTTTTATTCAGAAGGAATACATATTAGAGTAAGTAAATATGATTAGATGATTTAATGATGATTGATCCATTAAAAGAAATCTTATTGGAGAATAACATTATGGCAACTGTATACAAATAAATGCCTGAACAACAACGAGGCATTCTTTTACAAACCATCACACACATTTTTCCATGTTTAGACAAAGCATGTTTTGTTTTGCTGGTCTTACCTTCTTTTATTGCTGTCCTGTGAGCACAGAGCTTGGTATACTAAGCCCCATCAGACAGCACCACAGCAAAAGAGGCCAGAAAATCCTCCAATCAGTAGCTGATTTGATCAAAGGTACACAGCCCATTGACCAATCAAAACACAGCCACCAGGGACACAGCAGCAGCCAGGCATTTAAGGAGTAGTAGTAATTATAGTTCACAATCTGAGAAAAGAGAGAGCGGAAAAACACGTGATTCTTTAAGGAGTATGTGAAAAATATGACACAGTCTGTCTGGGGTAAAAATTACTACTAAAACTGTATACTAAATATTAATTTCAGGTTTGACTAGGGTTGTCAGAATGACATAATTTTGATTTGTCAGTACAGATACAATTTCAGCTTCGGAGGGCCATTCAAAAACCCAAACTAACAGGACTGCTTACCCTCAAGATGACATTTTCAGCAAAGGATGCTGGGTTATCCACCTCAGTAAAAGATGGAGGCCCAGTTCCCATGATTCTCCACCTCGCGTACAAAAGGAAGGAACCACCAAAAAAGAGAAGAGCTAACCTCATAAGCAAACCACTCCTCACCAACCCACCAATCTGGGTGGAAAAGAGAAAGTATAAATCAATCCAAAGCTTGTTTTGGGTCCAAAGAGTGACACCCTATGAATAAGTCACTTACATCAGCTGATTTTCTCCTGGAAAGCAGCTGGTGAGCGAGCTCATAGATATTCAGATTGCAGACCATGAGAATATCATAAGCAGCATTAACTCCCTTAACACACAGAAAAAAAGGACTAAGATATTTTATGGATGAACAAAGCTCTGTATTGTAAAAATAGATGAGAGATAATCTAACATGTACCGCATTTTCCGGACTATAAGTCGCACTTTTTTTCATAGTTTTGGCTGGTCCTGCGACTTATAGACAGGTGTGACTTATTTATCAAAATTATTTTGACATGAACCAAGAGAAAACATGACCGTCTAGAGCGGCCAGAGGGTGCTCTATGTGGCTCAGTGCTCCTGTAGTCTACACTAAGCAACATAGAGCGCCCTCTCGCGGCTGTAGACAATAATGTTTTCTCTTGGTTCTAAATAAATGCAACTTATAGTCCAGTGCGACTTATATATATATTTTTTTTTTCCTCATCATTTTTGGACTGATGCGACTTATACTCCGGTGCGACTTATAGTCCGAAAAATATGGTATGTGCTTATTGCATATTACCTTATTTGACCTGCAGCTCTCTCAAATGTATGGATATTTTCACTCACCAAAACCGTAATGCCTTGCTCCTTGCACAGCATTGCGACAGCACAAAGAAGAATGCTGCCAAATATCCACAATACTGAGAACTTTTTATCACCACCTACAGGGAGAAATTCAAGAACCTCTACACTTAAACTGTATACTTAATGCAAAGTAAGACATTCAGTGAGATCCTAACATGCAGTGTCTGCACAGAATTAATTCATTACCAACTTGCAATGAGTCCTCAAACAAGATAAGATTTTAAGCTTCAAATACCAAACAAAGAATCCATAAATGTATCCTTAAACAAGTCCATAAATGAATCATGTGATCTTTTCGATGAATTGGTGGATCCATTTAACACAAAAATCTGGTTTATTTGTCCGCAAACTCAGCAATTCAATGATCTGTTTATTAGCCTGTCTAGTGCATGAGTGTATCGACTGACCTTGAAATGCTTTGCAGTAAACCAGAAAAGAGAGCTGAAAAAAGAGGGCACATAACAAATCTGCTCTGCCAACAATGCCAGCCACCTACAAGACAGAGAGCCAACAGAGGAGATTATTCAAGATCAACTAAATACTTTTAGAGAGCTAAAAGACACTGTCTCATCAAGCAGTATCCATCTTCAAGTGGGTCACGACCGTGAAATCCACCCCAAGGGCAAACGTTTTTAACGGCAGCTACGTTTTACACCGAAACAAATGAAATCCTGCTTGGACATTAAAGGCAAAAAAAACAGTTGCATAAAAACATCCTTCGCCGGCCTTTCGTCTGTGAAATTGCCTGTATTTCTGGCAGTGTCAAATTAACGGTGAAGGCAGGAGGCAGCACTCATTACAGAACTGCAGTCGGCCCTGGCTGGAGTCCTGGGGCCATGTTCTTTGATTCATCCCGTAGGCCCAAGTCAGTGGTCTCTCTGAACCTCACCCCCTCCAAGTCCAGGGCTGGTCTTTCTGAACCTGATTAAAGAGCAGCTACCAGAGCATTGGCAGACTCTACCATGCTCGGATGCATCCATGGCAGGGCAAAGCTGTTAATAGCCATGGCTGACTGTAGAGCCCACCTATGCGATGCACACCAGCTGCGTGAAGCTTTCTTCTCCACGGGCCTTGTAATGTATATTTCATGCAACATCAATGAACATTGTGATATGGAGCATTGTAGTCGGAGATTGTTTACCGGGCAGAGACGGCCTGCTGAATCACGTCTTCCCACTCTACTTACACTTTCCGTGTGAACTGGATGTGCAGCAAAGAAGAGCGCAGCCAGGAAGGAAGCTTTTTGAGAAAGACTGAGTTTCGCCCCTCTTCCGTCTTGAACCGGGCCGCCAATTAATATTGCAAACACATCGATCATTAACACAGAAATAACACAGTGGAGGGCAACGTTGAGCATGTGGAAGCCAATCGGATGCAGTCCACCAGCCAAGAGGTAGTTGATCCTGCGAAAATAAGTAACAGTCATAAATCGCACGGATTAAAACTAACTTTTGACTTGTGCAACAATCACAAATGTTTTGTACATTTCTGAAACATTAAACAGCAGAGATACGATGGCATACAGAAATCACGGCATTATAAAACAACTTTATGGTTGAGGTGGTATAACGGGCCATTACTGATGCAAAACGATGTCACTCTCATTAACAGCATGCAGGACATGAATTATGCCCCCTGTATAGATTCCTCACAGTTGCAGTCAAATGCCAAAGACAATTCTAAAATGAGTTTAAAAAAAGGCAATATATGCATCCAATTTTAATGTCAATTATTGTGGCATTCAGTGAGGAAGCACTCGGGGGACCTCTTTTGATTTCCCACTGAGAATAAAATTACAAGTCCACACATCTAATACATGCAAAGAGGTTTGACAATATTCACTATAAGCACGTTGGACTATTACCTTGTGTTAATCATCAGTCACACAGCAGTAATTGAAAGACTCTTTTGTCTTTGTGGTTAACATACCTGAAGGTCAGGACGGTCAGCGGCCGGTAGGATTTGTGACTGGAGTTGCTACTTAAGTTACTTCCCCAAAAGTCATTTTTCCAGATGTTACTCAGTGGAGTGTCAGGATTCAAATCCTATGAAATGAGAGAGTAACCCTTTTAAGACAATGTATAAATACTGCAAAAAAGGTGCAAATATCATGTACTATTAAAGTATTGCCATGATTTGTATGTTGAAACCACAAAGCAACAATATGCATGTTTAAATGGGCAGTTTACCTGAAAAGGAAATTCCCTAATCATTTACTCAAACAGAATGTCAAAGGTGCTTTTTTCATGTGATGAAACTGAATAGTGACCATGGCCACTCCTTGGTCCCCATCCATTGTCATTGTATGAAAAACTACACTTACTTGTCTTTGACATGAATGTCAGAATTTAGATTTTTTTAGGTAAACTATTTATTTCATAATAAACATCTAAACAAATAAATAAATAACCTAGATTGAGGATGATACCTTGTTATTGATGATGGCTTCTGAATCATCAAAGACAAAGTCCCCATCATAGCTGTTTATGAAACAGATCAGGGCAACAAAGGCAGTGACCAGCCGGGAGTGCAAGGGTCCCAGTTTTGGCAGGGGGATGTGATGATCCCAGTAAGGCTCAGAAAGCACCATCTTTCATGTGGTTTTTGTTCATTCTGACCCACCACTGTGTTGCAGAACAAAGAAAGCAGGTGGAACGTTAAAACAGCAAACTAACACTCCAAAAATAAGACTTCAAAAATAAGAAGCAAACATCTTGCGAGAAAAGCGCATGGACTGCAACATACCTAGTGTATGCACTACAGAGATTTGTTAGAAAAGGCGGTGTGACATCTCAGCACAGTTGCATGCTTTGCTGCATAGCTGTACACACAGATGTATGCAATGCATAGCAACCGGCTGTTAAAGCGAGCAAAGGATACGAAACCATTCACGCTTTCTACGTTGTCTATTCATATATTTTGCTCGCGCGACAATGACGACCGTCAAAACACGATTCACAAATAATAATAATATAAACGTTCACTGACGTCAATAACTGTCTGCCCGTCGACGAGTAAGATTTTACAAGCTGTTGAAGACGAGCAATACAAGCTTTAAATCACCGGTGTCAAATAAATACGAAAAATAGAAAACACAAGCTTAATACGTGGCTAAACGATGGCTAATCCATGTACGAGCTTCTCGTCTGTACTTCCTGCTAGCGCGCGAAGAATAGACCGACCGTATGACGTCACGTGACCTGAGCCAGCCGACTGGATATAATGTGAGGAAAAAACTGCACAGTTGATGGCATGACAGGAAATGTCAAGCAGTGAATCGCAGCGATATTGTATGCTTTATCTAAAAAAAAAAAAAAACCCTTAAAAAGGCCAAGATACTGTGCAATGTTTAATTGTTAACAATATAGGCCGCTGCAAAATGTAAATGCTTACTGTATGTTAACTTTATAAACATATGAGCCCAAGAAGGCAGTCAAAAGTGACATGGTGGATCAGCATGTGATCCAGCAATCCAAACTGAAGGTATACGAGTTGAGAAATTAAATTGAAGAGTGCACCCTTAAATTTCTCTGTTCAAAATAAGCAAATAATACAGATAAGCATCGAAAAGGATGAAAAGATAAACATTTGGAAGCAGCAGCAGAAAGTTAACAAACTACTTGCATCCATAGAGGTGTCACTATTAAGAGTAGTAGGCTACTATTGGGACAATTAAAGAAATAGGTCACCCAAAAATTAAATTTTGCTGAAAGTGCACATACCTTCGTTATCCAAGATGTAGTTTGTTTCTTCATCAAAACAGATTTGAAGAAATTTAGCATCATCCAAGTATCACTTGCTCATCACTGGATCCTGGTGCCGTCCAAATTGGAGTCAATAAACATCTCGAGAGAAATGAAAAGCTGCATGTTTGTGAGAAATAAATCCATCATTAAGCCATTTTAACTTTAAACCATCACTTCTGCCCCAAGTCTGTCTAAAGTTGTCCATCCGCATATTTGTTTAGAATTTAGTTTAGATCTAGTTTAGATTTGATATCTGCACATTTCTCTCCTGATTCAGATGAGACATTTTTGTTTTGTTTTGTTTTGTTTTACTGTAGAAAGCAACATTATGGATAGAAGACTTTTATTTAAGCTGGAAGCAATCGTTTAACGTTAAACCCCTCTTAAATATGAATTTGTTTATGACATACACACAGCTTTTTCACTTTACAAGACCTTAATTGATAGATTTGAGTCATGTGGATTACTTGTAGATTGTTGTGATGTTTTATTAGCTGTTTGGACTCTCATTCTGATGGCGCACATTCAAGATGTAATGCTGCATTTCTCCAAATCTGATGAAAAACAAATTCTTCTTTTTTCTGCGTGGCCTGAAGGTGAGTACATTTTCCTCAAATTTTAATTTTGGGATGAACTATTTCTTTAAAAACCATATAGAATGATAATACAACGGTATGAGTCATGCAGTGCTGCCCATCACAGCTGGAGAATTGCAGAGTGTCATTGAATCTTGGGATTAGAATAAATAAATAAATCATATCAGCCCCTACATCAAAACATGTTGTTCAAATCGGTTTCAAGAAAAAAAAACCTCCTGGCTCACCCAAAAACAAACTCCAGCATATTAAGTTGTCAGACATGACTGGGACGTCAAATATAGCATATATTTATAGCGTGTATATATATATATATATATATATATATATATATATATATATATATATATATATATATATATATATATATATATTTTTTTTTTTTTTTTCAGCAAACCCACCAGATGGATTTGGTGCAAACAGGGATAAAAAGTACCCCATGTCCATGTTTAAATATGGATCTATAATGTTGTGGGCCTGTTTTTCTGCCGGAGGTCCTGGACATGTTGTTCAGATGCATGGCATCATGGATTTGATCAAATGCAAACAGATAAAACCTCTAAACTTGACTGCCTCTGTGAGAAATCTTGAACTGAAGAACTAACATGGAGCTGCTATTCTGAAGGATCTGGAGAGATTCTGGATAAAGGAATGTTCTCTTTTGTCAATCTTTTGTCAAGTGTTCTCCAAACTCATCAGGGATTATAGGAGAAAACTCAGAACTGTTATTTTGGGGAGAAGACATTTCAATTATTGGGTGCCAATAACTGTGGCTAACGTGAACTAGGGTAAACATTTATTTCATAATGTGAGTTTCTCCCACTATCCATTGTTTTAGTTCAGAATTTTGTAAATGTTTTGAATGAAAGATCAAAAGGATAAAAAATAAAAAGTTTATTTTCACAGCCACCTTTGCTCATATTTACCAAGGGGGCCAATATTAGTAGGCAGCACTGTACAATTAGAATTCAAAGCTATGAAAGTTGTTTGGATTTGGAACTGGATATAGGCCACAAACTAGGCTTATCTAGAGTCACTTAATAATTTAATATAATTTCCACCCTTGATCATCCTGTTGTGTTTACCTTAGAAAATACACCCTGAATGGGCACACCATGTGCTTGTTGAGATTTCAGCTACAATAGTGACAACTGTCATAACGATGATTGTCCGACTTCTCTTGAACCGCTGACACATCACAACTCACTCAGCAACACAAATAGCACTGTGGCCAGTCCTCCACCAGTCCCGATCTCCATGAGAGATTACATCACAGAGATTAGCTGTAGCTGTCTGATTCCTGGTACAAACATTTCAAACACAAACACTCGCACCAGTGGCAGAGCTTTGCACTATCAATAGGGGCTTTGAGCGTGCAGTGAAACCGTTCCCTTGTTCCCCTATGGTGTGATGATACATTGTAAGAGCCGTGAATGGAACTGTCCAGTCATATTTCTGCAATAATTCAAAGAGGGTAACAGCCCTGAAACTCCTTAAGTTAACAGAAATCAGTTATCTGAGTTAGCACAGAGATTTTAGAAGCTGAGTAGGGACGACCTGTTGCAATCTCCTGTCTCTTAGGAGAGTCAGGAGAAGCGTTCTTCCTCCACGGGCTTCAAAATGAGGTAAGAACTCTCTGTATTTTCTTAGTTTGCTGTCCTGCTGTTCCAAGCTCCAATCTTTTCCCCTCTTCCAGCTTTGTAATTCACTTTAATGAAAGAATGTGCAGTTATAGTGGTGATTGATTTAGTCTGATGCAGAACATTTACACAATAATGTGCTCTATTACCTGCTTAATGAATTGCCTCTGTCCCGTTTGTACTGTCATAGAATGGAGATCACATCCTGTCTAATTACCCCACAAACTAATAACCTTATTTAACATTGCAGTTGTCACACATATATGATTATCATGAACAATTTGCGGCCTAAATAAATGTATGAATTTGGATCCCCCACAGATCCAATCTAATCCAGTAAACTCGTTGTCCTGTGTGTTTCTCATATCAAGAGTATTGCGTATACTTTACAGTAACTTTGTTATCTTACCGGAAAGACCACAGTGATACACCATTGGGTGCAAAGCAAAAATATATTGTCTTATAATTTTTATTTTATTTTGAGCAGACATAACAAAGTATCTTTCTCTGTTGATCTCTGAACAATTGAATTGATTAAAATTAATTTCAGCTGTTGTTATTGATAAATGTATCAAGCTAGACTAAAGAGTTTTTTTTAAGAGCAATGCCATGTCAGTAGTTAATAGATGTATAAATATGATCAATATAGCAAAAGAGCAACAATGTTTGTGGAGCATTTTTTTTAAATATAGGTGTCTAAAATCTTCTTTCCTTACAACATTACAAAATATATAATACTTCTATCTACAGTATTTTAAAAGGACATTATTAAACAATTTAAAAAGGTTGCATTCAGATTTTTAATTATAGAGACTTCAAAATCAATCAGAGAATTGTGTTAATAAAATCATAGACATAACTGTCTGGAGCTACAATTGTAATTAGTAAATTATACAATTTAATTACAATTTATTTATGTTTACTTTTTATAAATTTATTAAAGTTCTATATAGACCCCTATAGTAAGTGTTTTATAATATTTGAGGGAGGGGGCACAACAATGCAATCCTGCTTAACCCATTTGGCCAGCAGCGGCCCTGGAAATATGTACTAGCAAAACCATACATTTATAGTTTGTAAAATACGTGCTGGTGTCTATGGAAGTAGCAATAAACCTTACAAATATGATCTGATGGCATGTTTTATTAATGTTGTGTAGATAACGTTTAATCTGCTCTTCTCCCAGTTTTACCGGAGACATACAGTACTTTAACGTCTTTTGGGAAGAGAGGATGAATTTACGTGTTGTAAATCCCATAGCTCAGATTCAGCGCGAAAGTAACATGGTGGCACCCCTCACCTGGTATAGATCAGCTAACACGGTCATTATAAAAGTGTTTAAACTACCAAATACATTTACTTGCGCATATAATATCATAATACATCATAGTGAGTATGTTTATTAATATATATATAAAAAAAAGGAAAAACAAAATAAAAGCCATCCATGTATCATACAGTCCTGTGTCACATGACAAGCATAACACGTCACCATGGGAACAAATAGGCTATACATTCATTACCAAAAAAAATGGTTGCCTAAAACAAACTCCCTCTGGGGGCTCAGCCAGGATATTTTAAACTCATACGTGAAAGGGTTTAATATAAATGAATGCACTTTCATATAGCACAGCTGTTTTCACTAACAAGGATAAAGTTAATAAAATAAGTTACTTGTATTGTTTAGTTGCGGAAAAGGTTTGTGGCCCATGACATTGCGTGATATCCAGCCATTTCCTCACTTTCATGCCATTTGACCCTGACCTTTCCTTTCTTTTATCATTGCATGTACCGTCAGATTGCAAAAAAATCAATGTCTGTCACACTTTCTGGGATCACAAGACATTAGATCTCCATGTTTTTGATGACTTGTCTGTCACTTTGCATTTGGGCCATTGGCTCTGGAGCCGGTCAGGAGACAGGGGAGGAGCCCCTCATTAACAGATTTCCCCCTCATATAAATACCAAAGTGCTGCAACCAGCCAAGTGATCTTAAATCCATATTTCATGCATTTTGCATATGGGGCCAATTATCAGTGACCGGAAAAAATCTGTGCAGACAAAACACTGAAATGCAGCTAAATGATTTGAAGGGGTGTCTGCATTAAGTAAATGATCATGGGAACAAATATTTATTGTGTTTAAATTAGGTTACCAACAGCGAAAATAATGACAAATGCAGATGTGTATACCTAATAAAATATTTTTTCTTATTATTATTATTATCACAAAAGCACTATACAATTCATAAATTATATAAAAAAATACAATTATTCTTGTATTTGTATACTGTGGTGAAATAATGTTCATTGTTTTTGTAGATGAAGTGAAAATGTCTCTGAGGGGCCGTCAAGGGCCTCCTAAACTGGAGCGACTGGAGTCAGTCATGAGCCAGTTCTCTGGCAGCTTGGACCAAGATGACCTACAAGACGACCCAGAGGAGCTGGATTTAAGTGGCCATACTGACCTCTGTGGAGGTAAACTGCTCGGTACTGTGTCCTCGCTTTCATCAGTGACCTCACAGGACAGCTGACCTCTCAGCATACTGCTGTAGATGCTGTATGTCAGAAGGAAAGTGAATCAGATGGCTGTATATTAGACTTTCAGATGCTGGAGCAGTGTAGTGCAATAGAAACCTACAGCCGATACTTCAACTCTTTTTTTCTACAATGCACTGCTATAGATAAAAATATAAAACATTATTTTATTTAATTCATGGTAAATATAAATGTATCTAATAACTATAAATTAAAATTTGACTCAAACAGCACCTAAGTGAATTTAGGCTAAATATGTAATCCTGTTACTTGAATTCCAGTGTTTAGTTAATGCTAGATAAATCCAAGTTTTGTATATACTGTATTTAAACATCACAGATTTTGGTAACAGTGTTGCAAAAATTGCAAACCTCATATAAAATAAATAGAAAATCCAGGTCATATAATATTTATTTTGACCTCCTGGGGTTGACGATCAATTTTTTTTTCCTGAATGTTAATCTCCTCACTGACCATATGTTGAAAAAGATTCAAGCTCTGTTTTGTACCCTGTTCGCAGAAAGTGCAACTTATACTCACTGCTAAAGCAGTGCGTTCATTAATATTACCAGGTACAAACATGTTAATTTCAACAGGTTAAAGAACATCATTATCTGATGCAGAGCAGGTTTAGCTTTGAGAAACTCTAGCGCACACACACCATATACACCTCCAGCTGGAGTCTTCAATCGCTATCCTGCTGACAATCAAATGGAGCCTCTCCATGACATTACTGCTCAACTTCAAAAGATGAAAAGCCAAACAAACTATTTCTAAAGTAGCTGTACTTTAGATTGCTAAGATGTTATCAGCCATTTAAAAATACAAGGCCAGCATGAGTCTGAATGATTACCACACCATCAAGGTGTGTGTCAGTGTTTTCTCATTGATCTCCCTTGAGATATGATCAATAACATTTCGATATTATGATTGTTTACAGAACCAAGGAACATATCCTTCCAAGCAATATACAGCTTTCTTCCATTCAAGTCCCTGGATGGTGTTATATTTCTTGAAGAAGTGCCAATCCAAGTACAGGTGACAGAGGTGGAGCGATTCACATCTACAAGGGTAAAAAAAAGAAATGGGAGCACAAATGAATCACTTGCACATTAACACTTAAGATGTTCTTAAACAATTTTTAGAACTATAATGCTGTTTTAATAAAAGGATAATATGATAAAAACAATAGTATGAAGTATTTTAATGTTTTATATATACATATGTAACATGCATCATGATTAGATATCTGTACATTATATTCAATCAGTTTTGTTTCTTGAAATGATCTACTCAAAGGTGCTGAATCCCAACCTGTATACGATAGAGTTGAGCCATGGAGATTTCAAGTGGAAAATCAAGCGTCGTTTTAAGCATTTCCAGGCACTTCATCAGGAGCTGCTCAAATTCAGGGCCCTCTTAAAAATACCCCTGCCAAGCCGAATGTAAGATGCGCTTTACTAATTTCATCTCTATATGCACACATTCTCTCACAAACACGCCACAAGCCTTGAAAACACAATCCGCCCAATAGCTTTTTGTGCCGCTGAGTGTTTTCATTTTTTCAGTTGGGTGTACGCAATTTGTCCCAGATGTATTCTTGTTAGCACCCCTGAGCCCTACGCAAAACCCTTTTCTCAGCCTCACTGCACTGTTACCTCTCAGTTAATCAAATCAGAGGTGCTTTCATGGACACACAACCAAATCTTGCCAAATATTGACAGTCAGGTTTCCTCTTTTTGACAGTCACTCAGTCAGAAGGAGGTCATTTAAAGGCCGTAAACTGTTTCATGGAGAACACATCCCAACGTTACCACGAAGACCCGATGCCCTCGTCAAGGAGGAACAGCTCATTAGCAGAAAAGTTACATTGTTTATTTTCAGTTCAGTCAATATTGCTATACTGCTCATATGTAAATGTAAAATACCATATAGAGTAAAAGTTGACTTCAAAAAGATTGCTTAATTTAGTTTATGCCGTAATTGCTGTATTTGTATTTAAACATGCTTATTTCAGTGTTTCAATCTTTGTTTTGTTCTTACAGCTGCAACTTGAGGACTATCTGAGGAATATATTGAAAAGGCATTTATATAGGACACATCCTGCAACTGTAAGTCACAACTGTGTGAAAAGTAATTTTGCAGTACCATGTGATGGTAATATAATGAAATAATCAAACAGCATAAAAAAATAGGGTTATCATTATGCTACCATGCCCAAAATAGCATGGTCCTTTCTGTTAGTGCATAATAAGGACATAATGACTGTATAACCAATTTTTATTCACAATTTATTTCTAATATAATCTATCTGTGCAATGCTATTGTCTGGGAATCGTTCTAGTGTAAAAAAAAAAAAATGTTCAGTTACCATTGTGTCACATGATGGCAGAATGAAGGTTCTGGAAGAAACTCTACCTGCTGTGTCTCCACTCATTAAAACCGTCTCTTTTGTAGAGAACGCCTCTGAGAGGTGATTCCACACTTAGCTTAGTGCTTCACAGGCTAATTCTCTGACAGTCACATAATTAGCATTCGTTTGCAGGGCTAATTAAAGACTACCTGTACCCCGAAACATTCGCCCCCTGCCTCAAATTTCACCTCACACTTTGCTTTCTAATTATTAAGGTAGAACTGGACTGTACAAAGCAGATGCCAATTATTACTTCATTTTAGTCACCATAACTAAAATGTTTAAAAGATATATTAAATTATGATATTTTGGAAGTAACTGGTGTGTGGCTCATATACATTTCCCACAAAGCTGGATTGAGGCTTACTGATGCAAACTGAATTTTATTTCAGCTGGAATTTCTGGAAGTGAGTCAGATCTCATTTATTCAGGATCTCGGACCAAAAGGAATGTAAGAATCTACATATAGTAAAGTAAAATATATATTAAAAAAATGGCTTGATTTGTGTTTGTACATTTATATGTGTATATGCCTTGACAAAAGTGAAGGTCTGATCTTAAAGAAATCAGGAGGAAACACATTCCCTGTGTGTTACTGGTGCGGATCCAACAGTGTCTGTTACCGGTGGTCCAAAAGGTGAGAACTGTTTTACATGTTACACTCAGGAAATCATAATACTGTGTTGAAAACTGTAACTTTCTACACGATTTGTGGACATAATATCTTTCTGAGAAAAACAGTTTAATCAGTAGTGCGTGATCTTCATCTCATGGTTTCACAAGTAAGAACACCAAGCCCTGAAATGAATATTGGTGAATAACAGATGCTGATGTTGAACTACCTTCATCTTTGCGGATAGGAGTGTTATTGTTTTTTCTTTGACAAGCAGCTACAGTAACATAACTCTTACACAATTGAATTTTTCTCCTCGGATTGCGACCTTGCTGAGCCTTTGGGTCATGGCATGTCTTCTTTTTCGGTTGTTTACTTATTTAGGTTATTATGATGTTTTCCCAAAGCTGATAGAATGGCTCTCCCCCTTGTCCCAGCTCTCATGTGGTGACTGCTTCATCTTTCAGATGGCTGGTGGTAAAAGACTCCTTTGTTCTCTACATGAGGCCAGAGGATGGCCAAGTAGGCACCGTGATTCTGTACGATAAGGGATTTCACATCAAAATAGGGACCCGGGAGACCGGAGTCAGGCATGGAGTCACGATTGAGAATCTTTGCAGGCAGGTTGAGAAAAATGTGTTTTATATTTCAGCTATTTCATCATGCAATTACCGTTATTGAACATGCTTTCAAAAGCTTCATATGTGTATTTTCAGTATTCTGTAAGTCTTGTCTTAATAAAGATAATAGTAAGTTCAATAAATTGGTCTTGTTTAAGAAGGATGATTAGATTTTTACTGGAAAACGAGACAAAAGTGAATTTTTTGTTTTGTTTTGTAATGACAAAAACAAGTATTAATCAACATTTTTGTTTTTTGGACAGGGCGCTTACTATCAAGTGCTCCACGTATAGGCAGGCTCGTTGGTGGGGGCACTCAATAGACGAGTTTTCTCAAATGTTTGGACAGGACTTTCTGAGGGAAAACCGCCATGGGTCTTTCACCCCTGTTAGAGAAAACACTTCATCTAAATGGTAAGAAAACCTGCTGTCATATTAATTATTTAAATATATTGTGATAACCCAATTAAAACTATAGAAGACATAATTCTTTCTTTCTAAATATATTTAAATAGTACAATATTTTCAGTTTAAAATATTATAGGAATCTTCAATTCAATTCAGCTAGTCCTCATTCTTTGTTCTTTTTGTGTGAGCAACACTTACTAGAACGTCTTCTCTTAAATCTCTGTGAAGTAGCCTGACACAGTTCTTAAATGAAATTCCCTGTGCTCCTTTTGAAGGTTTGTCAACGCAGCTGGATACTTTGATGCCATAGCTGATGCCCTGGAAGGAGCAAAGGAGGAAATCTTCATCACAGCCTGGTGGTACAGATTAACATCAGCTTCAATTACTCCCCATGTACCTCGCTTTTACAACTCTGTGAGCGCTTATGGCGCACATTTTAATGTACCATATTATGTACCACTGCGACGTCAGTTTGATTTTCTCAACGTTGGACTGAGATGTTTTATAAAAGGAGAAAAATACATGACTGGTTTTGTAGTACAGTGGTTTCATTGGCTTTTTAGCAATACCTACTGACCCAAACAAGTATACATTTTTACAGAAGTAGTTCATCAAAAACAGACATACAGACATATCATTATTTACTGACCCTGTTGTCCTAAACCATATGAATATAAATTATTTCTGTGCATGAAAATTTTGAAAAGAGTTGCCAGGATGTTCTTTAAAAATGTATCTTTTGTGCTTGATAGAATAGACAAAGCCATACGTGTTTGGAACAACATAATAATAACAACTGAATAAATTGTGACAAAAATCCAATTTTGGGTGAACTATTGCTTTCATATAACAGAAATAAAGAATGAGAGTTGTATAGATGTTGTCAAAGCATTGATTGGTTTTGATATGGCCCTCAGGTTAAGCCCAGAAATCTTCCTCAAACGGCCGGTAGTAGACGGGAACATGTGGAGATTAGACCATGTCCTCAAGCGGAAAGCAGTGAGTCTGAACACCTGCTCAAATCTGGACTTCAGACAGTTTCATTTGTCTTCTCGCACATCCATATATTATGTTGCACCTTGCAGTTTACCCAGGTCTCTATAGTTTTTCCGGTCCAAAAGTAGTTTAACAATATTTTGTCTTTTGTCAACTCAGCAACAAGGAGTGAAGATATTTGTCCTGCTCTACAAAGAAGTTGAGGTAGTGATGGGTCTCAACAGCGAGTACACAAAGAAGACCCTGACGGGACTTCACTCTAACATCAGTGTGAGTTGATCACTATGTCAAACATTGTCAAAAGCAGAATCTTGACAGTATTACAGAGGGGACCCGTCTCTCCGAATCAGCTTCCCATTCTTACGTCTACACACATCTCTCCAAGAACCAAGGTTCAATCAAAACAAATCATAGAAAGCACGAGAGTACCCAGCATGCCCACTAACTCCGGACACAGGAATAGCATGTTACTTAGATCATGTTTGGACATTGCCATAATTCTCTGTAGTAGAATAAGGGGGATCGCTGTGTTGGGAACCCTACGGATTGTGTCTGGAGATGGTCAGGTTCTTCCTTGCCGATCGTCTCCATAAGAGCCTGAGGTGGCAAGTCTTTCTCCCCTGGTGCCACAGAGCTTCTGTGGCACCATAACGCTGTTGTATTCATCACCGTAGCACCCCAGGCCGGTGCGTGATTGACGTGCCGTCACATTATCTTATTGGAGCGCTGGTTGAGTCTAGGCAGAGGAGTGACACTGGGAAGTGGCTTGGGATCCACACCCCAAGGACGTGTGCGGCGAAGCAGCTGGGTGGAGGTATTCCTGGGCCCTGCTGGTGTAGAAACATCTGCCAGGGGCGCCGTCCTCCGGAGGCTTCGCCAAAGCTGGTGGAGACGCAGCTGTTTTGCACAAAGGTTGACACCATCTACATTGTAGTGATATTTTGGGCTTAGAGCCGGCTGGATTTCTTTAGCTGATTTTTGGGAAATTTGGTCAATTGATAAAAAAGTTTATTAAATTGAGTCTTGAGAAATCTATGTGTTTGAAGGACTGATTACATCGTAGATCTAAAGAACTTCCAGGCTGTTCTCATATATGTTCTGTTTGTATTTTGCATATTTTGTTCAAAGGTTTGTGGATGGTATGATTTTTCTTATGTATTTGAAAGAATTCTCTTATGCTCACCGAGTCTGCATATATTTGATTAAAAATACAGTTAAAAACATAATATTGTGAAATATTTGTCATTTTTACAATTTAAAAGTGCTATTTTCTATTTAAACATATTTGTTATTATTATTATTGAATTACTTTTATTAAATGTAATTTATTCCTGTGATGCACAGCTGGATTTTAGCAGCCATTAATCCAGTCTTCAGAGTCACATGATCCTTCAGAAATTCTAATATATGCTTAATTTGTGCTTCTTCTTATTATCAACTGCGCAATATGTGGAAGCTGTGATGCATTTGTTTTCATGATTTTTTGATGAATAGAAAGATCAAAAGTGCAGCATTTATTTGAAATCTTTTTTTTTTTTAAACATTGTAAATGTCTTTACTATTACTTTTGATTAATTGAATGCATCCTCACTAAATAAAGCATTAATTTTGTGCAGGGAACAAATATACAAGAAATAGTACAACGACTGTAACATTTGTAATATTCTGTACGTAACTTTATTCTTCATTGTTCTTCAGTAAAGAATTGCCCAGCATCTTGTTAAGAAAAGGAACCTGACAAGTTGTCCATCTCTATTGATTGACAGGTCATCCGACACCCTGATCACATGCCCTCCACAGCATTGCTCTGGGCTCACCATGAGAAGCTGGTGGTGATTGATCAGTCACTTGCCTTTCTGGGAGGGATTGACCTGGCCTATGGAAGATGGGACGATTCCCAACACCGACTGACTGATGTGGGAAGTGTGAGAAGAAGCCCTCAGCACAGTCCCGCTCTGTCCCCCAGCCTCACTCATGTAAGACAACCACATCAGGAAGATTTTTTATTTATATTATTTTTCAAAGGTTTTTTTAAGCGTCTTTTGCTGATCATGTCTGCGTTTATTTAATCAAAAATACTGTAAAAATTGATATTTTATCAAATAATATTACAATTTAAAATAGCATTTCTGTTTTAATGAATAATTTTAATACATTTATAATGTTATTTTATCTGTTATTTTAAAACTGATTTTTCGCAGCTATAACAGTACCACAGGATCCTTGATTTGGTTCTCACGAAACATTTCTTAATATTATCAGTGCTGAAAACAGCTGTGCTTCACAAGATTAATTTGCTGGATTCAATTAGGAATAGCAGTACAATTAAAAAGAAAATCCTTGTTATTTCTTAGGGATTTATCTACAGAGAGGGCAAATCAGAAATGGGTGATATCTCTTCTGCTCAGAGGCACAGAGGCGTAAGTGAATTGGACAGGAATAAACTTCTTGTAAATGTGACCCATTGAGAGTGATAGCCCACAGTGGCCCCTCAATGTTTGTCAACAGGCCATGCATAAAGCCAGCTGGGTGTTTCTGATATCTGTCAAAGACCTCAATGGGGGAAGTCGACATGCACCTGACAGATGCTAAAGCCTCCTCTGAACATGTGTACCGATGCGCCAATAAGTACGGAAAGTAACATCTTTTATTTAGATTACATGTAATGTTAATTCATCTGTAGGACCGCTGCATATTTATTTGTGCGCTATGTTATGAAGTAATTGTATTGATCTGTGATTCACACTCAAAAGCATTGACAGCAAACCTAACCTAAAATTGGAGTGATTTCTATTTTGTAGCCGTTCTAACAATGATGCCCATAAAGCACTGGTCCAGACTGCATTTCTCTCGTATGCTTACTGGGATTGATTTTGTTGCGGGTGATTCAGGGCCTCTGCCTTCTTATTCTTTTCTTTTTCCAACGAGCAAACGTAAAATTGCAATTACGGAGCATCTGGGGCACCCTTGAAGGGCCTGCGGTTGATAATTCCAGTCCTTCTCGCTGGGCCTTTCCTTCCCCCTGAGAGCTGCATTAAACATAAAGGCCCTGCATGGATGAGTGAGTCAACAAATGACTGGGGCCACTAAATGGGAGCTTGATTTCGTCTATACGCCACCTCTCCCGGCCTGCTGCCTACCTGCCTGCCATTGTGTCATTAAATATGGGTCTGAGCTTTTAAATAAACATGATTTGAACCCAGATGAAGGCACTTATTGCATTTACTAAGGGGCTTCTCTTAGCATGCTTGAGTGACTGTATCTATCAATGCGGGGCTCCTCAACTGTAAAATCTTTGCTAATATACATGAAACTGTTACAGCTGTTGGTCTAACCTTTCAAAACGTCTCTTAAGGAGCACAGTGATATTTGCACTTAATAAAATTATGCCCACCAGGAGAATAGTGCTCTGACATTTGCCATTTTTCAAGTCGAGGGCACTATGATCCCCCATGAGCCATTAACTCGAGCACATCAGAGGGCATTTTACCCTCGTTCAGACTCGGCGCAGCAGACTGGAGACACTTACACTATCGTTTAAGTCATAGCTTCGCTGGGCTGATGCCGCATGGGTGGCTATTACCGCGCCTTACATACTGCATGCTGACAGCTAGCCTGATGTGTCAGCCGTATAGAAAGCATGTTTCATTGTTTAATAGTTCAGAGTGTGTGTGGGAAAGATGTTCTTGGTTCTTTGGCCCTGGATTTAGCACCAGTGAGAGTTTGGACTATTTAAAAAAAAGAAAAAAGAAAAAAAAAAGAAAACTAGACAGTATAGACCGAATCAAGGCAGATGCATTACATGTCAGATAGTATGTTAAAAATAGTATACCAAAACATTGTGTTCCCACATTGGAAAAAAAAAAAAAATACATTATATATAGCAATGGATAAATCATGTAAATTAATAACCATGTCATGTATATCTAAAGTTAAATAAATGGTTTGGGTAAAGTTAAGAGATAGTTCGCCACAAAATAAAAAGTTGGTCATCATTCACAAAAGAAGATATTTTCAAGAATGATGTTAACAAAACAGTTTTAGTGGCCATTGACTTCCATTATATGGACAGAAACGCTGAGGCATTTCTCAAAATATCTTTTTTCATGTTCAGCAGTCATTTGTTTGGAACAAAATGATGTTAAATAATGATAATGAGATTTATATTTCTGAGGGAACTATCCCTTTAAGCTTTAAAATGTTTTAAATAAATGAATCTAATAGTGTTCATTTTTCAAATGAGTTTTGATCATCAGTAAAGTACATACTTTAAGTGCATACTAGAATTATTGCTATGCAGCCTCACAGCTTATTAAATAACAAAAGTGTTACATTACATATACAGTATGTGTTGATTTTTTTGTCCTGTAGCAGTCAGTTGCCACGGTGGATGAGGGCGAGGAGATGAAGTTCAACGTGGTGGTTGAAGAAATTCAGACTGGAGAAGGAGCAGCGGGGAAAGCAGGAGATTCAGGCTCAGCGGAGGATTCAAGACAGATCTTTGTGAGTTTAACTTTGCCTTTAGTGGAGGAACAGGGAGAAAACAACCTCAACCTGCCCACAGGAAGACTGCTGAGAACCCCCTCAGAGAAAAGTCACCACAGCTCTGAAGGAACAGAGTCCAGTAAGAGGAATTTAACTAAATAAATGTGACATCAAACTCCAGGTTATGGAGATAGTTTTACAGTGTGAAATTTACATATTCTTGATCATTTTGTTGTCATTTAGCAAAGAATCTTTTTTTGAAACTTTTTTTTTTTTTTTACCTTTGAGTGCTCAAATACAATTAATTGTCCACTGTCCAGTATAGAATTTGACACGACTATAACAAGTGTTTTGTGGTTACATGACAGAGACTATGTTTGTGTGTTCTGTGTGTAGAACATTACAGTAGGAATAGTCTTAATTCCAGGACACCATTCACTCGGGAATATTACACCAAGAGCTTGTCTCTGCATTCCAGCGATTCATACTCTCTGGGCCTGCATCACTCTCTCCCCCTGCCTTACGGTTAGTTCTCGCATACAACCAAACACATGCATATAATGACTCTTCAGTTCACTGTATATACAGTACATTTATGCACATACGACTAAACCTTGTTCACTGAAGCTGACATGACAGCTATGAGAACTAATTAATCTTTATAAGCTGATATACAATATATATATGAATTGTTATATCATAACAGCTTCTCAACGCATTTTTTTCTGCTGGTCTATTTTAGAGACAAGTTCACTAAGAAGTTACATAGGCAGTACTGAACTCTGTGGAGAGACTCGTTTCTGGCATGGCAAAGACTACTGCAACTTCATCCTGAAAGATTGGGTCAAACTCAACAAACCTTTTGATGGTACGAAACAGTTGAATTAAACCCCAGAAAAAGCTCATCTGTAATATCACAACCCACAGCCACAGCATTTTTTTGAAACAGTAACACATTAGACCTTCAGACAAAAACAAACTAGCGAACAAGAAAGACAAAAATGACAACTAGACTACACATTCTTTTATATACCAAATGAAGCAATCCCTCCAGCACAGAAATGAGGTAAAGAAGACGGAGAAGTTGTTTCCAACAATCCCATTCTGTAGTCGGTATGGAGTTATTTTCCCAGCTCAATTCTCTAGCCAGGGGGAGATAACTTCATTTTTGCATCTCTGCTTTGTGAATCTGAAGTCCTGGTTTTGCACATAGAGCCAACTGGGTAGGACACAGCAGGAGAATGGAGGAGTCTGATAGATGAATGTAGTGAAATACTCTTAAGATGCTTGTGCATCGTCAAAGACGTTGAAAGAGAAAGACCACACTGTGATGGCTTCAAAAGGCCTGTCTATCATCTCTGTATTATGGTTCGGCTAATGTTTTTATGATTTATAGTTGTTTATTTTTCTCTGCTTCAGATTTCATTGACAGGTATAAGACCCCACGGATGCCCTGGCATGATATTGGGGTGCTGGTTCATGGGAAGGCTGCAAGAGATATTGCACGGCATTTCATTCAGAGGTGGAACTTTACAAAGGTAAGAAATTAGATACATTCTCAGCAATCTCAGTGTTCCTCCTCCTCGTTCTCATCTGGGCGAGTTTCACATTTGAAAGTATTATAATAGAGCATTGCAACGTGAACCGGGTATATTGTTTGTTAAGCAGTATAAGCATATCTTTATGAATGCCCAGAAAAAATGAACTTTTTTAAATTGCTAGAAGGTGCACAAATACCACCTCCATTCAGAAGTCTAATTGTAAGAACTAAAGATCAGAGAGCATGCACGAAGCCGAGGTTTCCACCCTCTTGAGTCTTTTTGAAAAACCATCTTTATTAGCTTGAGCTTAGCACCCCCTGCAGTTGCTCATTGTGTCCTGTTCTGAATGCTGTCAGCATTCAATGGCCGCCCGCACTCTCAGCCCCCTTTTAGAGCAATTAGAGGCCTTTTTACTTTGATTGTTCAGTAATTGAATTGGTTTGAGGCCTGTATGATTTCCTTTGGATTATGCCAGTCATATTTCAGGCTTGGCTACCGATCAGACACTCTGCTGGTGAATAATTAAAGGAGAGGAAGCCAGGTGTGTGTGCGGCAGTGGAGGACAAACAAAAGCCAGTTGAATGCCTCTGATGAGGTGTTTAGTGGAAATGAGAATTTACGTCTCTAAGACAGACAAGTCTCATTTATATCTTTTGCTGCTGATTAGGGAACGCCGCTCATCACAAAGAAAGTATTGTAAAGTGGGACCAATCCTGTCTGTGATTTGTGTGGAAGGCTTTATGAGATGTATTAGATGACTTTTCATATATATAGGTAGTGTATATAAATGCACTTCAAAAATGAAGTCAAAACATAAATATTGTAAAAAATGATTGCAGTTTAAAATAAATGTTGTCTGTTTTAACTATTTAAAAATGTAGTTCATTCTTGTGATGGCAAAGCTGAATTTTCAGCAGTCATTACTCCACTCTTTAATGTCACATAATTGTTTACAAATAATTGTTATGTTTTGATTTGGTGCTCAAAAAATATTTGTGACCACAAAAGGGTCAGTTTTTTTAAATTGAGATTTCTACATCATCTAAAAGCTGACTAAATAAGCTAATTGATGTATGGTTTGTTAGGACAGGATGGTATTTGGCTGATACACAACTATTCGAACATCTGGAATCTGAGGATGCAAAAAAATATATATATATTGAAATATTGAGAAAATCGTGAGTTGTCCAGATTAGCAATTAGCAAGTCCTTAGCAATGCATATTACTAATCAAAAAATATGTTTTTATATATTTACGGTAGGAAATTTACAAAATATCTTCATAGAACATGATTTGTAGCCTACTTAATATCCCAATGATTTTTAGGTGTTGATGATCACTATATAAACGTAACGCTTATGTTCTGTGCCTGTTATATGAAGAAAAAACTGAATTAGTTTGAGTCAAGCCTTTTTTTTTTTAGAACTGTGGTGATTCAGACATGTGATTCACTATCAAGGTCACTGGAGTTATGAGTATCTCTTGGGCAGCTGCCAACAGCCCGTGAGCAGAGTTAATGTTAGTTCTCCCTCATCAGGGCTCAATGGATTTTAATCAACACATTATGCCAGTTGTTAATTGCCTGAGAACCATCTGTTTATAACCACACGGCCCAGATTACCGCTTACCCACAGTGTAAGCTGACATGGCGTACAGCTCGTTAATTTGCACCACGAGCACTTCCTTCATGAGGGGTGAAAACATCAAGTAAAATAAAACTTCCAACAAGAAACTCCAACTTAAGCAGACAAAAACATTTGTGTGTCTTTTGTTGTAGTGACATTGTTTTATATAGAAAAGAACAGAACAAAAAGTCTACATGAATCAAGAACAAAACTAATGTGACCAAATTTTGTGGAAAGCATTGAAAATGCTATTTAAAAATATAGTTTTTTTTTTCTCCATATGTAGATAATTGGTAGAGGGTGGCAACATCGTTTTCTTTGTTTCTCAGGAAACAAAGCCCGTCTCATGTTCAAACGACCTTTGAACCATGTTCCCAGCCCAGTTGAAAAGAGTCTGAGTATAGTCTAGTTAGGACAATAGCCATTAAAAACCTACTTTCGGAAAACCTTCACACACACGGCCATCAATTTACTGTAATCAGCAGCACTGTCTAAGACTAAACAGAGGAGCAGAGACTTTTATTCAGTCTCAAACAAGTGCTCTGTCTCTGGGGAGTGGAGGGATCAGGCAGGGGTTGGTGGTCAGCCCAACAGGCTATCTGGATGTGGCACAGTAATTAGCGCTCTTTAGGGGTGTGATTTTGGAGTCAACATCGGGCGTTCTGTCTGATCCCAATCAACTCTTATTTTATTTGCTAGCTGGTGAAGAAGCGGTCGGGGGCGACATGCTACCCCTGCCTTGTGCCCAAGTCTCTATCTGCACCCATGGTGCCAGCTCAGTACAGCGGCAAATCAACACAGGCTAATGTTCAGGTGAGATATCACCACCAAACCACATGGGTTCCTGCTTTGAACTGCCAAAATTGCTGAAATTATCCTTTTTATTTTCTAGAATAATTTCAGAATCCAACTTTGCACTTATGTGTATTTAGAAATATGTTGTGTGATAATTAAAACCATCTATTTTGATTTCAACCTTTTTCCCTGAACAAACAAGGTTCTGAGGTCTGTGTGCCAGTGGTCTATTGGGACGAAGGTCCATGAGGAGTCGATTCATTTAGCCTACGTATCAGCCATCCAGAACAGCAAACATTTCATCTACATAGAGGTAAAATATGTGTCCACAAATATACATCAGCTTCACATATTGGAATAAGGCCCATAATACCTGGTCTTTAGAGCAGAGTAAAAGTTTTTATTTTTTTAGGGGCACAGTAACCATGCATACATTTTATGAACTTTTATTAACCCAGTTATTCATCTAAAATCTATTCAATTATTTATCATATATCAGGGCAGATTTCTTATGTTTTATTTAAATTTCCATTCAAATACTGAATGTCGCTTTATATAAATATGAAAGTAATATAAACGAACCTGCTCCTAAATAATTATAATTTCTGATAGTATATCATATATATATATATATATATATATATATATATATATATATATATATATATATATATATATATATATTACAGCCCCAGAAACAATACTCAGGTGGACTGTGACGTTTAAATTATTCTCAATTGGTACTAAGGGGCCCCAAAGTGTGCCAAGAAAATATCCCCCACACCGTTACATCACCACCACCAGCATGAACTGTTGAGACAAGGCAGGATGGATCCCTGCTTTCATGTTCTTTATGCCAAATTCTGAGTCTACCATATATATATATATATATATATATATATATATATATATATATATATATATATAGTTTATTTGGAGTTCTACTTGTGCACAATACATTTCTGAATGTTAAGCCTAAAATGTGTTTTAATGTCACTATTGATAAGGATTCTATGATCTTTGATTATGCTTTGATTATCTTTAAATGCAAGATATTTAAAGTGTACTTATAATAGTTTTACTTAAGCACAATCAAATATACTTCGATATATCTTTGGTTGGACTTCAGCACTACTTCAACACAATTTAAGTCCATTTAGTACAAAATTAGTTGTTCCAGTTTAGCAGATTTTAGTTAAGTGTACTAAAAGTGCAATTGCAGGGTTATTTTATTAAGTGCATAAATATGTAAATGTATTCATAGTATGCTTAGCATGAAATAAAAGTATTGAGCCTGTTTATTTTGCACTAGGTTAAAGACGGCTTTAGTCTTACTTTCACTGTGCATCTCTCTTCCAGTCATGCTCTCTCCCTTCTTTCTTTTGTCTCCTTATCGCTCAGAACCAGTTCTTCATCAGTTGTGCTGACAAATCCATCCACAACAGCATTGGAGATGCACTGACGGAGAGGATCCTGCGGGCGTACAGGTGCATCATGACAATAGATTCACATGTATACAAACATGACACAGAAACATCACTAGACACACCTAACTACATTTTCATTTCGGCCACAGGGAGAAGAAAAAGTTTCGGGTCTATGTGGTGATGCCCTTGCTGCCAGGCTTTGAAGGTGACATCTCGTCAGGGGGGGGGCCAAGCCATCAAAGCAATCATGCACTTTAATTACAGGTAATAGCCCTGCAAACATGCGTCTTCAGTAATCACTAGATTGCCACAATTAAGGGTAAAAATGCAGCCTGAATGGCCGCTTGCAGCAAATTACACGTGTGTAATGTGGAAACAACAGACCCTGCTCCTCACGGGCTACTGAGAGACCATTACAGCCCCAGTTTGGACCCTCAACACTAGCCTAGATACAGTAAAAGGAGCACTGAGGGTGCTGTGGTCAATGGGGTTCAGCGAGTGATGTGATTGGTCAAGTGAAGAAAATTTAAGACATATGATTGGTGCAAGACAGGAAGCAGATGAAATGAAAGCCCTCTTTCTCCATTGCAGGACAATGTGCCGAGGGGAGCGCTCCATTATTGAGAGGCTCAAATGTGTGAGTAAGTAAACTAGTATGTAGAAGTATAAACCTTCTCTGTAGCCGTTACATTAAGATCATGTCCATTAAATATGGATTGCATGATTGTAACTCTCTATAATAGGACAAAGATGAAGAAAGTATGTGTGTATGTATTTGTGTTTGTCTGCAGTGGCAGATTGCTGGATCAAGTACATCTCTTTCTGCGGTCTGCGCACTCATGCTGACCTGGATGGGCGTCTGGTCACTGAACTCATTTACGTGCACAGCAAGCTCATGATCGTGGATGACTGCACTGTCATTATTGGTCAGACACTGTGCACACTGCCCACTCATATATAATAAAGTAAAAACGTGCTGTTCTCTGGAAATTTCAGAGATTTTATTCTTTATCATTTCATTTGAAAGCATTAATAGCAGTGTAATAACTGCACCATAAGTGGGGGCATCCTGCTTGATATTCAGTTTAGTATTACTCGATAAAAATAAAACATCTTTGAAATAAATAAATAAAACTACATATTTCAATGTACTGAATTTTTGACCATAGCCTTGGTACGTACATGATACATTAAAAAAAAAAAAAAAAAAAAAAAACTATTATTATTATTATTGACCTGTACATAGTCCCTGGGTGGATGGGCAATGCATAATAGTAAGTAATTGCATTTAAATGTAACTTATTTTTATATTAATATGCATTTTCTTATTTTTATGTGTTATGTTTGTGCACACAATGATCTTGCAATTGCACGTTCTGTGGTTTGAAATCTTCGACCTGTACAGCTGTTATTCGCCACTAGGGGACACTGCACTCACACAAAACACGTCTAAGCGCGGACATGTGCAGAATACCAAACATCAACAGATGTTTATGAAAAGCGAAGTCACGCCTGTCTCCTCGATCATCACAAATGCATTATTAAAATCCCATTAACGTCGCTCAAATCCTGTTTGTCTTTATCAATTCCAATTATCCCTTTATCCTTATGAATAGGCTTTGAAGAAGAAAACTGAGAAAGCTCAGTGTTGTTCAGTGATATGTCCTTGAGGCTCTCAGTAGAGGTCAAACCCCAATGCAGACCCAGAACACGCTCCCCACAGGCATTAACCTTGATAGAAGGAAAAGGGAAAGTGTCTGATAGGTATCTGTGATCTGCTTAGGCTCTGCAAACATCAATGACAGGAGCATGCTGGGAAAGAGAGACAGTGAAATGGCTGTGGTTGTTGAAGACACAGAATTCCAGCCCTCTGTCATGGATGGAGAGAGTTATCAGGCTGGCAGCTTTGCTCTGTCTCTACGGGAGGAGTGCTTCAGGTCTGCTTTCCTGTTACACGTGAGCTACATGACAACAGCTTTTCCCTTTGCAGTGGGAGATTTTACAGTCCTGTGAAATACATCATTCATATTCATTGGGTGAATGCCACAAATGTCTGTTCTATTTTGACATATTTTTTTATGAAATAACTGAAGCCTATTTTATGACTATGTTGACCAAAATGAAAAAAAAAGAATGAAAAAAAAAGTAGTAAAATAGGCTTTATTTCTTCATATTATATTTTGACATTTTCCATTAAGAAGATTAAGCCTGCATGTACTTTGACTTTTTATGACATTGAGGCATTACTTCATAATTACGAAGCTAAATTGCCACTAAATTTACATTTTAAACTTAATACTCTAAACACTGTTAAAATACACTTTTTTTTTTTATCAAATCAGTTTAAATTATCTATCACTCAATTTTTTGCTTTATTTGAAAAATTCAAAAATATATCTGTCCTAAAATAGGGGTCTGAAAAATCTCTTACATGTTTCTCTTTTTTTTCTTTAGATTTTTCAGGTTAAATATTGACTAAATGCATTATTTCTTGGTCAATTACATTTACAAAGTGTGTTATTTTAAATGTGAAAGCAATCTGTTTTTTTTTTAGACTTGTGCTTGGCTTGCTGGGAGACAATATAGACATCAGTGATCCCATCAGTGACCGATTCTACAAGGAAATCTGGATGGTGACTGCAGCCAAGAACGCCAGTGTATATGACAAGGTAAATAAATCACCCAGAAAAGGTAAGAGCCATCGGAAAAGAGCACAGCACTGACCTTCCTCACCGCACTCTCTAAATAGCACTAGATTCATTCTCAGTATAGAACTTCCTTTTATCACTGATCTTAGAAATGTGATTAACTGGCTTAGTCAATAGAGCCGGATGTTTACTTGTGCTCAGATTCTGCCTTTGTGTCATTGAAATGATTCTGAAGTCTAATATTAGATAAATATGCTTAATTGGGAATAGTCACCATCACTAACTATCTGTGCAGGTCTTCAGATGTTTGCCCACTGATGCAGTCCTAAACTATAAGATTCTGAGAGACTACGTGTCACGTCCTTGCATGGCTATAGAAGACCCAGCACAGGCCTGCGCTGAACTAAAGAAGATACGAGGCTTTCTGGTCCAATTTCCCTTGTACTTTCTGTCTGGAGAAAACCTTTTCCCTTCCTTCAACTCTAAAGAGGGAATCATGCCCATCGAGCTGTGGACATAGACTCTGTGAACCTCTAATGGCTGTCCTCTCTTTTGATGCATGTCATCTAATGATACTATATGTGCTGTAAGTAGCATGCAAAAACTACCTCTGCCTTTTCCCTCTGTCTGTTGTCCCTGTAGGTTTATAACTGAACTCTCTTCATCAAATATACCTGGACACTGCAGCTGTTGTAAATAATTAACTTTGTTCATCCAGTAATTATTCTTTATATGTCCTGACGATTAATCAATGGTAAAAATGCTTAAAATATACAATACAACCACTTTTGGTAGTATCACAGACACTTTTAATTTAAAAGCCCGCAATAAATTGCTGCAATTTTCATTTTTACAAAATATATTAAGTACATTATTTCAATATATTATTTAAATGAATCTTAACTTACATATGTAGCTTTGTAATAATAATTAAACATCTAGAAACATCACGTAAACACATAACACATAACATTCACTGTCTTGCCATAATGTAAGCATTGCAAGTGGTTGCATTTTATAAAGTGTGAGCCAGCAGTTTTATAATACAAGATAATTGTGGATCTTACAAACACATGCAATGAAGACAAGTTATGGTGGCACAAAAGACAAACAAGGAGAACGCTATGGCTCTGGTTAGGTGTCTCAAAGCATGTGAATTCCCTAACCATTACGTCTAGAATTCAGATTATTAGACTCTTATATTACATTACATAAACTTCCTGAGGACACTTTACAGCTGCTCTTTCAACAAAGATATTTCTCATTGACAAAACAATGCTCACTGGAAATTTTCCACCACAGTAGAGTGAGCATCAACATGATTGTAACCGACGTTAAATGTCTTTGAATAAGGAGGTTTGAACGGTTAGGGTTAAGTGATGCTTTAAGCAGCATAGACTCACCTACGTAAAGCTAACAGAGGATCAGGGCTTATGCCGTATAAGAAGCAAATACAAAAGATTTAGCTGAATGATCCTTTCTTAAGAGGAAAATCTGAAAAAAAAAAATGAGCAGGCTGTTTTGCTTCAGATATCAATGAGGTCATCGCCGCTTTCATCACTTTCCACTGTCAGCTGGCGAGTCCACCACTTCTTGACTTCAGACCCCGAGGAGGCCTCATCACTCACAGGGTTCATCTTAAACAGCATGGACTTCACACTCGTGCGCCCTGCGGGACAAACACAGTTAACCAGCCACGCGAACAAGTCAATGTGCAGAATACTAAATATGTGGAAAAATAAACAATAAACATGTCTCTGTTCTTTTTCAAATCCATTCAAAGAAACATGGGAAGAAAGCATAGTATAATTAGCATGCTAACATCCTTTAGCAACACTTAGCATTACATGTTGCTATATAGCTCAAAAGCAGTACTTTTGTAAATGTAAGAGCATGTGTAATAGTGTGAGTGTTTGGTGTTGACCTGCAGGAAGTCGCCACTGTCCCAGCTTCCTCTGGGGCCGGTCGGCGGAGTCCTGTCGATATCCGCTGCGGTCCGACAGGGTGGGGCTCAGTAAGGTCTGCAGGCCGCTGATCTGCTGGGTCAATCATTACAAATCATTTCATTAGAATGGAGACTCTGAGACACAGAGAGTCTCTGAAGAACAGACACTGGTAGGGCTACCTCTGGCTGAGTGGGATTGTCTTGGTTATGGGCATTGGTGTCCTCGCTGGGGATGGTGGTCTCAATGCTGGGAGGGTTGAGCAGACGCCGGAGGTCCTGCTGTTGGCTCTCTCTCAGACTGAGAATGATGCTACACGACTGCTGCTGCTTCTGAAGGAGGACGGTGTATATGTAAATATTATAGAATACAAAATGTTTTCATCAGTATATTTGATTAAACAATATATTTTAAAAAATCTCACTTAGACAGGAAGTTAATTTCACATTGTCAAGTTAGACTGACATAAAAATTGCATAAATTCCCACCAGACTGTTCAAAACCCACAGCCAAAAAAAACAACAAAAAAGTACAATATGGATTTATTTCCACATATTAAAGTGACCTCAGATTTGGGCCATGTTGAAATGAAGTGTAAATATAGTCACTGTCAAACAGCTGATCTGTTTTCAGTTTATTGATGTAAATATCAGTGAAGTGTCAGGAGTGTGTTTGTATGAACTCACAGCTCGTATGCGCTTGAGGCACTTCTTTAACCACATGCGGATGGTTTGTTTGGCCACCTCTTCCTCTATAGTGTATTCAAGCTGCTCTCGCGCCAACAGCTCCTCCAGCTGAAGACTCTTCCGGATATCAACTGAGCGGTACGACAGCATGCTGAAACACACACCATCAATGAGTTCCTATGAGCTGCTGAACAAGCTTAGTGGCCAATATGAACAACACTAACGATGGATTGAGCCTTTCAGGGTTTGTTCTTTTAAGGGAAAATTCGAGGTTTGATTGTAACACTTCTATATCAAAATAGGACATTTTGGTTTGTCGTGATATGAATCTTTTTGTTAGTGTGCTGTAGTGAATACTAATACTCCTTTCTAACCTCAGTACATCATGGAAGGTGACATCTCCTCCGTTGTGCAGACGCTCCATCTCATAACACATGTGTTTGAAGAGAAGCTTATCTTTGTCCAGGTCAACTTCCAGACGACCTCTCAGCAGACGGAGCAGAAACTTCACCCGAGAGGTCGGTATCACTCCCTGTTTTCAAAAAACTTAAATAATTACCGGTATATGTAATGGCAAAAGGGTTTATAAAAATCTCAAACTATCACTGTACTATAGCCTATAAAATTGATAGCCTGAATGCACTGTGAGTCGCTTATATATATCAAAGCATTAAATATTAGTTAAAAAAAAAGGTCAGTTTTAAAAAATCTTCAAGTGCACTGTTTTTTTTTTTTTTTTTTTGCATTTTTGATTGCAGTAATTCATTGGAAATTTTTTGATAAAGAAATTTGTGCACATAACTTGGATACACTAAAATAGGTGAATATGTCAGCTTCAGAGTGACCAAAAATGATCCTGGAGTAACAATATGTAATTTTTTGTTTGGCTGAAATATCAAGAGGTGGTTCATTGCCGAAGAACTTTACTATTTTACTATTACTTCTTTTACTGATGAAAATGAGAGATGAAATGAAAAGTTGTTGTTGCCTATGTAGAGTGTTCTTAATCAGCTTTGTGAGGTTTGTGCTGTCTTAGAAGGCTAGCAGGCATCAAGGAAGCTCGCTAGATTTTGGAGCAGAGCTCATGTGTCTAATTAGGGACAAATTCCTTCCTGTGCTCAGCTGTTACAGTCTTATGGCCTCAAGTGTTTCTAGCTGATCCCAGCACCGCTGGTTGATTCATTAAGGCCAGAAAATGACTGGTGTGCCTCATTTAACTCAAATATACACAAGCAGATATTACTGATCCTGTGGGAGGAGGTCAAATCTGCACGCACTTCCCTCTGCTGCTCTCAATAAGGCTGTTTCCACCTAATGAAGATGACAGCTCTACTCCTCTCGCTATCTGTGACAGGCAGTAATAACCTCCAATTACTCTGGAGGTGAGAATGTCGATGCGTGTGATTCATTCATTTGTGGCTTCAGAGCCGGTTGCGGAGAGCACACGTGGGTATTAACTCAAAATCATCCCCGCTGACAGCTGCTGATCACAGGCACGTTGCCTCCTCCTCCTCACCTCCCGCTTGTCATCCACCATGTTCCAAATGATCTGGAAGTGACGCAGGTCATTGTAGCTTAGCAACTGGTCTTCCTCGGTGGAGTAGAACAAAGAGAAATTCTCCACAATGATGGCTGAGGGGGAAATAAAGTCATTATGGTTGGGATAGCTTTCAGCTACGCTCTCAGAGCACAAGTAAGAGACGGAAAACAGACTCTTAACAAGTGTGCAAGTGCTACACGAATGATTGGCTGATGCGTTGCATTACATGGTCCTGTTGTACATACCTGACATGTGTTCTTGAATTGCTTGAATTGAGCAAGAGAGTTACCTTCGAATGCCATTGTCAGGTTTTAAATGTTTGGCAACGCTGGGAATGCAACCAGCTAACACACTGAATGACAAATTTCAGAGCATAAAATTGAGCAGTGTTTGAGTTACACACTCATGGTGTAATGTAGAGAGTGTTGTAGGCTTAAACCTGCTGTAAAAGACCAACTAGGACTATCAAGATTATGCTGGTCGAAAACTAGTTAGTGCAGGTCAGGGTTATTATAGTTAATTTGAACTGAAACCATTTTTTAGCGATATGCTATTTACACAGTGCAAATAGTTATAGATTCTATTTATACTATGTTAAAATAACAAGATTCTCTGCTATTTACAGTATTGTTCAAAATAATAGCAGTACAATGTGACTAACCAGAATAATCAAGGTTTTTCGTATATTTTTTTATTGCTACGTGGCAAACAAGTTACCAGTAGGTTCAGTAGATTCTTAGAAAACAAATGAGACCCAGCATTCATGATATGCACGCTCTTAATGCTGTGCAATTGGGCAATTAGTTGAATTAGTTGAAAGGGGTGTGTTCAAAAAAATAGCAGTGTGGCATTCAATCACTGAGGTCATCAATTTTGTGAAGAAACAGGTTTGAATCAGGTGGCCCCTATTTAAGGATGAAGCCAACACTTGTTGAACATGCATTTGAAAGCTGAGGAAAATGGGTCGTTCAAGACATTGTTCAGAAGAACAGCGTACTTTGATTAAAAAGTTGATTAGAGAGGGGAAAAACCTATAAAGAGGTGCAAAAAATGATAGGCTGTTCAGCTAAAATGATCTCCAATGCCTTAAAATGGAGAGCAAAACCAGAGAGACGTGGAAGAAAACGGAAGACAACCATCAAAATGGATAGAAGAATAACCAGAATGGCAAAGGCTCAGCCAATGATCACCTCCAGGATGATCAAAGACAGTCTGGAGTTACCTGTAAGTACTGTGACAGTTAGAAGACGTCTGTGTGAAGCTAATCTATTTTCAAAAATCCCCCGCAAAGTCCCTCTGTTAAAAAAAAGGCATGTGCAGAAGAGGTTACAATTTGCCAAAGAACACATCAACTGGCCTAAAGAGAAATGGAGGAACATTTTGTGGACTGATGAGAGTAAAATTGTTCTTTTTGGGTCCAAGGGCCACAGGCAGTTTGTGAGACGACCCCCAAACTCTGAATTCAAGCCACAGTACACAGTGAAGACAGTGAAGCATGGAGGTGCAAGCATCATGATATGGGCATGTTTCTCCTACTATGGTGTTGGGCCTATTTATCGCATACCAGGGATCATGGATCAGTTTGCATATGTTAAAATACTTGAAGAGGTCATGTTGCCCTATGCTGAAGAGGACATGCCCTTGAAATGGTTGTTTCAACAAGACAATGACCCAAAACACACTAGTAAACGGGCAAAGTCTTGGTTCCAAACCAACAAAATTAATGTTATGGAGTGGCCAGCCCAATCTCCAGACCTTAATCCAATTGAGAACTTGTGGGGTGATATCAAAAATGCTGTTTCTGAAGCAAAACCAAGAAATGTGAATGAATTGTGGAATGTTGTTAAAGAATCATGGAGTGGAATAACAGCTGAGAGGTGCCACAAGTTGGTTGACTCCATGCCACACAGATGTCAAGCAGTTTTAAAAAACTGTGGTCATACAACTAAATATTAGTTTAGTGATTCACAGGATTGCTAAATCCCAGAAAAAAAAAAATGTTTGTACAAAATAGTTTTGAGTTTGTACAGTCAAAGGTAGACACTGCTATTTTTTTGAACACACCCCTTTCAACTAATTGCCCAATTGCACAGCCTTAAGAGCGTGCATATCATGAATGCTGGGTCTTGTTTGTTTTCTGACAATCTACTGAACCTACTGGTAACTTGTTTGCCACGTAGCAATAAAAAATATACTAAAAACCTTGATTATTCTGGTTAGTCACATTGTACTGCTATTATTTTGAACAATACTGTATACTACTTAATGCAAATAATGGCAATTATCTGCGCCTCATTAATGTATTTCATTATAAAACAATATGCAGTAATAACGTATTTCTGTAATAACGTATTGAGTAATAACATATTGAGAATTTTAATTAAAATTATTAAATGGATGCCACATTTTTGGGACAATAAGCCCTCTCTACACTTTTTTCAACTTTTTTTTTTTTTTTTCTTAATTTTTACTAAAATGCATGCCTTTCCGATGTGATATGAGATTTAAAAAGGGAATAAAAAACGTTTTGTAAAAGCCGGGTTCAAAAAGTCTGACACATGCTATACCATATATGCCACGGAAGATGACCAAAAAAGAACTCAACATAACTAAGAAAACTAAAACTGAAATAAAAATGAATAAAAACTATAAATACATATTTACAAACAACAAAATTAAACTACTATTAGGGCTGCACGGTAAATCACATGCAATACCTATTGCACATCCGGTTCTGAACCGGCTTTACTGACAAGATGCGCATTAAATATTGCATGCGATTTATCGGGCAGCCCTAACTTAATAATAATAATATTACTTAATTAATAATAGTAAATTAAGAAAAACTACAACAACAAAATTACTAAAACTTTAAATTAACATAAAAGCAGAAAATATAATAATAAAATCTAATTCAAAATATGAACAAACATCTATATTAATATCTAATACTATCTCATTGATACTAAAATAAAACTGGTGCCGGTATGATGCTGGCCTAGTTTGGGGATCATAGTAGCCATGAAAGTCTTGCTAAAATGTCATTTTATTTTTATTAGACAAATTGAGGCTGGTAAGATATACAAATTTTTTTTAAAGGAAGTCTCATACCAAGCTTGCATTTAATTAATCAAAATAGTAAAAGTATACATTTTTAATAATGTTTTCTATTTTAATATATTTGAAATGTAATGGCAAATCCATGCTATCGACCATTCTAAGGCATATAAACCGCTATAAACTTCTACTCCATCAATACTGCATCCTGTTTGGTACATCGATTATAATTGGAGCAAGGCATTCTCAAATCAGTTCTGATTGGTGCACAACCCAACTTCTTTAATGAGCAGCCAGCACACCACAACATATGCTGATGATTAGAAAGTGTGTACATCTCTACAGTCCATAACCCAAGAGAAACAGAGACAGAGACTGAACTGGCTTTGACCCAAAGTGGTTCAAACAAAGCCTCATTCATATTCAGCAGTGACCAGTGCTGAGCTACACCACTCTGTTCAGACAAAAATAGAGATAATAAACATGGAAGGACGTCAGGAAGAATAATGGGCAGGGATATTGTATTTTATGAGCTAGTTTGGCTAGCGTCTAAAGGAAATTAAATGCCACCCCAGGAGATGGAACAGGATATTGTGTCGGCAGTCAGGGGAAAGAGGTGCTTACCTACGAGCAGGTTGAGCATGATGTAAGCGATGATGACATAGAAAGAGCAAAAGTAAATAAGGGCGCCAGCATAGTTGCCGCAGTCCGTTTCCCAGTAGCGATGTTTGTCTGGAGTGCAGAATGGTGGCTGCACCTGGGAAACGAGGCCGATGAACAAACATAATCAACACATGGGGCTCACAGCTGATGTGTTTTTGTTTAAAGAAATCATTCAGAAGCATGTCGAATGAAACCAGATGCTGTACAGTTATATTTGCAATTCTATCTGATTCATTTAAAGTGAATTGTTTACAGTTTCTTTAATGATTTTCACAGCGAGCAAGCGTGCTTGAGGGCAAAACGGGTCTGCCATCCAATCTCTTACCATGCAGTCATGCATGATCTTATTCCAGTCTTCACCTGTGACTATTCGAAACAGTACGGTGATGGCTTTACCCGCAGTGGAGAAGTTTGCGTGCCTGTCGGCGAGAGAGGAAAAAGTAACAGCTCACGCAGAGTCACTTCCTCTCATGCTGTCAGCTGTACCTGGAAATTGATTCTCTCAAATACATGTAGGGCATTCGAGCAAATCGTTTAGACAACACCAATTATATCAGCGCCGTGGGTATGTGTGTTACAAATCTGACACAGTCCAATCACTCCCTCCATGTGTCACAAGACGGCTTACCTGTTAATGTTCTCGCCGTATTTGACAGTGCCGAAGAGGACGACACCGGCGAAAGCGTAGCATAGCAACAATAAGAACATGCCCACGATAATAAAGAAACTCTTGTACATGCTGACGACCACAGTTAGCAGAAGCATCTTTAACGTCACCTGTAAATACAACACAGCTTGGTAGTGGAGGAAAATGCACTGTAATTTTCATGACTTTGCACATATTTTGTGTAAATATATAAGCATACTTACATGCTTCCCACATATGGTGAAAAACCTGAATACTATCACACATGTGCCCATCATGTATGTGTAAGCATTCTGAAGAAAAATAAATGTTTATTTACAGTATGAAGCACATTTCAATCAACAAAACAAAAGTTAAAAACAAAAATTAAAACTATGAATATTACTTTTAAATGATAACAACTGTACCTTTTGTGAATCTGACATTAAAACAACAGATCATTTGTTTTTTGACTGTTCAAACAGGAGTGCCTTTTGGTCTGACATGTATTGTCGGCTGAAAATTTTGTCTTAGAGTTTTTGTCTTTGGTCTTAGAGTTCACTAGAAATTACATAATCTTTGGTATAATAATTGATGATGACATTTATCAGAAGACCCGGATATTTAAGCAGTTGTTTCAGTACATTATTTTATGTTAATCTCATTTTATATTAAGCCAAAAAAGGTACAAAATGCATGCATGACATTTTATGCATGACATTTTAGTGTGTACCTGTAAAGCAAAGTGCAAAATGATCCATATGACTCCCAGGGATGTGACGAGTAGGTCATATCTGTTTCTCCTGCTCTGCCAGTATCCAGCTGGTGACATAGCTATCAGCTTCATAGTCACCTGCGGAAGAGCATATTTAATTATGTCGTGACCGTACAATACTTACAAAAGACCTCATGAACTCTGGGGCCTCTGGTGAATTTTAAAACTTTTTTGTGGGTGGAAAGAAATCTTGCTTGGGCTGACTCATGAAAGAACAGCAAACGGAGTTGTAAATATATAGCCTACTTACCTCCAGAACAAAAATGAATGTGAAAACCACAGACATTGTTGCCAAAGGAAAAGTAACAGGGTGAAGTTCATCCCACTGTAACACATCCACAAAATGTTATTTATCATTTTATTAGAGAAATAAAGTAAAAATTTTTGCTGTAACCCTCCTCACCTTAACAGACAGGAGCACAGACTGCGCTAACACCAGCACTGCAATACCTCGCTTGAAAAAAGGATGCTGGGTAATGTCATACATTTTTGCACGGAATCCACCGTTTTCTGCAAATTGAAGAGAATAAATTTCAGCATTGAAAGAAGAGAAAATTAGTTCTTTTCTGAATGATCCGGTGCTGTGGTTATAAAACAAAGACCTGGTTAAAATTCCCTGACCTTCACAATAATCTCTACGCTCTCCTTTATTATTAGTTAAAAGACTGGCATAGAGAAAATCATCTCAACTGTTCATTCTATGAACTTGGTAAGAGCTTTACCCATGGCATTGCTTAGAGATCCGCTACATAATCGTTTTGGTGTCTTTTAGCTCAAGGTCATGAGGTCTGAGTGGCATTCATCATACACCATAATCACAAGTTAATTTCAACAGCCACAAAGCGCAGACAGATTATTTGAAGCTGGTATCAATGGAGTTGGAGTGCTGACTGAGGTATTGATTTTTCTGTTATTCCACGAGGCAGACTATCTGACAGGAAGCACTAAGGAAGCTCCGCCTACTGCCGTCCACAGCTCTCTATAGCTATCTCTCGATTTAGTTCTTATAGGGCATGTAAAGAATATTATTGTTGCAATGTTATTTAAGTATAATTTATATTCTATTATTGTTATTATATAATACTATTTATCAATACTTTAAATATTTTTTATATTAAGTTTTAGTCAT
This sequence comes from Carassius auratus, assembly GCF_003368295.1. Classification (NCBI taxonomy): domain Eukaryota; kingdom Metazoa; phylum Chordata; class Actinopteri; order Cypriniformes; family Cyprinidae; genus Carassius; species Carassius auratus. Next base: position 14,394,099 of record NC_039251.1, on the reverse strand, counting down.
TTTGTTTCATAATGTAAGTTTTTAAATATAATTTTAGAGCTTAATTTCAACTTATTTCACTTAGTTGCCAAGGCAAATTTATTTTTTATTTTTGTAAGTTTTAGTTTTTCATATAACAATTATATGTTATTTAAGCTTTGTTTAAATTATTTCAATTCATTTTTTTTATGGTTTTACTCTTTTTGGTTTTAATTTTTGTTATATTTTTTTTATTGGTTAATCAAAAATCATACATTGCTTAGAAAAATATTTAGCACACCACTCCTGGGTAACTAACTAACTAACTAACTAAATAATTACAGGAAAAAAAAAATAGTTAAATAGTAGTAGTACAGTAGTTTTGAGAATTCTCTGCCCGGTTAAATTTATGGATGTTAATTATACTTGATAGTGGTAGAAGAAAAAAGAAAGGAAGTAAACCATTATTCAAATTTGATCTCTCTTTGAGGGAAATTTTAATTAGAACGGTTGCGTTACCCCATAAAATGCATTTTGTTTTGTTTGAACAAAATTTGATTTGAGTTATCAGTACTGGAGGAAGAGCACACTGCTTCCATGCTGATAGCGAAAGCCATTGGTTCAGCCCATTGTTCACAAAGGCAGCACAGATGAACAATTCTATTGTAATTTACAGAGAACTGCTGCATGTTGTTAAAAAAGATAATTGAACAACTCAGATGTACTTAATGACTGAAAAAGAACAGAAAAGTACCAAAAATGTGTCCATTTCAGCCTTTGGAGTTTGGTTCAAAACATATCAATAAAATATGCAAACTTGTCAGTAGATTGGAGCATTATTTTGTGTCTAATTGCCACATAAAATATGCCTGGATAATTGCCTACTATGATAATTGTGTTTATTCTTTCCTGCTGTTATGAAACATGTCTTTGAAGTGTCTGTTTCCAGGCGAGCCAACGGCAGTCTAACATAAAAACATAACGAGCCACCGCCGTCACCGCAGAACCTGCGATGCCAAATCAATCAGTCATTCAATCTTTGTGAGACAGAGAATCACTCTTCTCTCTTTGGCTCCGAGGTGCTCACAGAGCCCAAAGTCATTCATGCTACAGGCAGCTATAACTTCTGACTCAAAAGTGAAGTGGTTATTATCAAGTGTGTGATTGCCTTGGGGGTGTACCCACTGCTGAAAGCTTAAATTTAGTTTGTTCTCTACTACAGCAGATGAGAGCTGATTAAATGCTTCAGGAACCACATGCAAAGCATGGATGGCTCATTAGCCAGGAGAGGAAGAGTAGAAGATGGAGGGAGGGATAGAGAGAAAGAAAGAGATGGGAGACTGAGAGGCTGCTGCTGAATAATACACTTGCTGCTCTGGTGATGTTTATCTGTGCACCAACATGTCACTTTTTTGTGGCTGTTTGACCATTTTGGAGGATTCAAATTCCTTTTGAAATAAGATGCTTCAATTATCTTTAGATGTCTTTGACAAAGAAAATATGAGTATTATAGCTTTGAATCAAACAAAGTGATGTAGTTTATACTTCAATGTATTTAAAATTAGGGCTGGGCAGGTTAACACATTATTATTGCATTAACGCATTAATTGATTAACGCCTATAATTATTAGTTTTTTTATTATTATGAAAGTCCATTGCTCACTGGCTCTGAATAAACATACATACAAATCGTGGGTCACAGGAGGGGATGCTTTCAATCAAATTATTTAGGCTAAGCATCAGCATTCACAAACCACTGAAAAGAATGCAACAAGCTTGTAATCACCACTTCATAGATGGGAAAACGTATGTTTCCGATAGCACGTGAAGACAGCAGAGTGCTTGCTTAGCACAGTGGAGTGCATTGTTTTATTAACTTGTGGTTTATTATTTTGAGTCGTATGATGTGGTAACACATGGCCTTCTAACAATATATTGCTTTTTCTACTAATAAATATTCATGCAACCATGCAGCATGTATCAGATCTGCGCTCCGGGGCGGTTAGCCCTCACTCATCTATATATAACTGAACCGCATTCTTTCCCACCTCTTCCAACCGAGCCATGGACAATGGGACTGCTAAACTGAGCGATCACACTAGTCAAACGAACCAGGCTGTGGGGGTTAGGTTTGCCTAGTGTGAGCACACCCTAATTATTCTCCCGCATCCCGCAAACACAAGTCTCCACCAGCCCATCAAGTGTTGTCCCGTGCCGCACTAATTAAAAAATTTCACTACTGTACATTGTTTCTCTTGATACTTTTAAATACTCAAACACATGACGGTGCACAAACTACAACAGATGCACAAATTGACATTGTATTTCTATAGACCTCAAGAGAGCACTTACCTGGACGTGGGGGGAGGTGGAGGGGCTGAGCAATCTTCAGCCGACTTTTCAAATCTTCCCATCTCCTCTGATCCACGGTCAAAAGAGCAGTGCCCTAAACAAAAACATCCAACACATCTGTTCAGGGTTCAGCCAATAAACCTACTGTAGCTACTAATCAACTAACAGTAAGAAAAAATCCATACCTTATTTTCATTAAAGTTGGCAATGACAACACCAACAAAAAGAGTGAGCCCAATCATACAGCCCAAGAACACAAAGACGTGGATGTAGATGCCATGAATCTGTTTTAAGAGACAATCAAAGGTCCTTAACAGTGCAGTCATGATCAATCATTTCAGTATGCAGTTTAGTATCTTAAAAAAAAAGTAACTTACTGGTCCTACTCTGTGTATGATGACGTCTCTCACCTCCACCCAGCCCTTCAGTGACAGTACTTCAAACAGCGCCAGCATGGCATTGCCCACATTATCAAAATTAAAGTTTCGCGGGTTTGCCCTAAAAAGAGCATTTTAAGAGATATTTGTCATTTTTATTTCCGTCTATCTTGGAATATTAAGCATGTTTTAATTTTTTTATTTTCCATTGTGATTTCCATGAGCATGTTTACTTTCTCCTTGCTCCCTAATGCTTCCCCAAAAAATCGAAGGCAGAAAAATAATTACATATTTAAAATATAGAGTACATGTGTAAAGTATAATTGTAAGCATACAATGTATTTGCTGATGTATTTGTAGTATGTAATGGTCATGAAAATAATACCACAATGGAAAAAAAATATCTAAAAAGATTGTAAATTGTATTTAATTTTATTGAAATATGAACCAGACATTAATTGTTATAATCACATTAAAAGCGATGACATGAACCCAAGAACATTCAGAAAGCATTTTTGAATGTGATTTCTAAATAATTTTCTCAACTCATCTTTTGAGTTATAAAGTACCACTATTCTTAAAACATAAAAATAACAAGAAGAAAAAAAGGGGAAATTAAATATTCAGCTGTTCCCTTCTTATAATATCAGGCATAAAATGTACCAGAAATGTTATGGTGTCTATCTGCCTGTCTCTCTGTGTGTGTGTGTGTGTGTGTGTGTGTGTGTGTGTGTGACTGGACTTTAGACACTGCTCTATGGGCTAAACACGAACACAATACCAAGAGGATCAAACGCCTTGCTCTTTTCCTGTTTCCACGCAAAGCGCTCAAAGATGAAAGAGCAACAACCTGTCTCTCTCTCTCTCTCTCTCTCTCTCTCTCTCTCTCTCTCTGTTATTCAGCATTAGCAGAAACCTTGCTTGCTCTAGATCAGTTATGGACCAATGTGTGTCTTGTGCTGGTCTCACAAATAATTTGCCATTTTGTTGCCACATCTCTAGAGCAATAACAGACTCATTGGTGTGTGGGTGTATGATTGTGTTGTTTGTGTTTATGCCTGAGGGAAGGATATATCAGCCCCCTGCTCTGTGCCTACGACAACTGCACTCCAACACTGACTACTGCTTATGGGGAAAATACATATAAAAGATGATGAAAATGTGGTGCTGTTTTTCTGATGAGAGCATTTATCATACTGGTTTGTGCTGTCACAGATGAGATGTTACTACAGGGATTTCTCAAAAAGACCTCAACACTGAAGATGTGACAGGTTCAGTTTGTGTTGGATTATTCAGTGCTTTTAAATGCAACTGAATTCTATTCATTTGTTAAAGTAAAAAATAGATATTGCATTTTATATTGCATTATAGTTCAATAAATTTGAACATTTGAAAAACAAACAAAAAACTATAGAGAACATTCTTTTCCATTTCATACCAAACTCTTGGCACCCAGAAACCTGGTTTCTTCTCACCCGGCCTGAGCTTTAAATTCAGGTTCTTTGAAATGCTCACATTGATTCTAAAGATGCCATGGCAGTCCTCCTGAAAATGTCAAAAGCACAAAATTTCACTGAAGTACAGAAGATCCTTCACCCCGAACTTAGTTAGAAAAGTTGTAAGAATTGCATTGTACCTTATCGGAGATATGGGGATCATTACATTTGGCAAGTTTTCCAGCAAAGAGTTGCACCCCGAAGGTTGCAAACACCAGCATTAGTGTCAGAAGAAGAATAGAGACCTGTTTGGGAAATCGATAATCCAGTCTAAAGCAAAATGGTTTTCCCATAAAATATGGTCAGCGCATTACTCTCATATACAGTAACCCTATAACCCAAGGGGAGCAAAACTTTAATAAAGAAGGTCCGTTAAGAAATCTCCTACAGAAATACTGCCGAGTTAATGCCTTGCATTCAACTACTGCAATGAAGAGAGTATGAAACATTATACATTAAAGTGTAAGTACTCAGAACACAAACGTCTTGTTCCAAAATATAATCTACTGAAAATATGTAAAAAGACACTGAAAAATAATTGTAAATTAAATTATAAATGCAAAAAAAAAAAAAGAGTTAAGAAAGCATCAGGAAAAAAAGGTACACAAAATATATCTTTTAGAAGAATTAACAAACAGCCAGCCATCTCTGTTCTCCTTTTATTGAGCAACTACAGGCAGGAAGTGGGCCGATTTGTTCACTCACCAAGAAGATCTCTTTGAAACCCTTGATGACCTCTCGAACCACCTTCCTCATTTGGGGCACCAGTTTAAATATACGCAGAGGGCGCAGGCAGCGTAGCATCATGAGGAGCTGGGCACCAGACTCAGGGGGCACATTGTTTGGTAGCCAGCATAGAAAGATCAGACTGACCTACAGAGTGTGCAGAAAGATCACCTTAAAGGCCACAACTCTTCATTTAATTCTGATCAAGAATGTGAAATCACTAACTGCAGATTATTTTTCTATGGCATATTTATATTGCTTTATTAATATAAATGCAATATGTATTACTCATGCAATAGTCAGCAGTGGAAGTGTCGGCTTTTGTATTAAATGCAAATAATGTTTATGTGGGACAGGCAGAATTCTTCCGAAATGAGTAAACAGGATTAAATTGACGTGACTGGGTCATTTAAATAAAACGCTGTTTAGGGTCATTAAAACCCAATCTTCGGAGCCTCATTAGAGAAGTGAGTAATCAGCTAGAAGGCTGTGTCAGAAAGTGGGTTTTTCACAGGAGAGCTGAGAATGAGTTTTACTAAGTAGATGAAGATGTCCATGACGCCACCGAAGTCTCGGATGACTGCAGTGGGAGTGAAGAACAGACCATCTGCCATGATCTTCAGGTTCAGCTCGATGCTCATGAAGATGACAAACACGTATTCTCCAATCTGCAGGGAAAGGGGTGGTTTAGTGTTCAAGAGAATAACATTTTTCATAGAGCAGTTTTTTTATAAAAACTTAACTAAAGGTTTGCAAGCTTTATCCTAACAATTCTTTGTCTTCTGGTAAGATAGAGAAGTTTTTGAGCCTGGGAGTGTCATAACACAAAATCTTGCCAGGATAAAAATCTTTCCCTGTGCTCTTGAAAATATCCTTATCAGGTAAAGATCAGGTCATCCTGGACTGTCTGAAGTGGAGTTTCAATCAGTGGTATAGAAAAAGAGACAGAAGACTTTCAAGAGTGTCAGGTCAATCAGCCACAACTTTCTGTTTCGTAAAGTACAAGATCTTCGAAACAGAGGCACCCTAAACGCATTCACTTTCAAAGTCAACTTAAACTCTGAAGTAGACTAAATCAGTGGGGATCATTATCAAATGTGTCAAACTAGTGTCAAAACTAGTCAAGCGTGGCTATCAAAAGTGCTGGACTGCAACAAAAGCGAGACATGATGACCAGCCTTTAGGAAAGAGATGAGGAACATTTACAGGGTAAAAAAGTTAGTTGGATGTGCGTGTGGGATAGAATGGTGACCATTTGGGTTTAGAATACCTGCAGGGTAGGGACATGCATGACCCTAGTAAAAGGGGACTCAAACATCATGGAAATGCATGAGCAGATGGTGACCACGATCATCACCCAGTCCAGATAGGTTACCAAGCCCAGCAAATCACTGGAGAACACACACAGACGCATACACATGCAAGGTTTAGTGCAGGTTAAATGTGCATTCTTCCTACACTTCAGTCTGAGCTTACATAACTTTGTCTTCATTTTGCAGATCTTTTGAAACTGGTGAAATCCTGCTAGGACACTGAAGCCCTATGTTTCCATCTAATCCCACACTAACCCAGCCTGGCGTGTCTTACAGATCAAAACTTTCCAAAGCCCATTCTTATACTACATTTCTAGAATCAAAACAGATGTATAAATGAGGGAATCTCAAGAAAACGTGTGCAGGTCATATTTTAAGAAAAAAAATATATATAAAAAAAGAAAGAAATACCATTATTTAGACATTATTTTCATGACAATTAAGCACATTTATTTATTTTTTTCTTTCATTATTTCATAATGTAAGGTTACACTTTATTTTAAGGTGCCCTTGTTACAGTGTAATTATATATTTAAATAGAGAGTAATATTAATTAACCACATGCACTTACTTACTATATGGTTAGGGTTAGGATTAGGGTTTGTCTTACAGTCACTTGCATGTAATTATACATAATTTATTATTGCATAATTTGCATAACTTATTATTATTACAATATTAAGTACATGCAACCTGTAACAAGACTATCGTAAAATAAAGTGTTACCTAATTTACTCATATTTTACAATTCAAATAATATATTATTATTTAATTTAAATGACATAAATTGTAAATGATTTGTGGCAAAAGTAAGATGCCGGTGTAAGCTGTAATCCTTTTTTTATATATTGAATTGTGTATATTACCAGGCTATCATGCATCATGCACAGGCCCTAAACATTTATGAACTTACTATAATTGATGGTATTTTGTGCTGTTCACTGCGCCTGTATTGGGATCCGTTTTTGACCTATTCATAAAAAGCCCATTACCACACATACACACACACAACAGTTTGTGAAACAACATGGCATTTTTTCAGTGATTATGGTACCAAAGGATTAGTCATCTCATTGAGGCGTATGAAAATGCTGCTGTAACTAATCATATACTGCAGTGGAATTCTATTTGCTTTGGCCTTACACATTAAAACGGGCTCGCACAATCATTCGGCAAAAGTTTCGAAAGCGATGCTCTCTACCAACGATGAAGAGTGGCTTGTCAAAGTATGGATGGTTTTCCCGGAGTTCTTCCTCTTGGACTTTTCTGGGGGGAAAAAAACATTCTGGGCTTAACAATAAATCATTTTGAAATCTCATATTCAGCAAACACTGCTTTTCTAAGTTTTATTAAAGTAAGGAAAAGATAGAAAGATATAGGATGCACAGAATGGACCTTACTAGTTCTTTTAGTGTACTCTATCTGTAAATCAGCTAAAATGTGATCTGATCTCTCTTCTACAGTCCCTTCTTGCCCTCTGAATACAGCAAATAAATACAGCCGACTTAAAACAAAAGCTTTGCTTCCTTGCAATATGTCTTGTTGTCATACACTGATGGCACTATGCCACCATCAGCATACAGTATTAGAGAAAGATATGGTGTAATAACTCCCACATGGCATGTTTTGTTTGGGGGGATAAGATCTGTTCGACTGACCGCATGCCAAGGCAAGTGTATGGAGTGTCAGAAATACCGTTTCATCTCAGCCTGCTCCTTTTTCTCTTGTATCATCTTGATTTCACTGTCCTCCCGCTGGGCGTTACGGTAGCGGACCGTGGTGGAGTGCTGAAGAGTTCACACGCATGTCAGAGATCACAGATAGTCACAGATAGTGCTGTCAGCTATTACTCGGTGATGCCTGAGTGTGTGTGTGTGTGTGTATGTGTGTGTGTACACACATCCTGAGTGAGTGTTTCCAGGGATTTCCCTCTACTGATTCTCTGGCTGGTAGAGCCATGCCTGAGGGACCTATGCCAAAAAGTAGTATAATATAATGCATTTTATGACTATAGTGTACATCAATCCATTAATCCTTATATAAATTAATAAGATTAGTATGTGAAAGCATGTTAATGTGCTTTCCTAACCGGCGTTCTTGGCGGATGTGGTGCTGGACACTGAGTATGGATCTCTCTTTTGTTGGCTGACCCTCAAAAGAGCCACTCAGCATGCGTTGTCTAGTGCAGGCTCTGAAAAATTAACACAGACAAACCACAACTAGGTCAACAGAAAAAGACAAACAGTGTGGTATTCTTTGAGAAAACTTGCATCTATGATACTTGTTGTATTGTCCATCTAATATTAAGACATTAAATCCAAATAGGCTTTTATTTAATTTCTTACTGTGCATGCTTCATTTAAGCAGTTTATGCATCAAAATCTAATAACTATCTCCATTTTGAAGTCCTATTCTAAATTATTTCCAATTTTTTTTTTTACTTAGAAATAATTCAAATTATTTTTTTTACTATACCTTCTGTAAATGTATAGGATAGTGTGAAGAGTTTCAGTGAACAACAACCCTTAAGCCGTGCCACTACTGTCTGTCATGTACGCTGTTGTACATCCGACACAGCAGATGGTTCTTATTAGCTAACACTGTGTTGTGCAGGTGGAAACAGTTCTAAGGAATGGGGCGCCCATGGAGAGGAAACTAATTAATCCTTTTTCAGAGTGGTCAAATGTGACCTGTGGTGCACTAAAAACTCAGGCTAACAGTGAGGAGAAGATGAAGCAGTAGGAGGGAATTCATCTCCTAGGAAAGATTTGGCATGTTTAGTATAGGTATATGAGGTAATATGTCGACTAGGCTCCACTTCCACTTCTGCCAAAAATTACAAAACGTAGATGATGATCACTCAGTTGACTCCATTTATACCGAAGTAACTTTCTGTATGCATGTGGGACATTCTCAGCAAGCGACCCTGTTTGTGTTTTCACAAGAGTTAATACTGATTTATTTAACAACATCGAATTTAGGCACAATATTTGGTTGATTTAACTCTTTAAATTTAAAATTGAATCATACTATAACATTTAATGTTTAGTGCACATAATGACCTGAATTAAATGAACCATAATTTTATCTTTAAATGTAACTGACTGAAAAATCATATCTCTGCACATTTATCACATTACATTTCAGTTTCATGTAATGCAGAAACAAATCTAACTAAACTGAAATGAAACCACTATAAATATATTTATTACTTTGGGCTTGCAACACTTTTTTAAAAGGACAAGAGATCTGTATGAAGGAATAGTCAAGAAGCCCCTTGTGGTGTTTTCTGACAGTTAAAAAAAAAGCAAATCTTCCAGAGCTATGTCTAGAGATGAAATGTGACTGGTGAGGCTGTTGCTATAATTGGTAGTGGGAGATTGTTCCGCCGCTGTGATCCCATTGGCTGTTTTTGCTCTAAATCAGTGCTGATCTATGTATGCTTTGAAAAGCCGTCTGCTCACCACCGCCTCTCTATTGTCCATTAATTGCAGAGTCATGTACCAGAACACAGCTAATGACAATTTCAGCTTCAAGAGAACACGTCGCCCTTATTTATGGCCACTCAGAGTGATGAGTGCTTGGCTGATGAGGGATGTGTGTGTGCGCATGTGTGTATGCAGACAGACTGAATGCCCCAGACAGCATAGACGACGTGGGATGGATACTGATGTGCAGTCTGTCTACTTAGCTGGAGGAGGAGGGGTGGTCAAGGTGAGGTGTATGAGTGTGTGTATGTGAGTGTGTGTGTATATAACACAAGGGAGGAGGGGACGGCATTGACGTGATCTGAAACTAAACGACGGAGGCGAGAGCGGTTGATGGAAACTTGGAATATGTGGTTGCATCGCTGCCAGATTTTTAAATAATAATTTGTTCATTCATGCTCACAGGTGACCCACTACCAGTTGTATTGATATGGAGACGCCATTATCTGCTCCGACTGCCGGGCTGGCTGGATGACAAACATGGAGTCGAAATCATGGAAATGTAGGATCGAAATCAAAACATATTAACCCTGCATAGGAATGAATGTGTTTTTGCCCAAAGCTGCCAGAGAACAAAGCAAAGCTGTATTACTACTCCCATCACATATCTATAATATGAATAAATATCTGGTAACCTTTTACTTAAAGTCTTTATGTATAATGCATTATAAAGGGTTATTAAATGGTCTAATGCATTATAATTATTCATATTTTGCATTGTAATACATAATCTTGTTGTAAATAATTATAACATAATATAATAATTTAAAAAGCATAGTGTAATAATTAACTGATAAGTGTTATATTGTATTAACTATTGTTACAATTATTCATGAGATTGTACAATGCATGACAAAGCATTTGAAAATTTCAGGCTGATGAAAAAATCTGTCTTATTCAATAACACACTGAATTCAATTATCTGAACATGAACATTTAAAAAAAGTTTGGACTATAAATATGTTTGCACATTGATTAGCAATGATTTTTTAAAAATGACTTAAAATAATAAATCAGTAGCCTTGCTAGGATGTGCATACTATAATAAAAATATCAGTCTCTGTCGGTGAATGTGTTTATATATGTATATATGTATATGTAAAATAAAATAAATAAAGCTTATATGCAATAAATAGATTTAAAAAATGCTGGGAGAAGATCACAAGCTCACCGCAGAATTTTATTGACAGTGGTTTCCTTTTCCATGAGGTTACGAGCCCGGATGCTAAATACTGACTTTCGGAGCTAGGAAGAAAAAGCAGTTTAGGCACACAGGAGACATGGATCAATACACAGTACAATTTAGATGGATTTATTTGCAAACAGCTATTATTATATGGGTAAAGCTGAATTTGATATCAGCAAACAAAAACATCTGAATGTAATCAACAAAATGTAGTTATGCAAGTCTTGTTGCGTGGGAAACAGATCTGTTCCTTTCAGAACATTCATGAATGCACTGTTCAGTCCCTGTGTGTATTGAGGGGGCAGACCGTGGGAGGGATGGAGTCTGGTACCTTCTGATCTATGTATTTATTATCTTCAATGGCAGATCTCTTGGAATGGTCACAGGATGAGGACGACGCTGAGGGAAGGCGACGGAACAGACAGCTGGGGTCCTGCTGCTGTCGGTCAATGAACTGCTTCATGAAGCTCTCCCTGCAGCACACGCATTACCAAACAGTCACACGCAAACACACAAGGGACTTCACATTTTCAGAGGATTCTTGAGGACGAAGTAGTAGGCATGCAGTGTAAGGGAATAAGTAAGTAAAAGCCACCACCGAGAGAGTCCAATGACACTCTTTCTCATTTATATGGTTTGGAAGCCTCCTTTTTCTCTCTCTCTTCAAACATTCAGAAGATTTGAGGTATCATTCGGTGCACACAGTACCTGATTCTGGGCACAGTGAAGTCTGATGGCAGCTTGGAGATTTTCACCATCTGTGGTCGATTGGGGAACTTCTCAAAGATCCGTAATCGCAGAGGAAGTTTCTCTTTCGTATCAGCATTGGCTTCGCTCTGTTTCAGCTGTGGAGAGAAGCCAGAAGACTCTTTTGAAACAAATGTCTAGTTCTGTGACTCAACTGAGAGACTCTGTTGGGGCCACATAGCCCTCAAAACATTTGGTGGACAGTCCAAAATTGACATAAGTTGACCATCTCTACTTCTGACTGTCCCTTTTGCAAACTAGCGGAATGCAAAGATGTGAAATTTAAATTCAGTTCCTCACTTCTAGTGGTGAGAGAGGAAGGGGTTAGCCTATATGGTGCACTGCTCTGAATTAATGTGGCCCTCTGAGGTTTAACTGACTTTATGTGCCATAACCTTTTATCTTTCTTCATGTCTATCAAGAAACATAAAGGCCTCAGATGATTAGGCCGGAGCACGCTAGAGGATCACTTTTCATTCTCCTGTCCGAAGAGAGGGATACATTAAAGTGAATGAGATCAAACTGAGATGACAGATTGTTTCAAATTTTCTAAAAATGCTTAAGAATGCACATTAAGAAATTCACTCCATTCCCTATGGATTGAAAAAACATGTAATTACAGTTTGATTTACTAAAACAATAAAACTAATTTCTAATTAATTTAAATCTTAAGTAAAAAAAAATGGAGAACAAGATGTTCGTTTGGCAGGATTTAAAAGCAAAATGTTATGTTAACAGACTGCTGTTCTGCTAGGCTGTCTAAAGATGGCAGCAGCGCACAGTCTCAATGCAGTTATCCTTCAACACTGGCTATCAACTTGTTTTGCTTCAGGATCCACATTTTACATTGACATCAAATGGAAACCCAACAGTACAACCCAATTTTTACATTTCTTATTTATTTCTTATTTATTTATTAGACACAAAACAGTGGTTGGCACAAACCATGTTTATCCTTCTTGCAAGTTAACTCATATTTAGCTTGGTATGTATTCACAGTAAATTGTGAGTGAACTGTGCTGGAAGTGAAGCACAGTGGAGACTATATGTTGTTGTGCTAATGTTGCTGAGAGCCTGTCTGCAGTAAGAACAATGCTTTTGGTGCTTGAGCCAAAAGAAAATGTGCTCAACATGGATCTTGATAATTTCAATGTATTGGGCTGAGAGTTAACAGCTACTCAAACCAAATGTGATAATGTAGCCAAAAAGTGCATAAAATCAGTCTGGACCAGTGTTTGTGGCCATTTTGAAAAGTTCAAAAGGAATCCAAAAGGAATGCGTTTCTAAGCAATTACTGGGATCATTTATAACGATAAGTATAATAATGCAACAAAATAAAAACAAAACAGCAAAATACAGAGAAAGGGATAGAATAAATAACTGAAATAAAAATAAAATCACAGAATACATAACATTCCACAAACATTATTCAAAGAAATATTAAAGAAATACGCATATGTAAGTACCCACAGGTTTACCCAAATGCAAATCCATACATACATAACTTATGTAGGTATGGATTTGTATTTGGGTAAACCTGTATATGTAACATAAGCATATACATACATACATACACCTACATACAGATAAAAAAGGGGTAGGGGACACACAACTTCACCTCTATCCCTTTCACGCTAGATTTTTAATTCCCAGTGATAACATATGTTCTGCCTCTACACCTAGATCCCGGATCCCGGATGTTCACCTATACATAAACAAAGAAATAAAAACTATAAAACACCCCCTCAGTAATCTTGCATTTATTGCAGAAGCTGGATACAGAATAGTACTTAAGTCAGAAAAATACATAGGGAAACCAACCATTTGCTGTGCTTCTTGCTGGAAAACATATATATATATATATATATATATATAAAAAAAACAGTTTAGTCTGCACTAAAGCAAAGTTGGATTTCCTTGTCTCCTATTCAAAAAAATAATCTACATTTGTTTTAAGGCAACTTAATTGTAAAAGAGTGTGTGCTTGAAACCTTACATGTCCCCAAGGCTCTAATCAATAGCTCTACACTCTGTGGGGTGGCTTCAACTATGCTCTTTACTTGGCAACAGCCTCTGATTAGCTCTCACACAGAGACACACACGACATGGAGCACTGCAGAGAGAACAGGCACTCCTAACTAATACCAACACAATTTACATCACTCTAGTATAAATAGCTAATGTGAAGAATCCTCCCATCTTTGCAACGCCACACATCAGCCTTCCTGTTTATTCCAATCTGGTATGATAAAACAAGGTGTTTCACAATTAATCACAATGGACTCGAAATCTGAAGACATTTTTATGTAAGTGATACACGAACAGAAACTTCTTGTCAGCAAAGTACCGCAAATGTATCAATAAAAATAGTTTCGCAGCTGAAAAGCTACATGACATTTCTCAGTAGCCAGGTTCTTGAAGCAGTTTAACTTAAAGATTCGCTATTAATAATAGATGCTGCTGCTGAACACTGCTGAGAAACGCATAGACGCAGGTATTAACATGCGCTTAATCTCTCTCTCTCTCCCTCTTATAACTGCATTAATAACTGAATTAGCCTGCATATTAGTGGCTCGAGTCTCTGTTGTTAGCTCTAAAATAATGTTTTGGAATTTGCAATGGAAGATTCGGGATGAGGTGCGTAAAAAATAGTTCAACCCACATAAGATTTCAGGATGGAAACATGTCAAATGTCTTGAAACAAATCTTCTGATTAATGTCTTGGGGCCCTATTTTAACGATCTAAGCGCATGGTCTAAAGCGCACGGCGCAGGTACACTCAGGGCATGTCCGAATCGACTTTTGCTAGTTTAACGACGGGAAAACGGTTGGTGGGCCTGGGCGGATGGTCGAAATGGGTTGTCCCTATTCTCTTAATGGGTAATGGGTGTTTTTTTGGGCGTAATATGGAATAAATCAATCAGTGTCTCATCTCCCATTCCCTTTAAGAACCAGTTGTGCTCGTGCCATGACTATTTACACAGTGAAATTTGCTAGCGCAAAGACAGAACGCATCTCCAGAAAGGAAACAGGGCTGAATGTGCACGAGCAAATAGGTAGCCTAGTTCTGAAACATGCACTGACTTTCCATTATGACTTGTAGGCATTTTTATATTTATGTATTTATGTAGCCTACACAATAACATTGTAATACTTTAATTTGCAATATTTGGTATGCTTGTGTGCTGCTGTGTGTCCCTGTGTGTGTTTAATAACCAGCGTGAGCACGAGTTGTGGACTGCCTATACTAACGCAATCTTTAAATTAACAAAGAAAAAACACTGCACCAGACTTTATACCAGGTTTGAGTTGGTGTATGGTGCAGTCTATTTTCAGTTCCTCAAAACAGCAATGCGCCAACAATGTGCCTAAACACACCTCATTTTTAGACCAGCATGCCCATGAGCACACAAATGGGTACAAATGCATTTGGTACTTAAACAACGTGGTGCAGTATGTGAAAATAAGAACTGCTCCGGGCTGAAACTAGCAAAAACACTTGCAGTGTGCCGCATTGCGCTGGGTGTATGCCTGTAATACCTGATAGTGCAGCGTTTGGGAGTGAAGTGCTGCTTTGTGAACAGCATTAATGGGGAAAACGCTATTTTTACCGTTCCAAAAGTGCCACCTAGTGGCAAAGAATGAATTTTCATTTTGATTCAGACCAACGCTAAAAGACCAATAAGTGGGCAGCCAGTATGCTAATGTTTAATGTTTACGTCAACATGAAAAGTTTGGGGATTTGTTTTAAAAATGACTTGTTTCAATAATTCAGAATCGACTCTGACAATAACTTTCTACACGGTGCACTTTCAGATTTAAAACTTTGCAGGATGCTTTCATTCACTTAGAGCTGTTACACACTGCATGAAAGGTAATTTAATTGCCTTTAATTTAATTGAAAAATTTTAAAATACAAAATAGTATATAAATAATACTGCTGCAAAATAAAGCCATACTGGTTTGAATTTATGTGAGGGAGACTAAATGATGACAGAATTTTCATTTTCATTTTCAAGATGGTAAGTAGAGGTGGTAAGTACATGTGATGGAGTGCTGAAGAGGAAGGGAAAGCCAAATTCAATCAGCACAGCTAGAAAGTGAAATCCACCATGATCAATAAACAGATCAATATCAAACAGGCAAAATGATATGGGCTCACATACATTGCATACAGTGCAACACATCATGCTGATTTGCATCTCTACATGACTGCCTGTAGCTAGTTGTATGTTTTTTTTTTTCTGATGGCTTGTGGAAGGTCTGCATGTAATGCATTTTTTGTTGTTGTTGTTGTTGTAAAAATGGCATATGGCCATAACTCTTCATAATGATGAATCATATGTAGCATTTTCCATAAATCACAGAAGTGGGAGCCGTGCATCTGAAATGAATGTTTTGCCCTTCGGACACATTAGGCTGCTCCATTCACTCCTATTCACACATTCTTCCAATTTCAGGCTCAGGTGAACCATACTAGGCTATTCTCCAATCCCCGACCTTTCAAGCAGACAAGGGTCTGGGATATTGACCAATTGCTGCGTGGTCTGTGGCACATTCACAAAGGAGCCTATAATAGTGCGCTGTGCTCCCAGCGTCATGAATGATTGGTGGGTCTACAAATCTGTATGTCACCGTCCCACAAATTTACTCTACAGGCCATTAGATACATTTATGCTCCAGTTAGGTCACCATAAAACAGTGGAGAGCTAATGTAAACACATGCAATAATGTCTAACGGTGTGTGTGTGTGTGTGTGTGTGTGTGAGTGTGACCTTCAGAGACGGCGTCGGCAGACATAATCCCATATCGGTTTTAAAAAGAACCAGAATATTTGACATGTCAGGCTCAAAAGTCTACAGCCTGAAACTGGCAAGAATATAGCAGAATATATGGTTTAATACAGGACTGCACTATGCATGTAAATATCTATGTATGGGTACAGTATGTACATACAAATTCTGAATTTTTTAAACACTGTGTCAAGTTTAAAGAAGATGAATGTTTTTTTTTGTTTGTTTTTTTTAAAGCAGTGGAGACCTCTGCTCCAAACTATTATAGTGCATTCTGTGTATATTACCCCTAAAGCAGAACATTCCAAATCAGTCACCTTTTAAGGTTCCATTTCAGTTAGGCTGCTGATTTAGTTCTAGCATGCCTGATAAACATACATTATGCGTGCCGCTCTACTCTGCATCAGACTAGGTGAACTTGCATAAGCAGCTCAGGGGTAGAGGGGTCATTCTCTCCTTCTCATTTAGTATCTAATGAGGCATGGTGCTGCATAGGCTATAAACTCCCAGACCTCTTAGAGGCACACCTTTGGCACCTGAGAGGCTGACTGGCTGAATACATAGCATGGCGAGAGTGGCACAGCATGGCAAGGCAAAACGTCTGATGTTCCTCAAAAAGCACTTGTGTGTATGTTGTATGGCAATGGAAATATTCCTACGAACCTGGTAATATTTTTACAAATAATAAATGCAGAAAATCCAGCTATTCTTTACTGGAAGTAATGAAGATTTATATAAATTTTTATCATGCCATATACATACATAAACACTATGTGTGTGTGGCTGTTGTATATATTATACTGTTATAACTCTTAATGACATTATACTGTACATAAGGAATTTTGTCTTATTCAGATTATTGTTAATTATGTTAATCCAAGCATGCATTTACATGAAACATAAATAAATCACAATATGCAACACAAACTCATAAGAATTTGTAAGTTTTCAATCTCAATTTACCACCCCTTCAATATGATTTCTAGGTATTTTTTAATGTCTTCACCAATCTAAATCTGCATATTAGCACAAAAAAAAAAAAAAATGATTGTACAAATTCTTGTGAAATGTCATGAAAGTGTGTTGAAATAATATGATCAGATTCTGTTCTGCACAACCTAGGTGACATCAACTGAAAAGGAATGTCAGTGTAGGTAATTACATTTTGATGAAAGATAATGAAGACTTTTTTTCTTCTTCTTTCTTATATATATATATATATATATATATATATATATATATATATATATATATATATATATATATATATATATATATATATACATACAAAGCAAATAAGGTCACGTTGAAACTCTATCATAAAAAAGTGGGGCTCCAGAAAGGATGAAAATGGGTCTGGGTGAAAGCTGGAACACACACACATCGTCTGGGGCAGCAGACATCTGGATCAGGTGCTGCAGCGAGGGTGGGGGGGTGTGGACGTGACTGTTAGATCAGAGGATGGAGCACAGGAAGCCACATTCGATGGACAGGCCTGTTACCGAGGCTCCTTTCATGTCTATTGCAGTCAGATTGGACCATCAAGTGTGTTTGTGTGTGTGTGTGTGTGACAAATTGTTGATGCCACACTTTTTAAACTGGGTGTGATGATATACAAATGTGTGTGTGTTTGTACATCTGAGCCCCATTGTATTTTGTTTAGGAATTTCTGAGCAGGACCAGATGTGCTTTGTGCAGATGACTGCAAGAGATGGGAAATTAACAGAAAACAAAATGAGAAAGAAACAAAAAATTTATGATATTGTCTCAGGTGAAAAAAGCCCATTGGATGCTTCAGCTGCTGGAAGCTATAAAAGAAAATAACACTGCATTTTTAAATTCCTGCAGTTTATCTTTGTTTCATTCGCAGAAATAATATAATAGCCGACTTTTTTGTCTGTTACTAGACCTGGCTGTACACCACAAAACTGAGTTTGGCTGGACTGGAACTCTTTCTTTCTTACACACTTAAATTGACTCCAAACAGCCAGACAGTCATTCTAAAACACGAGTCAAACAGTAAAACATTTCTGCTAAAAGGATGAAGAAACCTGTTAAGAATCTATCTAGGTCATACCAAGTCTATTTTTAGGACCATTAAAATTCATCACATTATTTTTATGCCAGTTAAAGACAACCACACAAGCCATTCTGATTTAGTTAATTAAATCTGTATATATTATTTCAATATTTAAAACATATCATTAATATAAGTGACCCTACACCAATTAAGTGTTTAATTTTTCAACACTGGGATTTATACATCAGCTGAAAGCTGAATAAATAAGCTTTCCATTGATGTATGGTTTGTTAGGATAGGACAATATTTGGCTGAGATACAACTATTTGAATATCTGGAATCTGAGGGTGCAAAAAAATCGAAATACTGAGAAAATCGCCTTTAATTCTGTCCAAATAAAGTTCTTAGCAATGCATATTACTAATCAAAAATTACGTTTTGATATATTTATGGTAGAAAATGTACAACATATCTTCGTGGAACATGATCTTTACTCAATATCCTAATGATTTTTGGCATAAAAGAAAAATCGATCATTTTGACACATACAATGCTTTTTGGGCTATTGCTAAAAATATACCCCAGTGACTTAAGACTGGTTTTGTGCTCCAGAGTCACATATTAAGTATTATTATTATTAATCCATGTAGGAGTGGATTAGAAAATAATATTTTTTATGAAAACTAAGAAACCCTTGACAAAAAAAAATAAGTAAACAAATAGGCAAAATATAATTTTGGCAAGAAATATGATCTGACTGATGAGATTTACCCTGAGAACTACAGTAGTATCATATGGAGTGAGAGCTGTAGGCACTAGATGGCAGTGTGGTTAGACCAGAAAGAACATTTGACACCAAGTACATATACAGTAGTTGACACTGTGACCTTTTCTTAAGTTGTTCTTTAGATAGTTATTTAATGTGTCAAATAAAACATTCAAAACAACCCACTACAGAATAGCTTCTACCTATAGGAGACTGTTAAACATAACCTGAACACTGCATCCTGATAACAGCAGCATTGCATTGTAGAAAAAAAGTATTAATGGATGCTTCATGACTCATAGTAAGTGTATCTAATTAGTGTTGCTTGTACAGTATTGTACTATACAGTAGCTCATGCATAGGGTTAGGAGTTTTGGAAAAAGGTGACATTATAAGGCAATGTAAAAACCTACTGAGTTTTATTGTCAATAAGTACTTCTGTATACTATATTATTGTAGATTTGTCAAATAAAAGTTTGACACAATAGAAAGTTTTGATTTGAAGTGTGAAGTCTGTAGCTCTTGAAAACATTCATGGACCTCAGTCAGCTAACCAAGCATGGTCCCACTTCCAGATCCTCCCCCTCCTTACCTGAGGGAAAGTCCTCCATTAGATTTCTGTCAATAAAAAGATAAACATTTCCCCTATCAGCTCTTGACACTTCTCACTGCCATTTAACTGGAGGAAAGTAATGATTTCTCAACCCAGTAACAACCATCAATCTCTGCCATCAGTGAGGGAAACGGCTCATGACCGGCCGAATGAACAGGCTGCATCAGGAGACGTGGCACAAAGGTGATGTGTAACAAACAGTGGTCAGACAGGGAGACCGGCTTATTCAGGGAATGACAGCTAGACTGTTCTTTCCTACACATGAAATTCCACTAGCCACTTTTACACCTCTGAATCTTTTGAATTCACCAAATATCAATACATCTACAATGTCAACTGATGAAAATATGCAATCTTCATCTTCAATCAATTACATCGGAAATTACCCACAAAAGATAATTTAAAACCATTATTGTGTTAAATGAGAAAAACATCAAATAGTCATTACAAAAAGTAGCTTTAAGGACTTTCCATATTGAGTGCGAAAAAGAAAAACGAATAATGCACGTGATGACGCACACGCGGGGAAAAAAAAACTCTCTTGATCTATTAAGAACAATTACAGAAGAATAAAATAAAGTATATTTCATTACCTTTTGTAACTTAAAAGGGTTCAATTTGAGCAGATGATTTTACCATCACTGTCATCGTCAGAGCACACTTCCAAAGTATATTCATTATCTGCCTCCTATTCACAATCTCAGCGATATTCTCAAAGTTATCATTTTCAATGACTTCATTTTCAACATTTTGATTACTAGCAGCTTATTCACCACATTCAGCATCAAATGACAGTAACATTTATATTTCATTGCATATAGTAATTGCTCTAAGGTGTTTTTTTTTCCCATTACTCGCCTCATCTCTCCACGTGCCCCATGACTGAATGGATCAGCTATTTGAGGACTTTTAAGGAAGCAGCATTGAGTTTCCTCTGTCATCAGGGGCCAAACCTGAGGGAGTTTGCTGTGGAGTTCAGCAGTGCTGGAGAGGGGCTGGATTATAAAAATGCGTCTCTCAAGGATTTGTTTAATTATGCCCTTGATGAGCCTATCAGCATAGAGAGGATGGTTATTGCGGAGCATCTATCTTTTGAGTTCCTAGCCCACAGAGGGAGAGACAAGTCCACCTCTAGCCTTGCTGCAGCTTCCTTGGTGGTGGCCACCCATTTATCGCCTCACCCTCGCAAATGCAGGAGAAGGACTTCAGTCACTTCCCCTAATTGGGATATCCTAGAGGACCCGACCCTGGTGGTCCTTAGCCTGGAGGTCCTGGAGAAGCAGACTCCAGTGGTCCCAAGTCTGAAGGACCCAGAGGCTCCTGAGCCACATGCTCCAGAACAGCCTGCCACAACTCATTCTCACTACTACTGCCACGAGGGCCATCACTGAGCACCCCACTCCTTGTTTCAGCCACGGACGCCACTACAGAGCCACCCAATTTCTGTATTTTTGATCAAATGAATGCATCCGTGGTGGGCATCTTTGAAAACCATTAACAACCTTACTGACTCCAAATGTTTGAAGGGTTTTGTATATTGTCGTATTTAGTCGTTAGGTCGTTGGTGTCAAAAAGTATGAAAACCTTCAATATAAAATTCAACCTTTCTCAAGTCACCTTCAGCTGTCTGAACAATTCATTAAAAAGTATAAGCATAATTTCATGGCATAAATGATTATTTCAGGATTGCCACCTGAACAGGTTTGGACAAGTCCTGACAGAGGCAAGATGGAAGCTCAATAAACACTTCCTATTATCCCTGGCTGATCTGTAACATGTGGGACACACTGGATATTCATTAGCTCTCCCTCCTCTTATCCTGTTGGGTTTAATTTCTAATGATCCTTTCTGTGTGCCCATGCAGGTGCCTGCCATGATGCCTGACAAATTTAATCTACTCTTACGAAAAGAAGGCTTTTGTACAGGAGTGTGTACAATTTCTGAGTCTGCCCTTTATTCCGGTGGTGGCTGCTTACAGTACAGTCTCTCTTTCCTGTTCCTGTACCTGTTGGTTGCAAACTACAGATGAAGATATGATGCATAGCTATGACTAAATCAGTGAGCATCTGTGACCTGTGCTGTTGCTGAGAGAATCTGTGTCCTGGAGTCTAGACTTGCGGGTAGAGCAAATGGCACTTCTGAGGCCATAAAGAGAGAACTCTAAATCATGTCTATCCATCAATGCCTGTTAATCCACTTGTGTCCACCAAGCCATTTATGTCTGTGGTTTTGAAATATGCTTCAAATAAAGAAAAATCATCTGCCAGTATTGACAGATGCATGCCATTTTCATGAATTACATGCTATTTTCATAAACAATGTATTGCAATCAGCAAATGATGACGAATGTTACCATGAGAAAATCAGATTGATTAACTCGTTTTGTGGTAAATTACATCTCTGTTGTTCTTTTTCAACACCTGTGATGGCACAGAGGGCAAACCTAGTTGGAACTATTCTGAGCAAATGTAAAAATAATCTTGCATGAGTAAGGCTTAATGCACATGTGAGAAGAAATTGGGTGAAAATGGTTTTGTTTTCTGCTTGGAGAACTTTTGTGACGTGACAGGTGGTCAAATTGTGCCAAATTCTAAGCTTTGCCTGCCAAAAAAAATGTAACCAGCCTAAGATAGTTTATTATCTTAGGGGAAAAAAAAGAATAAAAATAAATGAGTAGACAACAAACTACTTTCAGGAGCTGAATTAAATTAGTCAATTAGAATATATACCAGGTATCTAAACCTAATGTTCCACTCAAATGGAATTTTTAAACTGCATATTCACCTTAAAGGGGAGGTGAAATGCTATTTCATGCATACTGAGTTTTTTACAATGTTAAAGAGTTGGATTCCCATGCTAAACATGGACAAAGTTTCAAAAATTAAGTTGTACGTTTGAAGGAGTATTTTTGTTCCAAAAAGAAGTGTGTTTTTGGTTGCGAGGGCAAGACAACCCTGCACAGATTACCAAAAAAAAAAAACATTAAGGGACCAGTGGACAGAGTTTATTTTTACAGAGCATCGACGGAGTTGTGCAAGTGTTTTTGTTTGTTCCCTGCATTTTGAAGATGCTTGTTTTACAAACAAGGTCCAGTTTGACGCCGGATTTGCGTAACGTTTATTTCTTAAGGATGATACAATCCCAACGAAAAAGGGTCACGATCGTGTGTTGGAACCGCAGGCGGTGAGTAAAACTGCTTAAAATATCTCTGTGTTGTTAACTTAGCTATCGGCGCGTAAGCACATCAAGTAAACCTTGTACACCTTTAAAAAAAAAAAAAAAAGACGACATAAAGTGGAACTTAGTCATTTTCCAAAACCGCTAAGCAAATATATAAAGTTTCATTACATACTACATAGAGACGTCCTGTTGTAGTCATTGCTGCTGCTGCTCTCGTTCAGTTTCAGCCTCGGGATCTGATTCTGGATCATAAATAAACGGCTGAATCTGACTGTTAGCCATGGTTTGTTTTGGATGATGGTTTTTTCCTAATGTCACAGCTTCCGGACGCTCTCAACGCAAAAGCCTACTGGCGCTCGTGATTCTTTAGCTCCGCCCACACGCCACGCCTCCAGACGCTCGTGTTTTTCCGAAAAAAAATCGGCACAGACTATTTTTCTCTTATAAATATAATAAAACTAAAGACTTTTTGGAGATATGAAGGATGCAGTACTACTCTATAGGTACTCAAGATTAACAGGAGATTGAGTGAAAATGAGCATTTCACCCCCCCTTTAAATGCATACTTTTACTGACTAGTTTTGTCCTTTGAAGGGTACACAGAAGTAGCAACTGACTGTCCTCATCTGGAGTGCTACCAAAATCTCTGTCATGTTCCAACAAGTTATGAGTCATCATTTAATTCCTCCATCTTCACAGAGCCAGTTGTCTAATAATAGATACTCAAACTTCAGGTTTGAACATTTGCATTCTTAGCTGCCAGCTACTGTATGCCAAAAAAATCAGTTATCATAGTCAATATCAATGAATATAGATATGGCCCATTCAAAGCTCTGACTAAATGAGTACAACAAACAACACTGCAAGCATATACTTTTGAATCACTCTCATGAAGCCTTAAGAAACCCCAGTAACAAAAAGCATCATGGAGTGCCTCAAGATATTTCTGACTGAAGACATGAGAATGGATCCCTGTGAAAATAGTTCTATTTTCTGAGAGAATGAAAAAGGAATACAGCAACAGGCTGCGCATGGATGG
Source organism: Carassius auratus (assembly GCF_003368295.1). NCBI lineage: Eukaryota > Metazoa > Chordata > Actinopteri > Cypriniformes > Cyprinidae > Carassius > Carassius auratus. Next base: position 14,370,045 of record NC_039251.1, on the reverse strand, counting down.
GAACTGGGAAAGTGTTTCAAGGTACAACTGGACAATCAAACAATACTGATTATCTATTTAAAGATATATTTTTTTAATGAAATGCTGTTACTATCAATACAAATTTCTATTTATGTGGTGTTCTGTGCTGAGTAGCTCTGCCAACTGTGACATCTCCCAAATAATTAAATAAATAGCCTACATACATACATGATAATAAACATTACATATGGTCTGATTGGCAGGGATTGTGCAAGGTTGTACTCTTCACAGGAAACTTTTCATGGCTAGATAAGAAAAAGTGTATCAGTCCCTCCTCTTGGCTCCTCTTGTAATTTTGCTAAATGCAATTACAAACTAATATAAAATGGAAAAGTAGAAAGGTAAAATATGAGACAATTCTTTTTTCTGGCAAAAATATCACAGTGTGGGAGGATTGATCAGGGCCAGACTCATTTCAACACTTACCCTATCCTGTGGTGAGAGTGAAATGGAACCACCAGGTTTATTTGTGGAATCTAAATAAACCATTCAAAAAAATAACACCCTTAAAACTGCTCCGTTCATACATTCTGTAGATTAGAATTCTCTAGAACTGTCCACGGCTCTACTGTCAATTAAAACAAGATACTGTTACTGTCCCAAGAAATGTGTCATGTCTGACATTTATAACATGAAACAAGATAGAATATCTTGATGAAACATGAAAAAACTAACTTAGTTACACATTTGAAAAGTCAACCTCACATCGACTTTGCATACAATTTTTCTTATACACAGATGTGCACACACGCACACATTGGGTTTCTATGTTTTTTGGTGACCCCATAGCTGTAAAAAAAAATGTCCCTTCAATGTCAAAATATGCGGGTATTATACTTCCTAAGGGGGCATTTGGTCCTCATAATGTAGGGAATACCATGAACTCTCACAAATGTACTGTATATGTGAAAGTATTTAATTTTCAGAGTTTGCATTTATCCTTAAAGATACTTCAGAAATCATTCTAACATGCTGATTTGGTGATCTAATTAACACATTCTTACTGAACAAAAGTATTACTTGTTTGAATGTTTGAATGGTATTGTATATGTATATACTGCACATAACAAAAATAAGTATTTATTTTATTTAATATTATTTAATAGTAATAAACTGAATTAATGGAAAACACCACAAAATACTGTTTCATATACATACTTCATTAAAAAATGGCTTCTGAATATGTTGTGTAACAGTCACTGTTCTCCCTTTAGTTTAACATTTGAATCCTGTTCAACTGATTCAGATACATTCAGCATGTCATAAAAATAAAAATAATTGCTTGTGTAAAGTTTGGCTTGAGCTATTAAAAGGGATAAGGCTTTGAAAAGAATAATCCAATATAAAACATAACACATCATAACCTTAGGTTAATTGTTTGAATTAATTGTTTATTGTTCGTGGTATAATGGAAATGAATGGTGAATGAATCTGTCTATTTTCAGTATGTAGAAGACGTGCTAAAAATCACACAAAGCTAAGCCTAATCAAACAGACAAACAATTCCCTGCCAAAAAAATTCAAATAAATTGTCTGTCAATTCTGAGCCTCTGAGAGTCTGAAGGTTAAATGTAGTGTCTTAATTAATGCTCCATTTTCAGAAATCCTTCTATCTAGCAGGTGGCCAAACATTTTAAGAGACAGTTACTGATGACTTTATTACAAGGTAACAGAGGTTCTTAGGCAGCAAAAGAAAAGCCTATGGAAATAAAAAACAACCCAGAAGAGCTGTCATAAAGCCACTGTGAGGGAAAACACACACACAAAAAAAACATCCAGTTGTTACTTCAATTAAGGTCAGCCATTGAAATGCGCTTTACAAAAGCCACCTGTATTCTTGGACACCAATCACAATCTAGCGCTCTATTTTTGGATTGCCCCCATCTGTGCTTGAAGCACCTATAAAATAGGCAATTTTACAGGTGGAACCGTGGATCAGTCAACTGTGTCTGAGGGATAACCGATCTGGGCATGCGAAGATGCCTGGAGCTTGACAGCCTGGTGGATTGAAGGACCAACACAACTCATGTCATTTACTCAGAGTGAGAAAAGCACAGAGAACAAAAGAAATCACAGGAAACCATTGGCCTTCCCTTTCAATTTATACTATTACTTTTACTATTTATGTATGATGTAGTTATAGTTATGACAAATTGCAAAAGTAATCATGAAAATTGTGATGAGTTGCTGGTTTCTTTTGGCTTCTGTCTCTCTTTCTCTCTCTCAACAATTTAAACAATTGCTGAAATATGTTGCCGATGTGCTGGAGGAGAGAGGTGACATGCTGTTATCCACAGAGACATCCGACCTCTAATTGCTTTCAAAAGCCATTTCCTATGATATTTGGCCACAGCAGAAGTTCATTTGCATCCTATGAAGAAGGTGCCTTGTTTTTTCATAGTGCGCTTGTCGAATGGTTCACGCTTTCTCACGCTAATTATCCTATGAGTCATCGTTACCTGTGCATCACGGCCTCATAAAAAGGTAAAAATAGACAGAGAACAAGATGGAGAACTGTATTAATTAACACGGCTCACCCTGTTTTTCCTCAAATGCAGGGAAGATAAAATTAAACAGTTTAAGGCTACAATCGTGCTAGTTGAGGAATGTTTTTAGATGTATTGTGATTCAACAGTTCAGAAAGCACATTGTAAAAGTATTATAACCTAATTTACTTTTAAATCAGATCTTATTATTTAGGGTTTTTCTGACAGTGAATGGAGGGATATAATAAGTTCTTATAATTCAACTTTGATGCTAAAGAAATAAACTGTATTTTAAAATACATTAAAATAAAAAAATTATTTTGTAAAACTGTATATTAGTTATATTTAACTGTATTAAGTAACTGTAATAAATGCATCCTTGGTGAGCATCCTTCAAAATATTTCAAAGATCTTACCGACCACAAAGTTTCAAACTGGTGTATAAAATAAGCAAAATAAGTAGAATAATTATCACAATCTTACCTGTTTTAACTTCTTCAAGTCTTCATCCAACTCAAGATTGTCCAAAATCACAGCCACAAAAAGACTCAGGAGGATCTAAAAGACAAGAACTTACTGAATTTAGCTTTCGTTGCAATTTGCCAGTACATCCTTATATGCATTTAGGGCAATGTTTAGACAAAACAAATCAGCCATTCGAAGATATTTAAGACAATTCTTTCATTAGTCACATATGGTAACTGAACATCAACAGCAGTTTTAAGACAAACACTGTAATGTGGCCTCAATATTCTTTGCCATACATCGTCAGTAGGTGTATTGTGCTCATAGGGTGATGTTGACAGATAATCTGTCATGCAAACATGAGTTCTGTCCAAGATGTAGTTATGATCCAAAAATTTAAATTCCATTTGAAAAATTATATGCTATTGGACATGGAACCACATGTCATAGGCAAACAAAAATGTTACACAATAAACACAGCAAACAAAAGATTAGATGCTCAGGACAGCAACAACAACAAAAATGTAGTAAATCAATCACAGCTGACTGTGCCTTAGATGTCATCAGTGCTTTGATATTTAATGACACTTCTCCTTATGTGTGTGCCCTAAAAAAATGCCCTAAAGGTGTGTTTTTTTTTTTAAAGATACAACTACAAGTGAAGGAAGTGTTTGATGTCAGGTGTGACGACTATAAAATGCATGTGTGTTAGGATGTTTCCAGAGGCTATTTACTGCTATATTTTCTAAGCAAGTGTTGTTTCTGTTCATGGGTGGGAGACAGCACAGAAATGTATCCATGTCCACTTTATACACAACACAAGTTTTCAGGCTACAAGCAGTCAGATACTCACAGAACAAACTCAGATTTACTCCTTAAAGTCTTTATAATTACTGTCTGAAGAAAACATAGCAGGCAGTAGTCAACTGCTGTACTACAGAAAGTCCTGCACACAGACTGATCCGCTTTACTCACATTCACTAAAAAACGAAGTATCTTAGACATCAGCTAGAATGCTGCATCTCTTCAAACCACAGAAAACTATCCATTAGAGGTTGGAATACTGCTCTCACTAACATCCAACCTGCTACAGGATCACAGAATATTTTCTCTTGATGGCTAGATCAAGAGAGGAAAGGGAGGATGAAATATGATTCATTTTCTAACAGTCTGGTTAGCTCTCAGCAGCATGAATGCTAGCTTAATTTTAGATGTATTTGCTTTGCTTTGTTGCTGCGTGCCTGAAATTGGGAACACACAGAGCATGTGCAACACATTGAACGGGCGTCCTTTATTGGATACCACAATGAAAATTAAGGTGATGATGTAGATCATGCTTCAGACAAGTCTCATCACACACTGCCAGTTTAGTTTCCAGGATTAAATTTTGAAACACTGAAAATCCACTGGTTACCCACACATTTATATGATTGGATAGCATCACCAAAATACTATATGACATATTTTTGTATATTAAAACCCAGAAACAAGTTAGTGTTTAGCACTTTATAACTTCCGGTTCCATTGTGCTGAAGTTAGTGTGTTTTTTGAATGGGTTTTTAGTTTAAAACCTGAAATAATTTTCCAGTTTTATTCTTTAAAATAAAATACATCAGTAATAACCCCTTTTGGTTTTTAAAAACTTAACTTGTCTAGAAAAAAGCGGTTGCTAACCAAAGTTAGAGTTGTTTAAAAGGGACTACTGGTTGTCGAGGATCTTAAAAAATCATCACACTGAACAGGAAAATGGATCTAATCATTAGTACTCATTGTTTTTATAATCACACTCTTGCAAACTATTATAACTTTGTCGGAAGCCTAATAGTGGTAACACTGAAGTCATGCAACTGTGGTGAAGTTTGCCTACATTTAGATTTTAACTTTTGGTGATTGTATTTAGGCTTTAAAATTTGTGTTAAAGTTGTGTTGTATTATATTGTAAAGACGATGATGAACAAAATGTGTAGGAATTCAAAACTTTTGTTTGGTTACAGAGCATATTTTGTGCAATATTGCAAAAGCCAATGGAAAAATCGTGACTGGGTGAGGATAACTTTCAAGTTGGCCTTCAAAAATATGTCATCTCTGTAGCACGATTTAAAAATCCTTTTGTTTTATCTGACAGAAAATGCACAAATAATTATTTTTACCAGTGTAGCAAACAGGTGGTAGAGAATGAAGTATATGGCCACCACTGGAGCCCACATCTGTCCCACTGCCACCAGAGTTTGGTCCATGACATCCACCCATCCCTCCTGTGTAAGAATCTGAAACATGGACATAAATGCCTGCAGGAAAAAAAAAGAGAAATCATTAACTTTTTATTTTTTATCAGACTGGATTCTTTATTCTTTTATGAGAAAACAACAAAAGCCCTTTACATGCTTGACAGCCCCCAGTGCCTCATCTGGATATGGGTGAAAACTTAAAACTTGAATAGTTAATAGGCATAACAGATGTATGTTTTCATGAATTTGATAGATGGTGCTAATTGTCCTGACCCCTGACCTTTCCAGTCATCAAAACAAAATGGAAATTTGAAAAGTAACAAGGCAGAGTAACATTTTTTCATTTGTTGCTTTTCCTAAATATATAATCATGTATTTACAAGGATTGTTGACTGACAGTGCTGCGACAAAATAAGACAAGATAGAGCACAACATTCACTGAAATGGATGCAAATAAAAATAAGGAAGAAGAAAAAACAGTGTGCCCCAGGTCTCAGATTCATACGAAGATTTGAGACCACATTTTCATAGCCTTTTTTTTTCATGGAAGTCAAATGAAGGTCTAAACCCAGCTGGTCCAGAGCCTGGTCACAGTCACACTGTCTCTGAGTGACTGCAGATGAAGATAATTTTGCAACAGGTCTATTGACAAGGGAGCTGGGTAAACATCATTATCTTCAATGGTTATCGTGCCACCCGCCTTGGATATGAGCGGCATCTGTTTATGTGAGCCCCTCCAAATCCCAGCACGCATTGGGATCAGTGGAGTCCCACTAATAACGGAGGATAAAAAGACACCACTAATGAGAACCCCTCTCATGAGCACATAGTATCAAGAAACGTGGAATAGAGTCTTACATCTGCTGACAAATAAAGTAGTATATTTGATTTAGAGATATTTTGGTCAACACTGGTTTTTGAGTTCTTCTCTATATTTCACCAGTGTTTTTCTGACGTTACGATTGTAAGTATTTTAACATCTCAGCTATTTGAATCACTTATAAAAATGGTCAAGATACAAAAATCTCCAATCGTAATTCGCAGATTTCAAGAACTTTATTTGCTCCTCCAACACCAAATTTTTTCAACAATTGATTTTTTGATATACAACTACTTTCTATGTCTCCAGAAACAGGGAGATTTACCCGTGGAAATGTGGTGAAACGATCCAAGTCCTCCACAAAGCAGAACATCTGCAGACTGATGGCAGACATCACTATGAGCAGACTGGCAGTGAAAACCACTAGACTGCCGAGTTTTTTCCCTGGACCAAAAATCTTATACACAAAGTCTTCCAATGCCGGAGAAATCTTTATTAGACGGACCACTCGCAAAACCTGCAGGTAAGATGGAAGAACATTTCAGTTTTCTTAATTTAAACCAACTTATCAAAGCATAATCCAACAGATACATGCACAGAATCATCTTTTTACATATGTTTGACATAAATATTACCATGAAAAATATCACCAGAAGAATATAACTTTGGAGCATATTGGTGTTTGTTTTATTGATTTTTAATGAGCAAACACTTTTATCAGGTTCTTTCCAGAGTAACCTGGCTACAAATGGCATTGTTGCTCAAGCAGTTATTAAATTACTTTAGTTGACAACAAATTTTAGCAATGATATATCTAGGTTGAGTTTTGATTAAAAGCAGAGAATAGATATTGATCCATTTGCTTCTAGGTGAATGTGACCTGAGAGTACTCCTGCTGTCGTTACTTTTAAATCTAGAAAAACCATCCAACAATCCTCAGCAGAAGGTCTTTCTTCACATCAGACACACTGACAAATGTGCTTTGTTTTGGCTTTCGTTGCTTCAGAGATCTAAAACTACAAATGCTTGTCTAATGATGCTGACCATTGGTCATAATATTGCAACTCTTGATTTTATTTCAGTTAAATTCTAATTATATATTAAATACACTGAAAGTAACTTCAGTTTGAAAGCATCTTCCCAATCCATAAATGAAAATTCTAACTAGGAAGACAATGAACTTTACTTGGGGACACTTTGTGTAATGCACAAGAGATTTCTTACTGCATACTGTAGCTTGAGAACCAATGGAAATCGAGTACTAATTAGGCTCTCCAGAAAATAAATGTAAGACCTATTGAATATGGCAAACTGGAAAGCAAAGGTTTAGTTTGACCTTTACAGTAAAAAAATAAATACATGACTGGTCTTTCTTGTAAAGAGCTAGAACAGTCTTAAAAACTGCTTATTAAATTATTTTTTGTGAATGAACATTTTGCAGAATCTGCAAGGTCTATGTCAACTTATAACCTCAACTTGTTACACACTTTGCAGCTATGTGTTGCTGATACAGTATGTACCTAACTCACACTGATATAAAAAACATCTTCAAGCACATAAATGTAAACATAAATGTTAATAAAAGTTAGAAAAACAATTACAGAACATTCAGTAATGCAAAGAAGTAATTATGTTCAAAAAGTTTTAGAATATGAGCCAGACATAGCAATTTGTGACAATGACTCATTTCACTAATGATGGAAAAATATAGAAATCTATTTACAAATCAAATTTAACATGGTGACTGCTCATGAGCCCAGACATGAGGGGAGGATATGAATATTCACGGTTGGAGCTCCGCCCCTCCTGCTGAGAGAAAACTGGAGGGAGAGCGCAGGTTGTGTCCTTAATGAGGCTTGTCAACGTGAGCGTGCTTCATCCATTCCCATTCCCTGCAGCTGCCTGGAGATGTATGAAAACAGCTCCGCCATGGCCACCAATATCGTTATTACCCTGCATTAGTGCATGATTAGCATCTCAGAATCTAGCAGGTGCTGTACTCATGCAGGGAGCCTTTTACAAATGCTGTGGCTGCATCTGTCATGGCCTCAGTAAAAATAACGTAATTTGTCAAAATGTTACCATCAGAATCAATAATGTCTGGAAACTAATCTTAAATTTACAGAGACTGTATTTTGTCTTTTTGTCTAAAAATAAGCATGGTAACTTGTTAGCAGATGACAAATTAGATAAGAAAGCAAATCAAGTCAAAGATGTTCCTAAAATGTTGTATGTTTTTATTGGTCTTACATCGCAAGCTTCTAACCCTACACCTTAAGTTGAATTCAGGAACATGTTGCAGGTTTGCTTGAGTAGCTGTACGATAAATTTCAGCGATGCCTAGTTCTAGATTATCTTTGAATCTCTAACCTGGAAGTAGGTGAACTGCGAGTGGTAGAGATCAGGGTAGATATGCAGAGTGGTGCCCACTACAAGCAGAGACTCAAACTTGTGTAGAGAGGAACTAATGTAGCCAGTGAAGCCCAAACACCAGATTTTAAGCAGGGCTTCCAAATCAAACAGCACAGTGAAAGCAACCTGAAAATGACAGAAAGAGACAATGAGAGGCAAGAAGTATTATAATGGAGAGCTGTTCCTTGTGTGCACATTTCTTAGTAATTTCTTTTTAAGTATCTCTAGAGCCTTTGGTTTTTGCAAAGGGAACACGTATGTGAATACACTCACATTCAAACAAAGAGGGCTGAAGAACCATTTTCATTCATAATAACTCAGATTTTTCATGTATAAGATACAATAAATAGGAATGACGTAATGGGAAATAAATGCAATCTCAGGGAGATGCATTAAGGCATGAGCATGTCTAAAGTGTCTAAACAAAAGTAGTACTTCCCCAGTTTTCCCCCCATTTAGTCTGATTCAAATAAAGAGCAGCGTGGATTAATGATGAGATGGATCGGTCTGTGAATATGTGGGGTGCCTCTTCCTCCTTATCTCTCACTTTCAGCTTGGAGTGGGCGGATGGCCACACTCCTCTATCTGTCTTTGTTCCCACTGTGCCGCCTGCATACTGATTGCAGAGGCAGTGCGTGGCAAACAGGACACATACACACATACACACACCAACCGGGCACTCGCTAAAATGGAGTGTTGCCCACAAGCTGTTTGCGCCCACGCTGTCACTCAGTTGATTTAATCTCAGGGTTTTTAAGGCGACAGAAAGTGATGAGGAAATGTATATATGAGCTTTCAGCAAAATCTGATCTGCTGATGTGTTTGAGTGCAATAACAGTATAAGGGTTCTTCTGCCCATCTCATAACTCAGGATAACAATGCAGAATTGTGTCTTTTAAAACTAATAAGCATTGCCAAGACAAAGAAAAAGCAGAAAACCCATGCCAGAAAAGTTCATTATCAAGTAGCATCTTGACACTGAATATCTGTAAAAGAGGTGAAGGTTTTCACAGTGGGATTCAAATTATGCAGTCCCCGTAGCACCTAGCATGAAAAGTGATCAGGGCGTGACTAGTAACATCTGGGGCATCCATTTTAGGCATCAGATATATGCTGTGTCCCAGATAAAATCTTAATTAAAAATGATAATTAATTGCAAATTAATGTATTTTTTTGTATATAATTTTCAGCTATATATATATATATATATATATATATATATATATATATATATATATATATATAGATCTGTTCAATTTATCCCAAAAATTGAACATAAAATAAAATAAACTGTATGACATTTTATTACATGGTATTTTAACTACAGATAGATATGTGTAATTTTATCAAGGTTATATGTTTGCATTGGTTATATGGGTATATGTAAATATGTACATTTACAGTGGGTACAGAAAGTATTCAGACCCCCTTAAATTTTTCACTCTGTTATATTGCAGCCATTTTTTTAAATCATTTAAGTTCATTTTTCTCCTCAATGTACAAACAGCACCCCATATTGACAGAAAAACAAAATTGTTGACGTTTTTGCACATTTATTAAGAAAGAAAAACTGAAATATCACATGGTCCTAAGTATTCAGACCCTTTGCTCAGCAGTGTTGGGAGTAACGGCGTTTAAGTATAATGGCATTACTAACAGAGTTTAATTTTCAGTAACGGAGTAATCTAATTAATTACTTTTCCCATCGTTGCAACGCCGTAATCTTTACTCAGCATGTAAAGTGTCGCTTTACTACAATTTGGTTGAATAAAATGCGAGGTGTCATGCTTTGGCTAGTGGCTACATATCAGCTGCCTGACACCATTGCAAATCCGATGATGATTGGCTGGGTGGGCGGTGCCCTGCCCACGGTATCGCACTGCACGATCTGACAACTTCTAAACACAAGACAGCATCAGCGATAATGGCGTTCTCGAACTGGAAGTACCGGAAATTAAAGGCGAGAATGTTTCTGTAACATGCACGGTATGCCCAGGAAAAAAAACTTTATCCACGTCTGCCTCAAGCAACTCAAATCTTATGAACCACCTCACATCAACACATGCTAACATGTTACTGTACTGAATATTTAATGCTGTGTTCAAACCAGACGTGACTGTAGTTGGACGCTTGAACATTTTGAGTTCATATGCTTCTTTCGCGCAAACAGACGCAAATTTGCATCATGGGGGGGCTTCTGCCAGCTGAGTTCAGGCAGCATTTTCAACCACCATTTTTATTCAGATAGTTTTCTAAATATTACTGTTATCGTGTCATGAAATGTAGTTTTAAAAGTATTTCATGCAATAATGTAGTTGTTTTAAACTCAAATATACGGTTTATTTAAAAATGTGTTTCGCCAATTTTCGGAGGTTGTCTATTCGCGTCTTTGCATTGACTTAACATTGAAATCACTCGCGCCAGACACTCTATTTGCATCTGATGTGAACACACCATAAGAGTTGGATAGTGTTCTGTTTATTGTGCAGTAACTTTAAGCCTAATATACAGTTACAGAGATTTGCACTAATGGCCAGGTTTCCCTTTGTTTCTTTTTACCCAAGTTTAAATTTGTTTGTCTTAATTTTATACTTGAATTTTATTTTCATTATTAATTTTTTATATGTTTTTATTTCTATGCATATCATATGGCAGGCTGCAATCTATTGAGTTCAAATAAATACAACATTTTCTAAAATACTTATAGTGTTTTTATTCTTCAATCAGTTACTATAAACATGTTAAGGTGTTATAGGACGTAATAGTGTTATAGAACATAAAAAATAATGTCACCGTTACTTTGCTAAGTAACTAATTACTTTTACAATGTGGTAACTGAGTTACTAACTCAATTACATTTTGGGAGAAGTAATTTGTAACTCTAACTAATTACTTTTTTCAAGTAAGATGACCATCACTGTTGCTCAGTATTTAGAAGAAGCACCCTTTTGATCTAATACAGCCATTAATCTATTTGGGAAAGATGCAACAAGTTTTTCACACCTGGATTTGGGGATCCTCTGCCATTCCTCCTTGCAGATCCTCTCCAGTTCTGTCAGTTCTGTAAACGTTGGTGAACAGCCATTTTAAGGTCTCTCCAGAGATGCTCAATTGGGTTTAAGTCAGGGCTCTGGCTGGGCCATTCAAGAACAGTCAAAGAGTTGTTGTGAAGCCACTCCTTCATTATTCTAGCTGTGTGCTTAGGGTCATTTTCTTGTTGGAATGTGAACCTTCGGCCCAGTCTGAGGTCCTAAGCACTCTGGAGAAGGTTTTCGTCCAGGATATCCCTTCACTTGGCCGCATTAATCTTCCCCTCGATTGCAACCAGTCGTCCTGTCCCTGAAACTGAAAAACAGCATGATCCTGCCACCACCTTGCTTCACTGTTGGGACTGTATTGGACAGGTGATGAGCAGTGCCTGGTTTTCTCCACACATACCGCTTAGATTTAAGGCCAAAAAGTATTATCTTGGTTTCATCAGACCAGAGAATCCTTCAGGTGTTTTTTTTAGCAAACTCCATGGGGGCTTTCATGTGTCTTGCACTGAGGAGAGGCTTCCGTCGAGCCACTCTGCCATAAAGCCCTGACTGGTGGAGGGCTGCAGTGATGGTTTACTTTCTACAACTTTCTCTGGAGCTCAGCCACAATGATCTTTGGGTTCTTCTTTACCTCTCCCACCGATAGCTCAGTTTGGCCGGATGGCCAGCTCTAGGAAGGGTTCTGGTCGTCCCAAATGTCTTCCATTTAAGGATTATGGAGGCTACTTTGCTCTTAGGAACCTTAAGTGCAGCAGAAAGTTTTTTGTAACCTTGGCCAGATCTGTGCCTTGCCACAATTCTGTCTCTGAGCTCTTCAGGCAGTTCCTTTGACCTCATGATTCTCATTTGCTCTGACTGACATAGACAGGTGTGTGGCTTTCCCAATCAAGTCCAATCAGTATAATCAAACACAGCTGGACTCAAATGAAGGTATAGAACCATTTCAAGGATGATCAGAAGAAATGGACAGCACCTGAGTTAAATATATGAGTGTCACAGCAAAGGGTCTGAATACTTAGGACCATGTGATATTTCAGTTTTTATTTTTTTATAAATCTGCAAAAATGTCAACAATTCTGTGTTTTTCTGTCAATATGGGGTGCTGTGTGTAAATTAATGAGGAAAAAATTAACTTAAATTATTTTAGCAAATGGCTGCAATATAACAAAGTGTGAATACTTTCTGTACCCACTGTATACAGATTTATATATTTATTTGTTTTATATGATTATATGTCCATCTATATGTAGCTCCGTGGTCTTGTACAGCACAACATTTATATCCCACATATAGCGGAATGAAAATAAACTTGAATTTGAACTTAAAGGGATAGCTCACCCAAAAATGAAAATTCTGTTATTAATTACTCACCTTCATGTCGTTCCAAAACAGTAAGAAGTTTGTTCATCTTCAGAACACAAATTAAGATATTTTTGATCTCAGATTCTAATCTGAGAGCTTTCCGACCCTTTGAAGATCTTACAAAGGTCTTACAGGTTTGGAACAACATGAGGGCAAGTATTTTATGACAGAATTTTCATTTTTGTGTGAACTATACCTTTAACAACAGATGTGTTTCTCATCTCAAATTAAATCAGTAATATATCATATTTAGCAACTGGTAACTATCATTGTGTTTCCGCAAAATCTCATTGTGCTCATGTGAAATTGCTAGACATATTAAAAAATAAATGTAAAAAATCAAATTTCTAAGAATCGATTTTGACAGGTCTTACCTCAGCCAGGTAGAACTCGTCATTGGTGAGTTTATGGTCCTCACCCCTGTGGTAATTGCTAGCAGCTACAATCACGTCAACGGCCACCATACTGAGAATGAACATGTGGAAAACTGAAGATCGCATCAGTTGCTGCAGAGAGAAAAGATCAGACACAGTGTTGCTGTTAGTTTAGCGAAATGCTAACAAAGTCCTTTTGAGACATGTCAGTGCAGACAATATTTTGTCAACTGTGCATATCTATTATACCTTCTATTCCTAGAGCTAAATCTCCTCTTGCTTTTAATGTCTCTAGATGTGTATTCTCTCTTATGAACAAGTAGGCCGACTGCTTCCTCACACTGAGTGTAGCTGCCGGAAGAACATTATTTTCCACTTGATTCTCCACTCTTGTATAATGGAACCCTTTAATCACAGTAAGGACTGAGCCAACTAAATGGACTCTCACTGCCTGAGCCCTCAGCAGGCCAAATGAACCCATCTCAGACCCATTACAGACCCAGGAACATGAGGCAGGAAAGACAACTTAATTTAAACCCAGACTGAGCCACCTGTCTGCTGCCCATGAAATCTGTCTCCACTTGAGACTGAGGCAGGTATTTTTTCCTCTAAAAGTTAGCTGCAACATTGGATGAATTAAAATAGAGGTAACTCAAGCACCATTATAAAGAAATGTTCCTACCACAAACCATGACATCCAGAGCACTGTTATTTTCTTTCTTTTTTTACTTTATATTTTGAGGTATTTCTTATTATTGCCATTAAAAGGCTACAGAAGCCCATTTTTTTCACTCCTAACTCTGCCAAGTTTCCTTCAGTGATGGAAGAAAAAACACTGACTAATATGACATAATCTTTTGGGTCATGTGTCTGGGAGCCAGCATTCTAGATAAACAGCTGTCTCTGGAGCTGGTATCATGGGTCTCTGAGTACAAAATACAACATATTAAAGCCGTAAAGGTAGCAAACAACCAAGCTAACAGGAGTGATAATAACAGAAAATAAATAACTGACAAAATGAGAATGTGTTTATTAATTTACTGTATCTGCTATACCTGCCTAGCATGATTTTATTAGAAACAGCTTTGCTAGTATTACTAATAGTATATTTCTATTATTGTCATCACACAGTTATATTTTCCTACATTACCCAATCACTTAAAGTAAATAAAAGTATAAAAGCAAATTAAATTTTCATAGACTGTATTTTGTATTAAGGTGAGTGAAATGTGCATTGAGCTGTATTTATTTAAAGGGGGGGTTAAATGCTCGTTTTAACTCAATATCCTGTTAATCTTGAGTACCTATAGAGTAGTATTGCATCCTTCATAACTCCAAAAAGTCTTTAGTTTTATTATATTCATAAGAGAAAGATGGTCTGTACCGATTTTTCCCGGAAAAACACGACCGGCTGGAGGCGTGACGTGTGGGCGGAGCTAAAGAATCACGAGCGCCAGTAGGCTTTTGCGTTGAGAGCGTTTGGAAACTGTGACACCGTGAGGACAAAACAAACCAAAACAAACCATGGCTAACAGTCAGATTCAGCGTATATTTATGATCCAGAATCAGATCCAGAGGCTGAAATTTAACAAGAGCAGCATCAGCAACAACGTCTCTATTTGTAATGAACTGAAACTGTATAGCGGTTTTGGAAAATGACTAAGTTCCACTTTGTCGTCTTTTTTTTTTTTTTTTTTTTTTAAGCTGTACATGTGGAAAGTGCAGTTTGATGACAACATTGCATGTTGTTTACTTGATGTGCTTACGCGCCGATAGCTAAGTTAACAACACAGAGATATTTGAAGCAGTTTTACTCACCGCATGCGGTTCCAACACACGATCGTGACCCTTTTTCGTTGGGACTGCATTATCCTTAAGAAATAAACGATGTGCAAATCCGTCGTCAAACTGGGCCTTGTTTGTAAAACAAGCATCTTCGAAATGCAGGGGAACAAACACAAACACTTGCACAACTCCGTTGATGCTCTGTAAAAATAACTCCATCCACTGGTCCCTTAATGCTGTTTCTCTTTTGGTAATCTGTGCAGGGTTGTCTTACCCTGGCAACCAAAAACACACTCCTTTTGTGACATTTCGCGACGCTCTCGCTCTGATCAGTGAACGTCTGTTGTGCTCTCAGTGCTCTGCTATACGGGAGCGCGCGCTCTTCCGGCAGACGTGCCCTTAGGACCCATATAAGGAAATTCCGCTCCATCTAACGTCACACAGAGCCATACTCGAAAAAAACTTTCCGAAACTTGTGACAAACCGGAAGGAGTATTTTTGGAACTTAATTTTTTAAACTTTGTCCATGTTTAGCATGGGAATCCAACTCTTTAACAGTTTAAAAAACTCAGTATGCATGAAATAGCATTTCACCCCCCCTTTAAAGCAAGTGACATTTTTTATTATCAGACGGGTCCATACCTGTTTTATACCCACAGTTCTTTCTATAGTTAAAACTGGAAAACTATTACAAAAAATTACTCCATGCAGAAAATTAGGGCAAGTTCAAGCTTTTTTTGTGAAGACAAAAATGTTTACAAGCCAACTTAAAAAAATATGTTTAGTATTTTTATTATAACTATTATTATTGTGTTATTCCAGGTAAAATACAAAACCCACAATTCTGACGGAGAGCCACCAAACAGAGAAGTAATTGTTGTCATGGAAACCGGAATCTGGGGAACAGAGCTCAACAAAAACCACCCACTCCCATAAAGCATTGCGCATGATGCAATTATGTATATAGTCTCATTACACTCTGAAAGAATTACAATTTTTGCATAACTTTAAATAGTCTGCAATAAACTTCAAATGTATGGTACTTCTGACCCTTTTACATATTTTGCAATGCTTTAAAGTAATGTGAGTACTGGCAGACAGGGGACAGGATGGAGTGTTTGGGAAACATGTTTGGAAGCAATATTTCTATTTCAGCAATTCTGCTTTGTGCCCCTAGTGGCACAAAATGAACACACTCAACCTTTAACTCCAATTCACCAGCTATGTACACACAGAGGAAATACCAAACATGACCAATGATAGAGAGCCAATATCTAGTTCACTTCAGTGTCATGACACAGTGGGTGGCACGGTCTAACTTGTATAAGCACTCGCAACTTGGGTGCATTTGTGTGGTATAAAACAATGAGAAGACACACCAAAGAGATGTAGATAAAATGCAACATATACACTCAACTGTCCAAATATATTAACACAGCTTGTGGGTGGGTGGAAAATCTTAAAACGAGCTAGAGAGAGAGGAAATGAAAAGAGACCAAAAAAAACCTGAGGAAAAGGAGACAGAAAACAAGAACAGAGGAAGGACCTTTTGGAAGACCAACAGAAATAATCCTACATCTTTAGGAACAGCCAAAACAGTCAATAACAATAACAAAAAAGTGATTAAATCCTCTTTAAAAGAGAGAGAGAAGGTAAACCAGTCTGCAACAGCATCAAGCTCTTCCTTTTGCTTGATCTGTCCGTACTGATATATTTATCTAATAGAAGTAAAATGGAGCATTATTTTATTACTTTATATACAGATAAAGCATTTAGGGGAGATCCTGCCTTCCTTACAGACCACTTTTTAACATTAGTCACTTAGACAAATGCTGAAAGCAAAAGACAGCAAGAAGCAAGTAAATAGAAATTGGTTCATTAAGTAGAGAGGTGAAAGACAGAGAGATTTTGTGGCAGGGTTCATAGGCAGAGACATAAAAAGTGACATTCTCCCTCCGGGTTTGACAGCCAGACTGAGCCACATGTGGAACAATGCGGCCCCACATCACATACAACCTTCAAAATAAAGCTTGCCTTTGGAAAGACAATAGCAAAAAGGGCATACAAGAAGAGATTATCTGAGAACAGATTTTCTCTTCTTCTTTGTGTCCAGAGGCTGTCCATCTGCCCAGAGAGATATATCGACTGCAGTTCCTTAGACTTGTGTATGTTGTAAATGGAAGGTAACGGTTTTTGTAATTGGCTATTAAACCATCCTTAACCCTGCTAGGGCTCTGGTTGGAGTGAAGTAAAGTAATCTAAAAAGCCAAGTGAACACTATGCACAATGCATAGGTTTTTTTAAACAAGTAGTCAAGTTGAAGACCTACAAAAGTCTACAAAATAACTTTGCTCTACAGTTGTCAAAAATTTAAATTAAATTAAAGTATTTACTCAAAAAACTCTCCTCTTGATTACTTAACTTTTAGTTTTGCAGTCTTCTTTGACTGTGAGAGGTCAGTGGGATGTTTTAAATTATTTCTTGTTTTATGGTGCTAAATTTCCTGCACCGTCTACCTTTATTTGATTTATTCTCAGGTTAGGTAACGTAAGTCAAATCTGTCCTATCTCATAAGAGTTCATACTTACAAAACAGGTCAAAGAAGACTTCTCCGTGGTCTGTTCCCTTTCGAAAGCTTCAGTTGATGCCACAGGTGCATCAACCAGGTTTTTTGTTTTCAGATCATTCTGTGCATGTGTGCGTCAAGAAGATTCTTTTCGTCAGCTACAGATCTTTGTAGGATGAGTCAACGAAACGGTAAGTGTTGTGTTCCTCCATGCTCTTGTCCTATGTATGAGCTGGATACTCATGATTACTGTTCTGTTTGTTTGGGGGAAGAGCGTGGTTCTGGCTTTAGAAATGGGCAAGTGCGAGTATTGTGAACTGCTCTCACTGAAGATGCTTCGTGCTCATCTGAACTATTTCCAGACCGCACCCACCTTTTCGGGTGCGGGCCCGTCCCTTTCGCTTGTGGTGTCACCGGATCCACACATCCTCTCTCATGATCTCGAAGTGCACTCCGGTGCTTCTTCGGTTCACGAGGAGGATGATATATCTCTTGGGTCTTCGGGCCATGAGCAGCCGCCTCTGAGCGTTCCTCTCGCGAGAGGAAATCGGTCGAGGAACTGCTCGAGGTGGTTACTCGCGCGGTGGACAGATTGCAGCTTGACTGGCCACGCGAACAAGAGACCCCCAAATGTAGTAATCTGGAGAATAGGTTTCTGTCTGGTGGTAGGAGAGAGAGACTGCAACATCAGTCTCTCCCCTTTTTCGAGGACCTCCATGATTAGCTGTCGAAGTCATGGAGCAAACCGTATACTTCCCGCATCTTTGTGCCCTCGACGTTGACTTTTTCAGCTATCGTGGATGCAAAGTCGTGGGGGTATTCGGAGATTCCTCGGGTTTAAAAGATGCTTGCAAGCTATATCTTTCCGCCCCCCCCCTGTTACCCTCACAAAAGCCCTCCATCCCCGCCACTTTGTGTGATTCAGGGGGGCGCTGGTTTCCAGTGAGATATTAGATGTTCCTGTGTTTCCTGCCATCATTCAGGACACGGAACATCTAACATCCCCTCAAAAGGAACTATTAAAATTGGTACCACTCTCAGAGAGTCTGGCAGTGTGGAAACTTCAGGTACTGTTTCAAGAGCTACAAACTCTTCTGGGCAAAGAGGCCATAGAACATGTTCCTCTTCCAAGGAGAGAGTCGGGCTATTAAAGCAGATACTTCCTGGTTCCCAAAAAGGGTGAGGGAGTGTGTCCAATCTTGGATCTTCGAGGCTTAAACCGTACAGTCAAAGCGCTCAAGTTCAAGATGTTAACCATCAAAATGGTCGTGTCGCAAATTGGGCATCGCGATTGGTTCATCACGATCGATCTGAAGGACGCATATTTTCATATAGACATTTTGCCTTAACAGGAAATTTCTGAGGTTCGCTTTCGGGGGCGAAGCATACCAGTTTCGGGGTCATCCATTCGGCCTAGCCTTATCACCCCGCACGTGCACAAAATGCATGGATGCAGCACTGGCTCCATTACTACTCCAGGGCATTCGCATTTTGAATTATATCGACGATTGGCTGATACTAGCACAATCGCAAGAGATGGCGCTACAACACAGAGACATCGTGTTAGCTCATCTAGTTTCTCTTGGGTTGAGACTCAACACCGAGAAAAGTGTTCTCTGACCGGCCCAGAGAACGGCTTATCTCGGGATTGTTTGGGATTCGATCATGATGCGGGCACACCTGTCTCCCGCTTGGATCAAGACAATTCGGCAGACCATGAGCAAGGTCAGGCTAGGCCAGGATCGCACTGTTCATCAGTATCAAAAGATGTTAGGTTTCATGGCTTCATGGCATAAGACCATTTCAGTTGTGGCTAAAAGCCAGAGGATTTCACAAAAGAGCCAATCCTCAAAGAATAAAAGTGATGTGCCGCGGGCCTCGTACACTATCTCTGTAGCTCAGACCCTGGTTCCTTGCATTGGGTCCCACTCTAGTGGCACCATGTCGTCGCAGACTGCTAATGACAGATGCCTCTCTAATGGGCTGGGGAGCAGTCTTGGATGGCCACCCAGCTCAAGGAGGAGCGATGGGGGTATGAGGCGAGTGGGGCATGGCCGAGAGCCGTGGGAACGTAGCGAGGCCGGTGGAGTGATTGGAAATGAGCGACACCTGCTCGACCCACCAGTCTCGAGTCCCACGGAGGAGATGGAAGGATATAAAACAGGAGCGACGACAGTGAAGGACAAGAAAGGACCAGGCCTGGATTTTAGTTTGTGTTTTGATTTTGTTTGTGTGCGGCAGTCGTCCGTGAGGGCTGCCGCGCTGTTTTGTGTTTATTTTATAATTAAAGCTTTCATTTTGATTGTCCGCCGGTTCCGGCCTCCTTTTTCCCGTGATCATGGAGTTTTTATTGTTACAGAGACTTAATATTACATGGAGGCATGTATAAAATATTTCAAAATAAAATTCGTAAAAATACAGATCACAATGCAAACAGGAGAAGTCTCACGTTACGGTTGTCAAAATCGCAATGACAACATCTTGGATCAACACTGTCCATGTACCGCAGGGTATTAAATTAATTTACATTTAACCAGTTAAAGATAGAGAGGCACTGAAATGTAGACCTTCGCTTATATATTTTTGACTTAAAAACACTGTACATGACATGATAACAGTTTGCTATTTAGGTTTGTATGTTAGCATGGACTTACCAACTTTAATGTTCATTTTAGCCAGCGATACCTTGTTAAAGCACAAGATGACATTAAAGTTCTGCTTGAGCAGATGAAAATGAGAATTTAATGACAGTATGGCAACCAGAAAATGAGTGTTTTCATCTTCATTGGGATTGGGGCTGAATGCTTAGAGACATTTTTGCTCTGATTTGTTTGGGTTTAGGAAATGTAATAAAATAAATAGTCAGAATCAGTGTTTCAAGTACCCCAGGCACATCAGTTTTTCCATTTTTGTAGCATAAACAACATCAAAACGATGAAAGCTAATGTTTCTTATGGCACTGAAACCTACAGATGTCCGAATTCTGCTCCCTGTGAAACTAATACTCAACTGTCAATGGCTCATCTCTGTTTGAGGGGAGGGGCTTATCGATAGTTCAATTGCTTAATTTTCTCTACAACATGCTTAAGTTACATGTTTGCCTGTATGAGGCCTTTCCAGGAAATAAACCAAATAACACACCCTTAAGACATAATATTTAAACTAAATACATTATAAAGTGAGGCAGGGTAATTTAATTCTTATGCATATTGCACAACACTCTATATGCTTACCAAGGCAGCATTTATCTGACCACAAATACAGTTAAACAGTAATATCGTGAAATATTATTATACAATTTCTTAATATACATTATATATATATATATATATATATATATATATATATATATATATATATATATATATATATTTATTGTTTTTTGTTGTTGTTTTTTTTATAAATGTTTTAATATACAGTATTATAACTTAATTTATTCCGCTGATGGCAAAGCTGAATTTTCAGCAGTCAATACCTACAGACCAAACCAGTACAGACCAAAAGTTTGGACACACCTTCTCATTCAAAGAGTTTTCTTTATTTTCATGACTATGAAAATTGTAGAGTCACACTGAAGGCATCAAGGGCTATTTGACCAAGAAGGTGATGGGGTGCTGCGCCAGATGATCTGGCCTCCTCAGTCACCAGACCTGAACCCAATCGAGATGGTTTATGGGTGAGCTGGACCACAGACAGAAGGCAAAAGGGCCAACAAGTGCTAAGCATCTCTTGGGGAACTCCTTCAAGACTCTTGGAAGACCATTTCATGTGACTACCTCTTGAAGCTCATCAAGAGAATGCCAAGAGTGTGCAAAGCAGTAATCAAAGCAAAAGGTAGCTACATTGAAGAACCTAGAATATGACATATTTTCAGTTGTTACACACTTTTTTGTTATGTAAATAATTCCATATATAATTCCAGATGTGTTAATTCATAGTTTTGATGCCTTCAGTGTGAATCTACTATTTTCATAATCATGACAATAAAGAAACCTCTGAATGAGAAAGTGTTTCCAAACTTTTGTGTGTATATATATATATATATATATATATATATATATATATATATTGTAGGTATATTACTACGCATAAAAGGACTTGTAGAGCTTCAGGAAATGCAGCTTGTCTTTCAGTATATCTCGAGGGAGAAAGATGAGAGAAGGACAGTGGCAGTCTGGTCTGTCTGCTGCTCTGGTCTGGGATCAAAGCTCAGAATTCAGCGAGCAGCCTCTATGACTATTATGTGACAAGACAAAGCAGTTTGACATTTTCAGCTTCTCGATGTTGGTTTTCCCTCGGGAATTTTCTCAGGGCCCTTGGCTTCACCCAAAATTTTTTCCTGGCTTTCTGAAAGGCATGTTTTACTGAAAGGTTTGAGAGCTTGCTTGTGCAATTCATCCACTGTCTACTTCAAGACTTGTCTGAATTTCTCTTGTATGGAGAACATAAACACAGCACTGTCAATGCACTCAAGGTGTGGTGGCCTACTTCTTCTGATGTTGCTGGTGCCACATGAATTCCTAGCAGAGCTGTCGCAATCAATTAAATAGCAACCTTTGTGAGGGCGGGATGCACCTCTCTCTCTCTCTTTATTTCATTGCATTTGATGCAGCCAAATTTGTATGCTCCAAATCTTCCTCCAGAAAGACATTCAGATCATCTTGTTACTGCTCCTCCTCATATGTTTGAAACTTCAGGCTTTTACCCGTCAGCTGACACACAATTAGTGTTCTTTACAGTAAGGTGCCTGTCATACTTCATCAGTTCTGTGCCAGAATCAAAGCTAGCAACAACTCAAAGGGAAGAACATTTCTTTATCATTCAGTGCACGTCAGTGGCATATGACCAAACATATACTCATTCTTAAAGGAATCGCTCCCCCAAAACTGTTATCTTTTACTCACCCACATCATTCCAATTTTTCTATTTTATATTTTTTCTGAGAAAAAGAAAAAAGTTTGAAATATGTGCTGATTGCTCTTTTAAATGCCATTAAATGGAGACGGATGCTTTCAAGCTTAAAAAGAATGATACAGCATAAAAGAATTGATCCTCAGGCCCTTTTATCCTTCTAAAGTCATACAATATATACTTGAGAAATTTTAGTTCCTCTTCAGGAACTGAAGCTGCGTCGATGCGATGCGAGCGTTTTGCTTCACTCTCAGAAGGCTATCTTTGAGGAGGGAGCCTTCACTGGCGTTTCTCACGGTGCCAGACTCGCTTTCGCCGAGACGGAGTGGTGGTTGTGCTCATGGGTTTCACTTTCGGATCTGCTGAAAGAATGTAGACGGGCAATCCCTATCTTCTTCCTTAACCACCAGATCCGGTGCCTGCTCTCGTGGGGTTCGAAAGCCCACGTTTGTGGTACTTTCTCCCTAGTGAGAGGGAGCAACGCACTGCCCATCTTTCTCTGAGGAGATTGATGTGGAAGGTGTCGATGAGCTTGCCAGTTGCACAAGCGCCAGTTGCACAAGCACCAGCTGCACAAGCACCAGTTACACAAGCATATTATGCCTAATATTATAATAAGCAGCATTATTGAGGAGTGGAGTTCGCGCGGTCGGCTCTTGGGGGGCTGATTGTGCTTTTCTCATTGTTGAGTGCTCCGCTCTCGCCGGGCGCACCAGAGGCCAGTCTCGTGAGACTGGTTCCCTTAGGAGGTCACATGGCACTGTGGGAGCCTCTGCCAAGTGTGCTTCATGGGGACCTGCCCCAAGCAGGCTCTGGTTTAGTCTTCCTAGCAGACGACGTGGGTCTGAGGACCGTCGTTTTAGAAGACTTCAGCTACGAGAGTCCTGATGCTTTGGCTCAGGACCTCAGAGAGCAGGCCCCTCTGGGGAAGAGCGGTGTACACCGCATTACATGGTGCCAGTCTCTCCTCAGTGCCCTCAGGAGATCGATCTGCCAACCCTGCTGGTGTTCCAGGGCACAGCAGTCTCCGGCGAGCGCTTCTCTCAGTTACCGCCTGGAAACGTAGCGGTGCTAAGAGGCTTGTGACCTCCTGGAAGGTTTCCAAAGCATCTAGTTTGGCTGTTTCCTGCCGGTGCGCCGCTTCAGGGCACCGAGCCAACTGCTCTGATGACACGAGAGATCAGTCTTGAGAGGCTGATTCCCTCAGTAGACTATTTGCCAGCGTGAAAACTACTGCAAAATGTGTCTCAGTGGGTTTTTCACATTGTAGTGAGAGGCCACAGAATCCAGTTCTGGTGGGCCCCAAGCAGGCTCTGGTAATGGAACAGAAGTAGACTCTCTCTGAGGATGGAGGCCATCGAGGTGGTCCCTCCTCGGGTTGGTCCTACTGCCGATACTTCACTGTTACGAGGAAGGATGAGGTGTTGTGTCCTTTTTTAGATCTGTGCTTTTTGAACCGCTCAGTCAGGGGACTGAAGTTCATCATGCTTGCACAGGCTAAGTCTGAGGACTGGTGTGTCACGATCTATCAAAAAGATGCACTTATCTCCATCCTTCTTCATCGGAAGTCCCTGAGGTTTGCTTTTTAGGGCAAAAGCCTACCAACACGGATCTTCCTCTGGCCTTGCACTCTCACCCCACACTTTCATGACTCAGTCGCATTTATGATTGGTTGATATTAGCTCAGTCAAAGCAGATGACGGTTCGGCATTGAGGTGTCATTTTCGGTCACATGAAAGAGCTGGAGTTAAGACTTAACACCAAGAAAAGTGTGCTTTCTGCAGTACAGAGAACCACTTATCTGGGCATGGTGTGGTATTCGACTACAATGCAGGCACGTATGTCACCTGCTCGGATCGAGTCGATCCTCACTGCAGTCGCAAAAGTGAGAAAAAAGGCCGGTCAATCACTGTCAAACAGTCTCAGAGACTGCTGGGTCTGATGGCAGCTGCGTCTAATGTGAATGCTATTGGCCTACTGTACATGAAACCCCTACAGTGGTGGCTCAAGACCAAGGGGTTTTCCCCGAGGGTAAATCCACTTTGCATGCTAAAGGTCATGCGGCGGTGCCTACGTGCCTTAGACATGTGGAGAAAACCTTGGTTCTTGTCTCAGGACCCGGTGCTGGGAGTTCCTTGTTGCCGCA
The DNA here is from genome assembly GCF_003368295.1 of Carassius auratus. Classification (NCBI taxonomy): domain Eukaryota; kingdom Metazoa; phylum Chordata; class Actinopteri; order Cypriniformes; family Cyprinidae; genus Carassius; species Carassius auratus. The sequence goes on along the minus strand of NC_039251.1, from coordinate 14,345,431 downwards.
TAATGCTAGCGATGGACGCATCCCTCACCGGCTGGGGTGCGGTCATGAGTGGCCACCCTGCCCGTGGTCTGTGGAGTGGCCGCCATCCGAAATGGCATGTCATCTGGCCAAGGATGTTGGCCGTGCTGGCGAGCACTACCTTACTTTCTCCCAGACCTAAGAAGTCACCATGTGTTGCTGCGCACCAACAACACAGCAGTGGTCTCTTACATCAACCACCAAGGAGTTCTGCGCTCACGCTGTTTATACAAACTAGCTTACCAGATCCTTTTGTGGTCCCAGGGTGTACTCCTCATGCTGAGAGCATTCCACATTTCTGGACATCTTAATATGGGAGCAGACATCCTGTTGAGGCAGGGGCCGAGGCCATGGAATGGTCCATTGGACTGATTACAGATGTTATTCAGAGACGTCACTCTGGAGACATTTCCCCAAAGCATCATCGACACAGTATCTCGTTCCTTCGAGGAACCAGGGTTACATATGTAACCTTAGACATTATTCACTGAAAACTTGACATCTGTTTGTTTGTTTTGTCTTTACAAAGAATTGGTTTATTCAGTTCACAAACTGTTTCTCACACAAAGCTACTGTACTTAGAAAATAGGAAACAATTCATATGGACCAATTATTGATACTTTTATGTTGGTTTTGTGTCGTTTCTTAAAGCTAGAAATCTTTAGATCCCATTTAATTTCATTGCTTGGAAAATAATTGCACACAAACACAGCACATAAGGCATTTGCACCAGTTGTACTTTACCATATGTTCTTCGTATGATGACGAGCAGCATTAGCATTCTGTTATACATCTCCTTTTGTGTTTTAGTGAAGAAAAAACTCAGGTTCTGAACAATGTGAAGATGAGTAAATCAGAACAGAAATTTATTTTCTGTCCCTTTAATCTAAACTGACAGACAAATTAACAGATGGAGCTTATTTAAAAACAAAATTTAAATGGAGAAAAACTGTTTGAGAGTTTATCTGTCTGTCAACAACAGATCAGCAAAGACCAATGAAGCTTCCTACAGCACATCTAACACTCCATATTTAAGTGATCAGCAAACTGAGCAATACAAAAGCATTTTTTGTGAACTCCATAGGCATACTCTAACACTTTTGCACCATTGTTTAATTAGAAATTAAGAACAAAAATAGCTGATGGGAGACCAGCAGTCCTCAAATCCCACTGCTTATCGAAGTTATTACTGCAAGGAAGTGATTCATGCTCTGTCTGGGACCTGCTGGTTAATTAAAGCTGACTGTCCTCCAGAATTCTCCAGCCACTGTTCAAGACCTGGTTAGGGATGCAGACGGGCTGGGTTCTGAGCATCATAGCTGCGGTTGTTGATAAGTCATGCTTACGGCTGGGATAAATAGGTCCCTTGGGAGAAATGAGGGTTGCAAGGTCAGAGTTGGCGTAATAGAAGGTTTCCTCTATATAAATAACCTTGGCGTAGGTGCGTAATGGGTGATTGCAAAAGCCAAGGTGTTTCCTCTATGGGCAGCACCTTCTGATTCAAAGGGTTATCAAACATGACGTCTGAAGATTTCAACACAGAGTTGCAGAGTGGGAAAGATACTGCATGATCAGCGAACTGCTCTTCATTGAACTGTATTGTTATTCTAAATAACTAACCAGCTGTGTTAAACTCAATCTACTGCAAGTTTAGTCCAAGATGTTAATGTGGCTATCAGAATATATAATTTTACTGTGAAGAAAAATCACATTGAAAGGACGGTTTGCCCGAAAATAAAAATGATGTCATCACTTGCTCACTCTCATGTCATTCCAAACCTCTTTGACTGTCTTTCTTCTGTGTAAAAAGATATTTTGAAAAAATGTTTAATTGTTTTGACCGATATAATGAAAAAAATTAAAAGATTCTTTAGCACATTAACCAAGCCTATAGAATGAAAAAAGACAAATCAACACTGTTTTGACTAGGTACAACATCATATCAAGAGATACATCCTTTCTGTATTAATCTGAGTTTTTGTCTAAAACAGAAATTAACATAACGGGCAACAACATTATTATACATTTATTATGTTCTGATCTCCAAGTATAACAAAAAAGCATAATCTTATCAAGGGCTATTGTCACAGTGTGAAAAAAAGTGTGTAAAGTAATATGCACACTCAACTGATTTTTCTGTTATTAATGTAAAATTGCAAAGTCAGGATTTAAACTACACTGAAACATGTATTAGTTTTGAGACATTCATATTTAGAGTCTGAATTGAAACTTTTTAAAAAAGTTTGCAGTAAGAAGAAGTACAAAACTCAAGAGAAGAAATCTTTCACTTGAAGAACTTAAAGAATCCAGGAGAATAGCTGTAATGCAATTATAACATAAGAAAATGCAGAGGCCTAATTAACACCAAGGTGGCCTTTGGAGAAGAGATCAAGCAGACCTCATTAACCTTAACCACATAATGAAATGTCTCAGTTACTTACATAACCCATGTTCCCTGATGAAGGGAACAGAGACATTATGTCGTGACGACATTAGGGGATTCACTTGGGAGCCCCAATCATCTCTGACTTTAAGAGAAACCACCAATAAAATATGGCTAGTGGATATTGCATACCTGATTCAAATAAGCGACAGGTGCATCCACTCTTCAGGTTTTACAATGAGGAACCTAGAACTTGTCCCAGGCCACCAGCGATGGTTCGAAGTTATGGCATTGGGACATAACGTCTCCATTCCCTCCATCCCAGTCCTCGGTGTAACCAAGACATTCCCTATATGTCCGTCACTTTGAGTTATGTTGTGACAACATTAGGGGTCCATGGAAAGTGCGACAACCTGAACCCCGTCACAATCCTATGGCATTGCAAATGTTGACAAGCAGCCATGTGTCAGACAAACGCTACGTAAAGGTCGTAACCTTCCCACCTGCCCTGCTCAATTTAGCTGCCCTTGGTACCCGTAGGGACCAGAGGGGAGTATAACACTGTTGGTGATAACCAATCCCCTGTTCCTTTCACCACATAAATTTCTTAACAGAAGGGATTTCGATCTTCAATGAAGATTTGATTCATGTCTTTCCTTTTTGTTGTTACAGCTCGGCAGTAACAGTGGAGAAGTAAGCCTTCTTGAGAAGGGCTCTACGGAGGCCACTTTCTATCCACAGAGAGGTATCATCTGGAGGCACTGAATGGACTAACACAGGCCTGAGACAGTACGACATATGAAATGGGTCTCTGAGGCAGGTCCTACTTAAGAGTAGGGATGGAACGACAGCCAGCAAAGAATGACAGAATGATCAGTCAAAAGAAAGGCACAGGCTCACAGAGAGGGGAACCTTAACATGGAAGAATACACATATGGGATTGCCTTACCTGATTACCACTTACCTGTTACCCAACACATGGGAAGAAATTGGCTTAACGCAGAGACTGTAAAATCTTGTGAAGGTATTCGATGTTGCCCAGCCCTACAGATGTCTGCCAGTGAGGTGCTGTGCACCAACGCATAAGAAAAGGCAACACTCCGTGTGGAATGGGACCTCACCCCCAGGGGGCACAGGGGTGAGGGCACACTCCACTCGCTGCTTAGAGACAGTCTTCCCTTTCTGCTGATCTGCTCAGAGCTTCTAAAGCTCCGGGTGCAGTCCACATATATGCACATCGCTCTTACAGGACACAGCAACACTAAGGCTGGATCTGCCTCCTCCAAGGGCAGTGCTTGCAGATGTACCACCTGATCATGAAAAGGTGTGGTGGGAACCACGTATCTAGGCCAGGGTCTAATGACAATGTAAGAGTAGGCTGGCCCGAACACAAGGCAATCTTCGGTCATCGAAAATGCTTGGAGGTTCTCGACTCTCTTGATGGAAGTAAGTGCGGTCAGGAGCACTGTCTTAGCAGACAGGAACTTAAACTCGACTGAAACCAGCAGCTCAAAGGGACCTCTCTGAAGTCCAGCCAGGACAATAGAGAGGTCCCAGTAGGGCACCAGGGGTGGTGTATCATGCCAGGGCAAGATGTGATGGATCACCTTGGTCACTGAGAAAATGTGCTTTGTCTACGTCTTTCATCTCTGCCAGGTTGAGCCAGAGATGGTGCTCTTGGACCACCAGAGTAGACATCGCTTTCCTAAGGGACCACAAAGTGATTTTCTTGGCCCGGAGGGCGAAGTCAGTCACCAAGTGCAGCTCCTGCATCCACCTCAGATCGGTACTACCCTTGTGCATTTGTTTCAGTGCATTGGCTTCATGGACCTGCAGGACAGCCATGGTATGCAGGGCAGAAGTGGCCTGGCTCACATCACCATAAGGTTTGGGCGCAAGATAAGCTGTCAGCTAACAGGCTTTGGACAGGAGGTGCAGACGATTCCTCCAAGTGGCGGCGTTTGCAGGCACAGTTGAAGTGCCCCTGCTGCAAAAATTATAATTTGTATTGGCTTTTGTCTTTTGTATTACTATACTGTACCCCATTCTTCTTTTTAAAAAAATTAATATTCTGTGTTGATCATATCACATGTGCTGCCAAAATGTTTTTTGTTTTGTTTAGTTTTTTTTTTTTTTTAGCATCTCATAAATGAGAAATCGGTAACACTTTAGAATAAGGTTCCATTAGTTAATGTTAATGTATTAATTAACATGAACAAACAATGAATAATACATTTATTACTGTATTTATTCATCTTCATTAATGTTAGTTAATGGAAATACAGTTATTCATTGTTAGTTCATGGTAATTCACAGTGCATTAACTAATGTTAACAAGCACAACTTTTGATTTAAATAATGCATTAGTAAATGTTGAAATGAACATGAACTAAGACTCATAAATGGTGTAGAAGGATTGTTCTTGCTTAGTTCATGTTAACGAAAGTAGTTAACTAACATTAACTAATGGAACCTTATTCTAAAGTGTTACCGAGAAATCTTATTTTAAGTAATTACATTTGTTTTGTTTGTTTTTTAATTGGCATATGTAATGGTAAACAAAAATAATAAAATGGAAATAAAAAATAAAATAAGTAAATAAATAACACCATTGTGATTTAAGTCTATGATGAACTACACCTCCACCCATTTGCTGCATTCTCTCTCTTGCTCACCCCACACAACCCCCTGTAAACTTTGCCCCTCTCTGAGGAAATACAAAAGCTTTCCTTTACCTGATGGATTCACCTCACATAAACCTGGCCCCAGAAATGTCATTAAATGCCAGTCTTTGGTCTTTTTTACTTGCACTGAATATTTTCAAATGCTCTCTGCTCTACAGTTGAAAAGCCATGTTAGAACAAAATGCAAGATTTTTTACAGGATTATACTGTCGAATCATAACCCAAATGTGATGCATTAAATTGTATTTTTGAATATTTACTTTAATGTGACTCTGATGGGGACTTATTTTCACTGATGATCTTTCTCTCCCTTTGTGTAGGTAGATCTAAAAGTCAGGACTGGTTTAAGTGCAATTAGACTCTCTCCAGATGCTGTCCTTTCTGTTATTATGGCATTATCAACCATCAAAAGGCCACTCTATTCTATGATCACTAAAATCCAATTTATAATTTCTCTGCAATATCAGTGTCAAAATGCTTAAAAACAACATTAGCACATTATTTCAATATAATAAGCCATTTGAGTTTTGGTCTAGTAAAGTCAGTCTGAAATGGATTTATTTGCAATACCATGTATTGAAAATCATGCAGAATAAGACCAGGAACATGGTAAATGGAAAGTAAATGGGGTCAGTATTGATTTCATGTCGATTTAAAGTAAAATAAGATGGGGAAAAACATTATAGTGCTTCTGCAGAGACATTAGGCATAAGAATGATCCAAATAAGTGGGTATGTAAATTTGTATGTGTTGTGCATGTGCTAAATTGGGCTCACAAAAGGGGGGAAGGCAAACTTTGCTGTGTTCATTCCACAGTCTATTCATACTCTGTCAAAATCAAACCAGCTAGTTTGAGAGAAATCTAAATGTGTCTATTGCGTTCAGGCCGCCTGCAGCACATTTCTTGCACTCCCACACAGCAGTGTGGCATTAGATGTGGCAGTCAGGCAATACTGAGTGTTTGCTGACAGTCGGGGGCGTCAGTGCCATTAAATCGCATGTCTGGTACCTGGAGGCAAGCAGGCGCCCGGCCATGTGGTTTATTCACGTCCACCGCCACGAGCTGCCATCCTCCAGACGCGTCCTCGTGAAACATCTGCCACCAGGAGGAGAGATGGAAAGAGAGGAAAAGAAAGGAGAAAGAGAGGGCAAATTGTTAACAACTGTGAATGACTGGCGTTTTGGTCAGCTAATACACACACACACACACAAATGCATATTTGATAACAAATAAGTTGGGGGAAAAACAACTTGTTGGCATCAAGGAAAATTGACAATCTTAAAAACAACTGCCGATTACATGATATTTAATGGAATTCTCCACCAACTTCATAAGCATTTTATAAACACAGGCAAGGTCACAAGAAATTGGCTTCATGATCCAGCGAGCATCTATTCACATTTCAGAATCTAAATGCACCATGACTTCACCATGACAGATACGAGGAGACAGCGGCAGAGACAGCAGGGACTAGAGGAGGGAGGGATGTTGCAGCAGGCACCTTGAATCTGGCAAACAACAGAGGCTACCCATATCCATATGTACACAGCCCAGAACTGTCATAAGGCTCTGTACTTGACGCCTTATTATAGTCCACCATGTGAAAATCTAAATAATTCTGATTGTTTAGAAAACAAATGGCCCACCTCTCCACATCAAACCACATTAGCACAAAAGGTGTGGGATGTATAACATGACATGCACGTCTACGTTCCACATGTTCCCATGCATTTTCCTAACATACATCAAGCTTCAGACTGAATTTTGTGCCACCCTCCCATTGTTCATATCCCCACCCCTCCGCACAGAATTTAAAGTGTGCTTATGGCTGTTCCTAATGTGCACTGCTGCTGTTCCACTTATGTCTGTCTTTTATCAGTTCAGAAGAATAGATAACCAATTAAACCCATGAGAAATGACAGTCATTAAGCTCACAATGCCCCCTTCAGCTCTGACAGATTAAAAAGGTTACCTACATAAATAGATATTTTAAAAGTTTCCACTCATAGTCTTGTAATTATAACTTTGCCATTCATGTGGTAATCTTCTTAAGGGGCCTTATTGAATTATATTATTTTTTATAAGACAGTCACAAAAGGGATGGTGCAAATCTTGCCAAAGAGTATCATCAGGCCCCAGGAGAACCTTATTTCTTTTTACTTCTTTCAGATTAAAGGCATCATTCCAAGTTGTATTGTCTAACACTCAGTAAACCAAGGTTTTGTGAACCCTAAGAGATTTTTATTCGATAAGATATTTCAACATAATTAAAATTAAGACACAGAAAGGCTATTTTGTTTTCAAGGACACAGCACTGTCTATAGTTCTATGGGCAAATTCAAAGAGCCTTATTGGGCTTTTCACACTTGAATTTGTCAACTCAGAGTCATTTTTAATCCTGGGTAGTCAGGGTTCACATTTCACACTTTAGATTTATAAACCCTGGGATATTAATCCTATTTGCAAATTCATGGGGTAAATAATATTGCAGTTAGCTTCAATAAATGCAAGTCCTAATTTATACAAACATTATACAGTCTCTTTACTACAATCAACAGTTAAACATTTTTAAAACTTGACATTTTAAATTACTGTTAACCCAGAGCAAGAGTAAGAAGTTATGATGTCAGTACCAATGTTAAATTTTTGTACAAATATTTTATATATATATAAAGACAAATTAACTTTCACACATTCTTTAGCTATTTCTCCCTGTGAAGTATCAGCACCTTAGAATAGCCTTACCTAGACCAAGAGCAAAAAAATACATTATACAGTTTTTGCTGCAGACATTACAGATAAGCAATCGATTCAAAATTTCATAAATGCCAATGGGCATGGAAAACCAGATGCTACTGAAGACAATTCAACTTTGTGTCCACAGAATGAGATATGCCTTATTGGTTTTTTTTTATTATTGTTTTCCATTTTAAGAATTTGTGGCAATATAACGATTGTCACTGCTTAATCTTTTTCTTTTCTTTTTTTTTTACTACACACACACACACACACACATACACACACACACACACACACACACACACACACACACACATATATATATATATATATATATATATATATGTAAATGTATATAAAAAAAATTGTTCTTGCTTCTCCCAAACCCAGACTCGCCTGCCAGACTGTCAAACAAAGAAGCATGGTTTGTCACTCCACAGAACGTGTTTCCACTGCTCCAGAGTCCAGTGGTAGTGACTAGTGAGCTTTACATCACTCCATCTGACACTTGGCATTGCACTTGGTGATGTGAGGCTTACATGCAGCTGCTTCCATAAACCTTCAGCCACACAGTTTTGTGTTGATTTCAATGGTAGTGGAAGTTTGGAGCTATGGAATCAGCAGAGTGAAGTGACTTTTATGCATCATGCGTCTCAGCACTCGGTGACGGTGAGTTGCTGCTGTTTCTAAACACGTCCACTTTTCACCTGTGGTTATGGCCCTGACAGAAACAACTAAATTCAATAATTGAGAAGTGTGTCCCATTACTTTTGCTCATATAGTGTGTATATAAAAGTTTATTGAGATTAAGATTTTTTTTTAAGTATTTAAAACTTACTCAACAAGGATTGCCAAAAAACTATCAAAGGTGAGAGAAAGACTTTTATTAGTGCTGGGCAATGATTACATTTTTTTTATCGCAATTAATTGCACGATTGTCTGCAATTAATCGCATTGTTTTGCACTAACGTTCAATAATGCATTCAAAATTAGTGTATATTGCACTTTTTCATTTAAAAGTACTGTTATATGAACAAAAGTGCTATAACAATTGGTTTGCAAACACTTTATAGACAAATAAGGATCTTTTTCATAGTAGCAGTTAAAATATTCTTATAACTGAACTATTAATTAAAAAACATAAAACTGGTTGATAGTCATTACTTTAATCTAGTAACAAAAATAAGATTCATTTTGGATTACAATAATGACAAATTCAGGGATCCTTTTTTTTTTCTCCATGATTTGTTTTTGTTTATTTTATTTTAAGATTACATGCATCAGGTATTTCTTCACCAGATTTACCCCATTAAAGCAGTGCTGTAATAAATGTTGTGTGCTATAGCCCTTCTTTTTCCCAGAGGGCACTTCTACAGCCATAAGACTTGAATAATGGTGGTCAGGTCACCCCTGTGCTGCCAAAAGTGTTGCCAGATCCACTCATGCCAACCTCCAAGGCTCTGCTCCAGGACTGGTTCTGGCACTGTGACTGGCGCAGTCAGGGAGACACTATGCCTCAGTTCACACAATTACACACACAACTTTTCACACCACTCCTCTGCTCCAGATTTTCTGTGCATTTGCACCATTAGCTTGGTTAGTGTGAATTTCTCACCAAACATTAGGTAGGCGATCATTGTATAAAATCAACAGGACAGGTTTCCCCACAGGAGAGGATTGCAGGCAGGAAAGTGAGTGCATTAGGGTTAATTGATTCTCTCTATCCGTTCAGTTGATCAGTCACATCAAATTTAGGCTGAATGACAGAACTGCAAACACACACACATACACACTCTGTCTTTTCCTCTCTTTCGGTCTGTTGCACTTTCAGCAACGTTCCTCTATGACTCACCCCTGAGTCTGCCAGCCGCCCAATCAGATCCCTCTGTGCCGGGGTTCGGGGCCCCCACCTGACAAACAGCCAAATTTTTTTTTTTTTAAAAACAGCTTGCTGTCAGGTGTATCCTGCCTGCTGAAGGCCAGGGAAGCCAGACTCAAAGTCTCCAGAGAATTATGGGAATAATTCTTTCAGATGTCTGTGTTGGTGTGTATTGGTCTGTGCTTAATAACCATAAATGCTGATATTGAAGGTTTTGATATTTTTGCTTTAGTTGGTTTAATTACATCTGCTCATACATATTGATCAAGGAGATTAACAAAATGGGAAATGAGTCATACACCAAAGGCTGTTTTGTGTGCACATGTGCGCAAGTGTATTTGGTTTACCTGTGTAGTAGCTGTTGACGTGGTGCTGCTCCGGGATCCCCACATCTGCTGGAACTGCACTCTGATCTCAGCAAACGTTTCTATAATCACAGCAATGAACACATTCTGGGAACACAAGCAAAAGAAATTATAAAAAGTTAATAAATGCCCAGAAATGATTATTTTAATGAATGGTTGTTCTTGTTGTCTGGCATATAAGTGAAAAGTGTGAAAACCGATCTGTGTTAATGATAAAATACATATGATATTTCATATTTAACACTGTCATCTTCAACATTTAATGAGGTTTAATTCTGTTTGTTACAAACTGATTCCCTGATGGTAATCGATAGCCACAGATTATTTCAGCAGAGCTTAGCTTGAATTTAACCCTGAACATTCCTTAACTATGTGAACTAAATGGGGTCAAGTCTTAATTTTCAGACATCCACACTACCTTTTTTCTTTTGTTTATGTAATTAATACTTATTAATTAATTAATACCTACTGAGCAAGGATGATTATAGATGATTATATTGATAAAAAGTCATAGCAAAGACATTTAAAACAAATAAAATGTACGAACTTGCTATACATAATAGAATCCTGAAAAAAGAAACATATCACAAAAACAGCAACACAACTATTCTAAATATTTATAAGAAATGTTATTATAATGCATATTATAATGATTTCTTAAGGATCAATTGACTTTGTAGACTAAAGAATTCTGAAAATTCAGCTTTGCCATTACAGAACAAAATATTTTAAAATATAATAAAGTAATATGAAAACAGTTATTTTGAAATGTTATACTATATCTGTTTTACTGTAGTTTTGATCAAATAAATGCATCTTCGGTGAGCCAGTGTTACGTATTTGAGAAACCTTTATACTGAAACTTCTCACTGGTCATGAATGCACACAATAACAGCACTGAATAATAATTTTAAAAAAAACTATCACCCAAGGTATAATATAACAATATAATAGAATCCTAGAATAACCCTCACTTTTCTATGTCTAGAAATGAAGAAGGACCCATGTGCAGATTATGACTACATTTTTGCAGATCGCTGGTGTGAGAAGAAAAGGATTTTTCCACCTTGACCAACCAGGCGAGGAAGAAGATGAGCGTGATGAAGTAGAAATATGAGCGCCAGCGTGGGAAGCTGTCGATGGCTCGATACATAATGAAGACCCATCCCTCCTGAGACGCGGCCTCATATACGGTGAATATACTGGTGCCTGCAAGAGGAGACGACAAGAAGGGTCACGACGGGGATGCAGTTAGATAGAGGAGGGGGAGAAGCCCATGTCTGAGATGTTTTTGTGCCCCCAGACTGGTCTGACAGGGAACTGAGACACAAAAATTCAGACATAAACACAGTCTTGGCATTAGTGGACCTTGTCAGGTGCTTCCTATTACCCAGCTACAGTGCACAGCATAAATGAGTGCACCCCCTCTAAAACTCAACAAATTCAGAAATTACTCTTTACTTAGAAGACATCTTAGGGTTCTTTGGAGATACAATGTTCCAACAAGCCTGCTTGATCAATTACAAAATTATTCAGCATAATAAGATTTTCTTATCAAAGTGATATAATTTTGTGTTGCAAAAATGAGTACATCCTCCTGAAAGTTTTTTTTTTTTTATTATTATTATTATTATTATTATTTTGTAACTTTCAGGAGGGTGTACTCATTTTTGCAACACAAAATTGTATTACTGATAAGAAAATATTATTATTTAAAATAATAATAATAATAAAAAAAAATATATATATATATATATATATATATATATATATATATATATATATATCTTTAAGGATACTTTTGATCAACAGGTAAGTATATTTCCTGACATTTAGTGAAAGTGACATACATGTAACCCATAATCAGAATTCATGCTCTGCATGTAACCCTTCCAAAGTGCACACACACACAGCAGTGAACACACATGCGCCGTGAACACACACCCAGAGCAGTGGGCAGCGTTTTATGCTGCGGCGCCCGGGGAGCAGTTGGGGATTCAGTGCCTTGCTCAAGGGCACCTCAGTTGTGGTATTGCTGGCCCGAGACTCAAACCCATAACCTTAGGCCGGTGACACACTGGCTGCGTGGCGTGAGCGTGGCGTTTCTGCTGTGTGTCAGTAGCGTGGTGGCTGCCTCGCGTTTTCTGTATCTTTACACACCAAAACCATGCCTGACGCGGCGCTGGCGCACGGCTGGCTCGCGTTTTCTGTATCTTTACACACCAAAACCGTGCATGACGGGGCGCTGGCACGCTGCTGCTGCTGTAGGTGACATAGAGGTAGGCCGCCGACAGACCAGGCTCTTGTCTTCACGACAACAATATCTATACTTCATGTTGAGCATAAATATAAAGCCTACTGATAAAGGACACCGTCAACAGTATTGATGGCAAGTCAAACAGTATTTGACATGTGCAATATTTGAAAATCGATAATTATTATTTTTTTTTTATTACATTTATATCTGAATTTATGTAAACCTATAGACTTTCAAACATGAAAATGTCATGAATTAATATGTATTTGTGTACAAAATGACATATAAACCTATTTTCCTATTCTATTTTGCCTGGAAACACTTCCAACATGCTTGTGTCGCGTGAAAAATAGGCGTCGGTTCTATTTCTAGCATGCACGCTACCACGCTCTAACCTGTTAACATGGGAGCCAAATTAAAAAAGACATTCCACGCGGCTGAGATGCTTATTCCATGCATCCAGTGTGTCGCCGGCCTTAGGGTTAGGAGTCAAACTCTCTAACCATTAGGCCACGACTTCCCCATTTAAAAGTGTTAAATAGCCCACTGAATCACACTCAGACTTAATGCTGACAGCAGTGGAATCACTTGGGGGAGAACTGCCAGGTGACTTATTTCTTAGCATAAAAGAGAACAATGGTATAAGAGATATACCAAATTATTGTTTAAAGTGTGAAAATACAGCAGCAGTAGCATCGCCATTCAAAAACAATGGACTTGTGACAAGGCTCCTGAAATAATCAGGTCTTCACTTTAAGTTTTAATTTAGTGATTAGTTAATTTTTGCTAAAAAAAGAGCAAGAGAAATAACATGCAAGAGTCTCAGAGCCTACAAATGCTATGAAAAGAGTTGCATGGTTGTTGTCACCACTAGAATTACCTACTATAGCCAAAGCAAACTCTTTTAACCTCTTCCAAAGCCCATATTTACAAAACTGAGACTTCTGGAAATACATACTCTGGTCTCAAGAGACCAACTCAGTCATTTCGGAACCAAAATCATCCAACATGTTCTGGTGTTACTAGAGTAGGAGTACAGTGAGAAGTGTTTGGTACTCACAGTGAAGTTCAGTGGTAGTAAAGCTTTTATATAGGGATGGATGAGTGCTTAAGGTGTGAGGGAGTTGTGCTTTATCAATGCTGGCATGAATTCACACTCTACTCTGTGATGTTATACAAAAAACTCGAAACAGAAGATGTCATGAACTTGCACAATCAATGCTATGAAGGGTCAGAGCAGTATACTTAAAATTCTGGAGGACATACTAAGTAGTAGAATATTATTCTGAAATAAATCTACGGTATACTTATTTCTGTAATCCTTCATTTGAACAAAATTGGCTAGTTTATTTATCTTACAGAAAATATTGGCATATATTTTGTTGTTTTTATTAAGTATATGTTTAATATGTTTCAATTTTGCCATCTTTCCATGAATTATATTAGTGATAGTTAAGAAAATACATCTTTTATATTTATTCAGAGAGGGTGTCCTCATTTATGCTGTGCAGTGTATGTGTTTCTCTCTTCAAACAGCAGAATGAGATGGTCATCCTATATTTTGAAGTACTCTTTGATTCCAAGTTGTGCTGGAGTGTAAAAGTATCTGTGTATTAAAGGAAATAGGCTTAACGAAGAACTACACAATCAAGGACAGATTGCTTTCATGACTAAGTGTGATTTCTTCATAAAAGGAACGAGGACAAATCATCAAGGAACTTCAATGAATAGTCTGTTGTTATTAACAGTCTTAATTCTGTAATTAGTGTTCTGTGTTACACAAAAGAGATGTTTAGCTGAGGATTTCATTATATTTTCCATACAGTAAAAAATTAATAGGGATGACCATCATTATGGCACTATAACCTAACAAAGATACTAAGACAAAATTTCAATATACATTATATAAATATAATGTGCAACTAAAATTTTATTCTAAATATTAACAGATACTAATATCTGATAGATAGATAGATATACTGTTTTTTACACAGCATTTACACCATTGTTTCATACACAGTGTTTGAGATGCTCTCTAGTTACAAGCCCTCAATGTTGTTATCTCTGCACTCACAGTGACCCATGATGCCGTGCTGCGATATGGCTGCCAAAGGTCAGCAGGAAGCATGCCACTCAGTTCTGCTTCCTGTCATTTCCCACCAGGTCCAGGGGCAGAATGGGCCAAGGACACTGGCAGAGCCCTGTAAAGGTTAGCTTCACCAACCATACAATATATCCTTTACAGGGACCTATATTAATGAATTACTGTAAACTATTCACTTGGCTTTATCTCAAAACTGTGTTCAATCGATATGTAATTCACATTAGACAAAGCACATACTTCAGTATAAACAGTAACAGAGTCTTTCCCTGGATAAATTTAGAGGGAAATGCACTTGGCAAACTAAGGACTCCAATTAAAAATCACTTAGAGATAAATCACTGTGTCCAGAGATGCCTAGCAAAAGGGAAAAATAAACTTGATTCCCATTTCATTCTGAATGGTCTAAGAGAGAATACTAAAACGTACATTTTTGGAAGAAAAAATAAATAAATAAAACAGCTCAGGAATCCTTGAAAACTGATATTCCTAAAATATTTGACTATGTCCCTACAACTCAGTTAATATAGTTTTAAATTAATTGAATTGAATAAAACCAACAAAAATTAGAGATTGAATGTAAATAAAATAGATGCATTTAAATAATTAACTCAGTTAAATAAAAATAAAAAACACACAAACATTATTAATGACTTCATTTTGTGGTGGGGTCAGTAAAAATATTGGCAGTCCAACTGTATCAGCAGAAAAATGAAATATATTAACCCTGTCATTGGACTTTTTCCTAATCATACTTTATGTTTCTGCATCCATGAATCTTGGGAGCCCAAAAAAGGCATTGTTGCTGAACACGGATGAATAGACACAGATCACTGATGCAGGAGCAGTTCTGGTTGACTTACACATGACTTATCGGTGTACTGAACTCTATAAAGAGGACGAAGAAGGGCCCTTTCACAGATCTCTAAGTTCTGTAAGTCAACAGTTCAAAGCCACAACCGGTTTTCTTTTTTTTCTTTTTTTGTGAAAAGCCTTCCTTCATGGCTATATGGAGATTAGTAGCACTGCTCTGTGTACATTTCTAGTGGATTTATCTCAAATGAGAGATAAAAATGTGACATGCTGCTTCGTACAGATCAAGGTGTTTAAATAAACTGGTCTATTTGTGAAGCTGCCTTCACAAAGTCTATGATATATAAGCTTTGCTGAAAATATTACATTTTCTAAGTGCAGCGACAGAGGGCATTTATCTGTTTATGTTTGCTTGCACATTATGCATAGATCAACTCAAAATGCTTCAGCCAACAATGCAACAATTAATCACACTTAGTCAGAAAAGGACATGATTGCTCTTAATCACTGTAAATAATTACAATGGGTAGAGATGGTATAATTTTCCACAGACAACTAAAACTAAACCAAGCTAATTCAAATTTCCTAATAATAGGCCAGGGAAAATGCTTTTAGTGTATGAAAGAGGTGTCCAATCTGGCTTTAAAGAAAAAAATCAATGATATTCATAATTCATATATATATTCATAATATTACATTTTTAGCAACAGCAGAATACAAACTAGAAAGAGATAAAGAAAAACTAATAATACAAATTCACAGAAAATGAACAAAATGACAAACATCATTTTATCATTGCAGATGGACAAATGTGAAGCATCACAATGACTCACCAAGCTCATTGAAGCCACTGTATCCGAGTTCCTGTCTGCTGAGTCCCAAGTCTTCCAGATCCACACACTTAAACCCAGTCGGACACTGATAACCCTCCCCGTTCGGAGAGCAATGTGTATCAGGGATCGCCAGGCTGTTCCATGTCACATTACTGAAAAAAGACAAGAGTGTGTTTTCAAAGAATCATCATCAAATGATAATCTGATCAAATTAACCATTATATTGTAACAGGCCATCCGGTGTTTTCTCACAGAAGAGCAGTGGTATCATTCTCCTCTCTGGCAACATTTACACAATCAGCATTTGGGACTGACAACCGTATTTACTTGGGCCACAGGTGTTACTTCAGGAGGCACTTGATGTCACTAATGAAAATTAATGTTTTCAAATTGGCTCGCCAGACATACTTTCAAACTGTTTATGAAGGACTCCAAAATGAACTGGGGATCATTGATTGCAGTATCACAAAGGCCAATCAGAGACAAAACACAGAATCAAAATAGCTCTGATTATACAGAGATAAATATTCTGCCGACGAGACATCCCTGTGATGAAACTGATAGCACACACAACTCACAAGATACTACTAACACCATAATTTGTTCCTTTTATTTGAAAATGGACATTCCTTTTGGTTAATATTTTTATGACTTAAAAAAAATAAAATAATGTGTCTTAAATGGCATAGAGACAGAAAAAGAGAGTGTATCATGTTGATCATCAGTCATAAAATGCTGTAGCCTATGTCTGTGATTGAGAGAAATTTGTGGGACATTTTCTGAACAAGGTGACAGTTTATGATTGGCAAGGTCATGAGGCCTGTTCTCATCTATATTTAGGCACCAGAAAAATAAAAAGTCATGACATCAAATCTAAAAATGTATCCCCAACAGACACGAGTCTGGTAAACTCCCTCGCACATTTATTCCACTGAATCCCTCTGTGATTCAAATCCCTGCTACTCTGTGCAAAGGACACATACTGTAGTTCTGCAAGATAATCAACAATGAGTTTTTCTGATAAACACTTTCACTTGTGTGATGCATGAAAATCCTGCCTATACACATATTATATGGCGGGCAATATTTTTAACCTGTGCCTAAGCCGTTTTGAATAATAATATGTTGAATGCCAGTACAGGTCTGGGTGAGATATCTTGCATGCACATAGACGGATTGAGGCCAGGCTGCTGAAAAGAGGCGAGCATGTGCATGACGCCCAGGCAACACAGGAAACGTTAATTATTGTGATTAGTGCTCAGCACACTCCTCTGTTGCTGATGGTTTAGGCTCTTTGTTTTAGAGCCAGCTCTGACACGCCACTCATGTGCAAGGGAATATTAAATAGGCCTGGGTTTTAAAAGAGAACCACCTCCACAGCTCCATACATACACTGCATTAAGACCCTGCTTTCGTCACGCCCTTAAGTTGGGATGCGTGCGAGTGTTCCAGCAAGATTTACTGATCATTTTTAGACATGAATTTCTGTTGGCTTATCACGCACCTCCATGTGAAATGAGAAATTCTGACAAATGTATCAAATAATGTGGCTGTTCTTACTGTTTAGTGTTTATGAGGTCGTGACATCACACAATGAAAATAGTGATCTTCTATTAATACCCTTTACAGCTGCTGATGGGATTTACATTCCAAAGAACAGATGTGTGTGGGAGATGTACAGCAACAGACACATACTTCTTATCTCATGCTGATGCCAGGAAAAACTGCAGTATGATGTTAAATCCCCTGATTCATCCCAGGGATAATACACCAAAAGAAGTGTGATACAACTTCCCACACAAAGAGCAATTTTTGACTTCTTGGGCTATTAAGTTAAATCTAAGACAGTTGATTCTATTGAATTTAATGTGGAAGCTTGTTTCTGCCACGGGATAAAAAATAAAAATAACAAAAAGTAATTATAAAATGAGTTTATACTGTATCTCAGATATTGAAAGATATAAACGCAGACAAAAGTCAGAATATTTAGAATAAAAAAGTTGTAAATACCTTTTTACCGTTATACTACTTTTTATTTCATGGTGGCAACAGAAAACAGAACTGCGAGATGTAAACTCATAAGTAAAAAGTCAGAATTGTGAGATGTAATTTCAAGTCATTTCTGTCTTACAATTTTGAGAAAAAAAGTCTGAATTATGAGATATAAAGTCACAATTACCTTTTTAATGTTTAATATAAAAAAGTATAGATATAAATACATAAATATATAAATATAATATATAACCTTTTTTTTAAAAAAAATACCCTTTTAATATTCTGTTGTAATAACGGTCTCCATAGTTTAAAGGATATAGTGCTGAAACTTGCTTACCCTTTCTGCGTTTCATTGGTGACACAGTGATGATTGAAGGTTCCAAACATCTGAACCCCCAGGATTCCATACAGGAGCAGGAAGAAGAGCAAAAATATGGACACACTCCAAATCTGCTCCCCCGACCGCCTGAGAGGAAGTGAATTTTAAGTGGCTGATACGAAAACAAGCTGACATTTCTCACATTCTTTGGGCTGGTGGGGCTTTTACTTGAGAATGTTGGTTATGCGGGTACGCGGCAGTTCAAATCGGAAGTAGATACGGAAGGCTCGGATCATAATGAGGGCCCTCGGTATGCGTAACATTCCCCAGGGTGACATTTGGTCCACAATCTCTGCTATTTCAAACACCTTGAGACCATTCAGAGGAACAAGCGGATGAGTGGAGTTCCCTGTGGAGCTCAGTTCTTTTTAATTTGAAAGAAACAATTTACTTGGGAAATAACACTGAAGATAATTTCCTTACCTGAAGCACAAGAGAGACCCAGAGGAAGACCACCATAAAGCCATCAAACATGCACCAGCGGTCTTTAACATAGGAGTTCTCTCCCTGGAAACAGAGGCAGGTGATAAGACACAGGCTGTAAATGAAAGTCCACAGGTGAGTGGCAGCTGGTCCGCCGGTTTAATGAAAGATTGTGGCAGCTGTTAACAACAGAGCCAGCAAAATTCAGCAAACAAAAATGTGAGCACTTCAAAGTATTTTTCCTGACAGACATTGACTAACAAGTGTGCACTAGAAGACCTAAACATTGTTTAGGTTTGCAATGAGAACTGTCTAACTATGTCTCTAATGGTAAAGCACACAAATAATACATTAAATAATAATGACAAACCAAAAACAGGAGCTAGTAGTCCTTTATATTCAGGTAGTGGATGTATGACATTCCCATATTCTCATTTATGTTACTTGTCTCTTAAGCGTTTCTTTTAAGCTTTCAAAAATGATTTTCAAATAGTCCTGTTATGATTTTAAATGTCTGGTTAGAGACATAAAATCAGTTAAGACATTTATAATGTGACCAATTCTTACATTCATGACAATTTTTACATTCCCTTATTGTATAGTTGTATCTACATTTTATATTTGATCTAGATTTTTAGGCTCTACTGTTAATGTTATCTGTGTGCACCGGGGATCTGAGAGTAACGCAATTTTAATTCTCTGTATGTATGTACTGTACATGTGGAAGAACTGACAATAAAGCAGACTTGACTGACTTGACTTGCCTTGACAATTCATTTCAAATTTATAATGTGACTAATTCATTACTATTTCAAATAAATGTTCTTTTGAACGTTCTTCTTTTGAACATTCTATTTATCAAAGAATTCAGGAAAACACGTATCATGGTTTCCACAAAAAAAAATATTAAGCAGCACAGCTGTTTTCAATTAGCATATTAGTTTGATTTCTGAAGGATCATGTAACAAATATAATATATTAATATATCATATATTAAAATAGGAAAAAAATGCAACATTACTGTTTTTTAGTACTGTATTTCTGATCAAATAAAGGCAGCCTTGGATGAGCATAAAAAAGTTTTAAACATTCAAATATCTTACCGACCCCAAACTGCTGAATGGTAATACATATATTTATACTTTTTTAAAGTAAAAATATTCCATATATCCACTAAAAACATATAAGGTCATTAAAGATTTGTTTTAAATGAATTGCTGCATGTCACAACACAGGGTTTATCATGTCAACTATCTATTCACACACACAGGAAATGACATCAGAGGTGTGACATGCTCAGGTTTGTTTGTTTGAGTGCAGACTGCCTTCATGCACCGGTGGCTTTCCTTGGATAGAGAGACAGAAACTTCAGTGGCTGAAGCACTTGTTCTCCCAAAACATCTGCTCAGAAATCCCCTGGGATTTCAGAGCCTCTGATCAGCTATCGTGCTCAGATCTCCCACTAAATTAGTAGGCCATAAACCATGATTTATTAAATGGATAGCTTAAAAACTAAGTGAAGGTCTGACTGACTTTATTAACAGCAACTGGCAAAGATTGAATTTGGAATATTGTTTGTGCTGATGAATGTGTTACTTAAGATTAAAATAGATGGCCTAATTCGCAACAGATAATGAATTATTTACATTAATTCAGTGCTTAGACTGCATTAGCAACTAATCATGTCTCCAAGTCAAGAATATGCCTAATGGCAAAAACATACCTGCTAACAGTGATAAAGAAAACAACATGTCACTGAATTTCACAGATCATACCATGCATTCAAAAGATGGAAATACAAAACAAATATACTGGCCTAATTAACTGAGTTGTGGTCACAAGCATGATAATGCTGCAAGCTACTCTCCTTCAATAAAATTAAAATTCATGTGTTAACTTTGCATATAATCACTGAAAGGTTAATCGCCCTGTCCTCACACGATCTCAAGTATAAAGGAACAAATTAATTACTCTATCTTCTACATAAACCTTACTGCTTTCCATGCTAGAAGAGTGAGGTTCAGGAAGCAAATGATTCACTTATTCAGTGTCGTTCAGTGCGGTTGTTATCCTTGATTCGCCAATTAAACTGTCCATACGTTATTTAGCCACAGACACAATCAAAAACAGTCTTTTTTCCTCTTCCTTTTTCTGTTGTAAATTGTGACAATGCTGATTGAGTGTGTTACCTTGATGATGCCCCTGATATGCATTTTGCCGATCATCTCTGCAGTGTAGAGGAACATCAGCAGCGTATCCAGGGCAAAGGTGACATACTGCAAAGGCGGGTAGTGCTCAAAGGTCATAGGTGTATTCATACACACCGAAATGACACTGATTATGGCACAGGCCCGCAGGAGAGAATGAACCCACTGAGGACAAAGAACAGAATCTGTTTTAGAGAGTGGAACATCCTCGTGGTTTTTATTTTGCACCTTTTCCTAATTGAGCAGGTACACTCTCAGAAATAAAGATACAAAAGCTGTTACTGTGGTGGTACCCTTGCAAAATGTACACTTTTGTCTCTTATTTACCCCTAAGGGTGAATATGCATACTTAAAATGAGTACATATTTGTACCTTTATGGTACATTTTACTACTTTTTGAAAGTGTACCACCTTAGTGACCTTGAGATTGTAGTGTATGTTGTGATTTGTGTGCTGTCTTATGCCAAACAAATATTCAGTGAAATTTTGGTCGCTGCTATACAGTACAATATTTTCAATAAATAGAAGATTTTCAATGAATAAATGTGACCCTGGACCACAAAACCAGTCATGAGTAGCATAGGTATATTTGTAGCAATAGACAACAATACATTTTATGGGTCAAAATTAATGATTTTTATTTTTCACCATCAGCTTCCAGATTTTTAAATAGTTGTGGTCCAGGGTCACAAATGTCTGTTTCTCACAAACAGCTACTGTGTGGGTTAAAAAACTTGGAATATAGTGCAAAACACCATTTGTGTTTAATGAAAAAATAAGATAAAATAAGTTAAATATTTTAACTGAACTACTCATTTAAGAGTTTTGTAGAATAGGATTGAGATTTTAATGTGGGTGGGGCTAAACAAAGACGGTGTGAAAATGTCTTGAATGTTGGGTGCCAGATACTGGGTGCTATAAGGTGGATATATGACTGGTTTAAACATAATAATAATAATAATAATAATAATAATAATAATAATAATAACATGAAATAAATCTGTCTTATTTTATGAAATTGCACCTGGTTCTGACAAGGTTTTAGCTTGTTAATTATGTATTTTTGGGAGTATGTGTGGGTCATAAATTACTGTGAAGAAGAACCACATGGTAAGGTTTCAGAGGTTTGTTCACATACTGGTTTGTTGATCCAAAGTATGTCTGCACTGTCTGTCAGTGTTTCATCTGGCCCAAAGTCTGTCATAGGCTGGGCCTCGACCCGCGAGCTCTGCTTCCTCTTCAGCATGCTGGGGCTCGCTGTGCTATAGAGAGAGTGGATCTGGAAGACAAAAGAACATCGACCACAAATGCTTACTGAAACCACACATCAGCCAAAGCTCAAAATCCGTTTGTAGCCATTGGATTTATTCTTTATTAGATGGTAACTCTATATGTGCTCTAAGCACTTAATTTACAAAATACAATTGTGACGAGTGGGGCAGGGCTGAGAGCTGTGGGAACAGAGCGAGGCCGCTGGAGTTAATGATAATGAGTGACCGGTCTCGAGTCCCACGAAGGAGCTCTGGAAGGAAAAAAGGAAGAGTACCGTATTTTCCGGACTATAAGTCGCACTTTTTTCATAGTTTGGCTGGTCCTGCGAGTTATAGTCAGGTGCGACTAATTTATCAAAATTAATTTGACATGAACCGAGAGAAATGAACCAAGAGAAAACATTACCGTCTCCAGCCGCGAGAGGGCGCTCTATGCTGCCAGAGACGCTGCTCAGTGCTCCTGTAATCTACACTAAGCAGCATAGAGCACCCTCTCGCGGCTATAGACGGTAATGTTTTCTCTTGGTCCTTGGTTCTAAATGAATGCAACTTATAGTCCAGTGCGACTTTTATATGTTTTTTTCCTCATCATGACGTATTTTTGGACTGATGCGACTTATACTCAGGTGCGACTTATAGTCCGAAAAATACGGTAATGACAATGAAAGAAGAGAGAGGACCAGGCCTGGACTTTATTGTGTTTTGTTTCTGTTTGTGTACGGCAGTCGTCCGTCGGGGGCTGTCATGCTATTTTCAATTTTATGTTTATTTTACTATTAAAGTTATGTTTAAATGTTCGCTGTTTTTTTTATATTAGAAAAATAAATATATGAAAAAATAAAAAAATATTAAATTACTGTAATTATGTGGCATGAAAAAACACCTCAGAGGATGTGGCATATCAAAAGTCCTAAGAACAGAAACATTTAGTAACTTCAGCAAGCAAAGAGCTATGTGTTCATTGTTCGTTGTAACTATACAGTATGACATGAAGACACAGCTCTGAATGGTACCAGACAGTATGTATTGTAGTGTTGCACAGCCACACAATCAAGCGTATGATGTACATAAAACACAGACTGTTGACTTGACATAAAAATACAGACTTACCTTCTGCAAAGATCACACTGGATCTTCAGCGCAACACAAAAGATGATAATGAGACTGTGTAATAATGGCATTAGAGCCATTCTTACCGAGGACAATAATAAAACATGGATTTCACACACTCGCTGAAACAAAGCGCACATACCAAAGGGAAAAGTAAAGCTGAAATTGCTCCAGCACTGCACATAACATGCGATCAGGCATACCCTGTAAATAACACACAACAGTTAGTCAACATGGCATATGGTGTACCAATGGGTACAATTATATCGACAAATAATGTCCACCACATCAGACAAGGCATATATGCAACACTGAGTGGCGGAGTCATGAATGGATGGGATTTTGGGACCAGGTTACTCACGGTCAGGCTCCTCATTGGTGCATTCATCCCCGGCATAGAGAGGAACTGAATTCAATACGAAAGACGGCTGATCGGTGGAGTCGAGGTCTATCCTGCAAGAACATCATTAGCTTTTTAATTCTTATTTATAAAGGATTCCCGCCAATGAATGCTGCATCACACAACAGCTGAAAGATTGACCTTTCTATGTGATATGAACACAAAAGGAACAAATCCACTCCAGCGAACTGTCACGTCCAGTAAGATCAGGCAGGCCTTCGTGCGTCAAACATCATATAACATCATGAAGAGCTTTTGCGGAGTTGGTAAACATTTCAAAGGCAGATGTAACATGAATTACACTACATCAAGATCATTTGAAGGGCAGTTCGGAACAATGGCAAGATTCAAATATAAAGTGTGTGCTGTCTGCCAGCAAAAAACAATTGCTACAATCGGAAGCCTACAATAGAACAGTGAATCTTCAAAGTTTTTACATTTATCTCAAGAACAGAGTGGTCTCCTCAGAACAGCTTCTATGTAGTCACAGGCAATTTGCAAAGTAATTGCTACAGTTAGCATATGTTGATAGATGGAGATTCAAAGACAACTGAAAACAAAATTACAGGGTGTAAGTGCAGTAATGTAGGAGTAAGTTGCAGAAGACTACAATTAGTTTTACTTTTACGGAAAGGACTATTTGCCTAAAGGCAGGGTGCAATCACCAACACTTGGCTGGTGTCATGAGTTTTTAGGCTCGTTTATTACATAAGCAGTTTGTGTTTTAGATAAGATTGTATAGGCTATGAGAAGGATAATTATTGCCCCCGAAGGCTTTTTTGTTTCTAAAATTTGCAGCAGAATATAAAGAAGTATACAGTATACTGCACAACTGATTAAATTGGATATCAAATCCCATCTTCATATTTAATCCAAGAACTACAAAAAAAAAGACATAGAATGAATTAGGGATGTTCATTTCGGTTATTTTTCCTGATCGACAACCGACGCTCGTTAACCGATTATTAACCGTTAACCGACAAGATTATTTTAAATTAGAATTGAATTAAATTAGAAATAATAAGTGTCTGTGACCCATTAAAAATATTAACGGGAGTAATTTTAAATGCACAAAAAGCAACAAACAGACAGCAGAAAGCAGCATCCTATTTTTCTTTAGGCTTATTTTATGCAAAGATTTGATTGTGCTGGCGATGCATGCATGCAAAAAGTTAAGCTTTGCTACTTTAACCAATGTAGCCTGTCCATTATCATAATAAAATACAGCCAGTCAGACATATGGAAGAAAAAAACACACTGTTAAGTTTAGAGATATGTAATCAAATCTGTGCTGTTAAGTGTTATCACCGTACCGCCATGATGTTATGCAAAACATTTTGTTTTTACAGTGTTTAGTATAATGTTTGTAAACATTTGACGTCGGCATTGGGCCTATTTCTGAATGAAATAATAAAATGTGACTTATTAATAGGCTACGCGACGTATGTTTTTTTTTTTAGCATAGCCTATTTTAACAATGCAGCAAACCGTTTTAAATATTTTAATAAATTACTGAAATTATATAAATAAGTGACTTTTTAAACCATTTAAATGATCGTATTATTCTGACAACATTCTTAACGGTCGGTTAACAGTTAACCAATTAAAATGAACATCCCTAGAATGAATATATGCCCATTCTCTGTGTATGTGGAAATTCTTACTAATAAAGTTATGCCAAACACAAAAATGCATGAAATTTATATCCATTTCATTCATGTGTACAGCACTAATAACCAGAACAATATTACTTTTCATTCATGGTGGATTCTGAACAAAAGGCTAGGCTGTAAACCCATTACCAGTGTCAGAAATTAACAAGAGCTGAGGGCAAAAGTAATTAAAAATAAATAAATAATCGTATTGTAAATATGTGCTGTAGTGATTTTATCTGTTGTTTGAATTAACATTTGTCAAAATGTAAAATATGGCCTATTACTTTAGCAAAGCACATGTTTCATTAAGATATGTTATTGCTTACAGCTACTTTTGTATATTACAAAAAAATAAAATAAAAATGAAAATCAACCTCAGTGGGCAAATATTGTTTATGACACTGGTTTCTACATAATTCCTGGCGGGGACTCCCTAAAATTAAATCAATAAAGTATTTTTTCTTTATCTGTCTCTCTTCATGTTAAGCCTCTCTCAGTTCTGTGTTTTTAACAACAACCACCTAGACATTTTCATCTCAGGTTGATCCAAATAACACTGTACAATAATGCAATTTAACACCCTGCTTCAGTTTGACATACACAGCTATTCAACACAAGACCACTGTCAAAAGCCACCTGTCTTCGACCATGTATCACATGTTAAAGCAAAACAAACTGACTTGGCACACGGAACACAGTGACATCAGCCATGATACATGAGCATCATGACGTGCAGGGAGATTCCTCCTGCTGCTGCACGGTTACCATGGCAACAGATGAGAGCAGAGCTGCTGCCGCTAAAGCTTTTGCTAAATAACCTCTTACGAGAATACACACAAATTACATAAAATATAAAGGTATGTCGATTATGACATTGTGTGAAGTTCTGTCCAAATTTGTCACAAGCGTATCCAAAAAGGTTTTCACTCGATTACATCGCTGTAGTTTTGATCAAAGGCCTTTTGACTGCGTGGTCGGTTGCATACACTTCCTGGTAGACGTGCAAACAAGCCAAATACAACAAGATAAACCACTTATCTGACACTCTAATCTAACTCACGATAGGAAAAACGCTCTGAGACTTACCGGTTGTTGAAGTCTCGCCGTTAATGCAGAGTACAGTCCATGACTCGTTGAATTGAGCTCGAGCTTCAGGCACAGCAGCCGCGCGACAGATGCGCACCGGACGCGCGTGACCCGCTGCAGCACAGCGCGCGGGATGAGATCCTGCAGGCCTTGACATGTGTAACATATTAGTGCTGAGAAAAACAACAAGTTTCTTGTCATTTTAATGAATGGTAAATTCTGATAAAATGTAATTAAAATGAAACTCTTTGAAATCTTAAATTGAATTTTAAGTCACTATTCTTGAATAAACATCAGCTTTGAAAAATAACAGAAACAACCAATAGGCCTATTGATTATAATTTAACGCATCAACATATCCTTAAAATATAATCGGAAAAAATAATTAATATATGGTAATAATATAGATACGCACCGGGGCTAATTGTAACAATAACCAATTGTTACAATTTATTTTCAATAAAAAAAAAATGCAATAACGATATAACAGCAAAACAGTTAATATCAAAAATAATATTAATTCTCATTCTTCAATCTTAAATGACAGACGTCAAGCTGAAATCTAGGCTACTTTCATAAATGTCAGTGGCAGGTCGTCACGTGTTTTATAATTGTATCATTCAAATTCATTTTTAATAAGTTAACACTTTCTTTTGGACAAAACAAGTTTGATATTTACTGTTTAATGAATACTCGCAGATTTTGCTTGAATGTTATTGAAACGCTAATTTGATCAGCATTCGAATGCTTTACTAATATAGCTACTGAATTTAAGGTTGAATAGGCAACACAGCGTTATATTTTGCAAGGTCATTTAAATGTGGAAAGTTAATGGATCCACTAAATTATCGTCGTCCAGCTCGTGTAGAAATACAGATGTCCTGAAAAATGGCGATGATTGACAAAGTTATGCGATATGACCGCCACAGCTGTAAACATATAGATTGTAAGTGTATTTTAACCCCTATTTAATCATGTACCAACCATTTCAAGTTGTTTTAAACCAAAATGATATAGAGTGGAAGTATCGCCTGAACCATATAGGGGGCGGTGTGTTTTGTTTATGCTCCGTCTTGAGTGTTCTATATTATAGATCAGTGGTGTCCACGGATTTTCCAGTGAGATCACCGAGCTGTCAACATGGAGACAGCGGTAAATACATGAAAACACTAAGTTATTTTTTTATTAAATCCGTTTAAACTCGCTTGAAAAATGGAAAAATGTATCTTTCCTAAATTGTCAAACTGTGTGTTACCGAAATAGAGCCCGAGGCGTGATTATGCTGTTTAGTTACATAAAGGTAGGCTACAAGACAGACATGCTAAACTTTAGACGCCCAAGACTGCAATCAGGAAGTACGCATGTATCTTTACTGTCCTTCTGTAAATTGAAACGAACCTGGTTTATCTTTCCTCTGAGGTTCCTTTTTAAATTGATTTTAAAAGGGATAAATAATTTTTCCAAATACCTGTCATTTGATTCTACAGATTGTGCTTAATACAATAATGTATGTTAATTTGTCAGGATGGGACATATTGCTTGGTAGGTGTCAGCTACTGTATAACTGTATTTTATTTAATATTTCATTTTATTTAAAAATGAATATTTATTCATGTAAAATTAATTGCAGCCATGCATCGTAGAAATCTGGGAATATAGCCTATTAATATATCCCTCCAGAATCTTAATTTAATGTTGCTCATTAATATTGGAAAAAAAATATTACCATAAAGATAAAACAGATCATTGAAATCATAATGAAAGAACTCATTAAAACAGTCTTGAAAGAGATTCTTTGTTTAGTAAACAATTGTCTCCAGTTTATATTTTATGTTCTGTTTTATAAATGACTGCTATAGCAAATCCCCTTTTAAAATGACAGCACTGCGGATATATGTAAAGTCAAGTCCTCAGTTATCTTTGTGAACAACTGTTTTGAATTACGGTGATACATTTTTTTTTTCTTTTCTTTTTTTTGGCACTTTATATTGTCTTACTCCTGCATTTGCACCGTAAGTAAAAACTAATCAAAGGCATTCATATGGAGAGCGCTGTTGGCCTCTGAAGTTTTCGAGCTGGATTTGGCCAGCCCGTTCTCCCTCTGTTTTGGAAAGTGGAAATTCCTGAAGGCACTTCACTTCAGGTTTCTGGTGAGGATATAAACATGCATGCAGAGACTTTGGTGAACTCCGTCTTAGTTTCTTTGCTTCTAATTTCGCTCTCTGCCGTTCAAGGAAGTTTACGGCAGTCCCTAAGGTGAGTATAGCTGTCTTGTTTTTCAATCATTTTGACTTTTCCACTGTTCAGCCACGTTTTGCTGACAGACTGGATTTATACAAACTGGGGAAAGTTTGCTGTTGTGTAGTCACAGCTACAGAAGTAGTACTAAGGTTTGTAGATTTCTATCTTAAGCTTTTTGCTATTTCTTTTTCCATTCTTTATAGGAATGGGAAGGTGTCAGCAATGTTTTATTTGTTTTACTTAGAGCCCCTTTAAGCCAGTTTGTACCTCACAGAACATACAGTAAAATCAGAAACATATGCATATGCTTTTTGACCTCTTCTTATAGTTTTGGCTAAGGTCCACAGTTGTGTGACTCTAATTTTGACAAATTACTTAAGTGGTTTATACATAGCAGGTGCGCATTCACCCTAATGTGTACCACAATGCATGTTTATGTATGCTCTCGCTGGATTGCACATAATCAGACACAGGGACTGAATAAG
Organism: Carassius auratus; assembly: GCF_003368295.1. Classification (NCBI taxonomy): domain Eukaryota; kingdom Metazoa; phylum Chordata; class Actinopteri; order Cypriniformes; family Cyprinidae; genus Carassius; species Carassius auratus. The sequence goes on along the minus strand of NC_039251.1, from coordinate 14,316,106 downwards.
AGTTAATATGGTGTTGTGGCTGACAGACTTGTTCCATGTAAGTGCAACCATACCAAGCCCCTGAACAGTGTTTGCTTTAAAAAAAAAGGAAAAAAAAATTGTATTTTTATTACCCTGTAATGTGAGAAAGGCCAACTGCAGAGACAAGAAGCAGGAGTGGTATGTAAGAACACTACCAAATGAAACATTTTTCACATGGGAACTCGGGTGGGAAAATAATAAACAGTGCAATACAGTCCAGCGTTTGTTTTTTCAGTAGGTTTGTAATGAAAATCTTGTCCTTGAGTTTGACAGCATTTTCTTTTTAGACAATTTACCAGTATACACTGCAATATACTCTTTGATTATATTATAGTATTGTCCTCAAATGGACAGAATCTTCAGATTATTTTTATTGCTTTCCAATTCAGATCTTCTAGCAGATGCATTTGTATGGACAGTGTCTAGACACGAGTTTGCTGTTCTCTTTGGGACTGAGTACTAGCAGAATAATACCTTATGAGTCACTGCTCCATTTGATTTCCACATGACCTGCATTATAGTGTTATTTTGCTACCAAGTCTTTTTGTTATCTTTAAATATTAGCTCCGAAGCGTACTGGGAGATATACACAAGAAATCTGCCAAAATCTTATCCATTGCATATCCTATCGTTAGAAACCAAACAAATGTTTTCCTTCAGAAAGGAAGAGGGAGTCTGGTTGTCATTACTGGTGAAAGAGAGGATTGCAAACCACCACCCACCCTTCCACCATCTGGCATATGTTCACCTACAGAGGAAGAACAGAGGTTTGATGTGGAAGGCAAAGGTCATGGGGTGAATGAACACTTGTGTCTTGCAGGCAGGTGGGTGGAGAGTGTAAGATCTCCCATGAATCATCACTGAGGCGCTGTCGGACCTTAGACGGTTTGATCTGTAGTGGGAGAGGTGAATGTGAGTGTGGGATTTGCATATGCCAAGTGACGGAACCCGGAACTTTCTATGGACCGCTTTGTGAGTGCCATGATTGGATCTGTCCAACATATGACGGGAAGACCTGTGGAGGTAAGAGCTGTCAGCACTCTCCAAACATAAACCTTCACTTGTGTATGTTACGTTTCAATATCAGGTGTTTTATGAAAAAAAAAGGCTTTGAAGACATGCTAGACACACATCCAGCTTCAGTAAAGGCCTTTGATGTTCCATCCAATATTGTGTCATTAGCTACATGGTCTCATTTGAATTTCACAGTGCCTCTATTCAGCCAAACAGTTTTAGTTTCAAAAGAGCCTGTTTGGGTACCATGTTGTTCTGTAGCAACCCCCTTTTTAAAAGAATTTGCAGACACTGCTTCAAAGGATTATTTTCACTGATTCTTCCTTTACTGTGTTGAATGTCATTTCAGTAGTTTCCACTGGATGGTGAGTGTGTGCAAAATCCATTAGCAGAGACTCCTGAATAACTTGACATCCAAACCCTCAACTAACAGCTGCACGATCTGCTGATGGCTTTGAAACATTGTATAATTATAAGGACACAATGTTGGTGCTAGTGTAAGTTGGTGCATCTGCGTATAAGGCAAGGTTAAAAAAGAAATGATTGATTCAGTCAGTGTGGAAGAACTTGACTGGTCTGCATAAAGTCCTAATCCCAGCTGAACACTTTAAATGAAGCCAAAAACTCATCACCAAACACCAATGTCTTGTACATACACTATATGGATAAAGGTATTGGGACACCCCCTTCTTAAGAACTGAAAAAGGCACTTCCAAGATGGTGGCAACATAGATGGAAACAATGTGTGTGTTTAAAAACTAATTCCATCTCTGTTGCAACAGTTTTGGAAGTGTCTAAAATGACTGGACGCACATGTACAAGTCACTGGTGTTTGATGATGAGTTTTTTGGCTCAAAATCTCTATTCACAATTATGGGTAGTGTTCTTTTTTCTGTGGTATTTGGATATTAAACTTTGTTTGTCTTTTTTAAGGAAGTAGAACTTGGATTGGACTTCTGCAGATATTATCAGCTAATAACCAAATAACCTCAGAGCTGATTATTGATCTTTCTTTAGGTTTATACATTACAACTAAAAATACATTTTTCCAATAACAAAATATTTTTTTTTTCTTTACTTTCCGGCTGTTGCTCTATATATAACATGTTGATTTCTATACTCTTGAAAATAGAAATCCACCTGACAGACTTTGAACAAAAACACCCATTTCCGTACCTCCCCCGGTTCTGATCTGTAGACATGAGATGATGAAGACCGCTAATGGAGATATGTGCTGGAAATAAATATTTATTTGTGGAGGCATGTTGCAAACCAGTGAAGAGCTCATTAGCTTGGAGCATAGCTGATAATAGGGTTTCTCTCATGGTTACGTATTCTGAAAATGGAGGCCTCATATGGACCAATATTTATTTCTTGCCTAACATCAAGGCTTTTTATTGTGCATCTTTGTCAAAATACTCATCTTTTAAAGGGGTCATATGATACGATTTCAATTTTTCCTATCTCTTTGGAGTGTTACAAGCTCTTGGTGCATAAAAAGATCTGTAAAGTTGCAAATACTAAAGTCTAAAATCCAAAGAGATATTCTTTATAAAAGTTAATAGTCAACCACACCTACCTAAAATGGCTCATTATAACATGCCCCCACATGTCTAAGTCATGATGTTGGAAGATTTGCATAATGATGCCCAAACGTTCATGCATAGAAAGAAGGTGTAACATTTATTCTCGCTGTTGCCGCCGCAGCTTTGTTTATGGAGACACTGTGTGTTTCGTTGTGAAAGCGGGTCACACGGCATCACAGTATGTTAAGGGGATCTAAAATTTTTCCATCACACTCTTGAGGCATTCGGCCAATCACAATGCACTGGATACTTGGCCAATCAGAGTACACCTTGCTTTTCAGAACAATTAGCTTTGTAAAAAAAAAACAGGCCATTGAGGAGCAACAATAATGTACATTGTGGGGAAAATAATGTTTTTTTTTTGTTTTGTTTTTTTGTTTTTTTACCTTAAACCACATGAACACATTGCATAACAACAAATACACAACATAATGATATTTTTACCAACGTCATATGACCCTTTAACTAGAAAGCTGGTTTTCTGAGCTGGTTCATGGCAGTTTGGGATATTCTAGACCTGTAAAAGGATTCTGATGTTTTGCCATTGTGCACATCCCTTCGCTTCACTGTAATGAAAGTTTAAGAACAGCATCCGGTGGAATTTATACCAGAACAGTGAGAAAGACTGTGCTTTGTGTGTTGTATTCAGTCCAATATTTTTTGACAATTATGCAAAAACTGCAGGATGTGCAAGCTGAGCAGGATTGTTTGTATATTGCTTTGAAACACTGTCTGAGCACACAGGGCATATAAGGTCTTGTTTATGTGCTCCAGTTTCATAATCACAACTTGCTCTTTTGAAAAACACATTGTGTTCCCTAACACATAACACATTGTGTTTTTGTTTTTTTTGTCTTCCTTTTTTCTTTCATCCCTTTTTTAATAATTTAATTTCTCATTACAAGTGTTGCATGATAAGTGGAGCATTTAATGAGAAATTTCTGTCTTGGTCTCTGGAGAATTGAATTTGTTCAGGGAGACTCCATAAATCATTTTGCTTTGAAACACCTGTTTTTGTTCACCGACAAACAGATAGACATGACAGCATATGTTGACCCAGCGATAAGACTGTGAACTAGGACTTAAGGGTGCAAAAAAACAACAAAATGTTTTTACCTGACAGCTGGATTTTTTTGGTTTGCTCGCATCTCCAGAGTTTTTAATAAGGCTACATTTGATTAACATATGTGAATATTTCCTTTTCATTTATTGTCACCGAATGGTACAAAAATTCAAATGTACAAGCATTTCCATGGGATTTGAATTGTTTGTACCAACTGAGAAAAATTCTGCACAATTTCATGGTTTTCTTCCCTTTTTGTGACCTTGTTTTGATTTTTTCTTCTACTTTATGGGGACAGAGCTCAACGTGGCAGTTCCTTTTCACTTTTCTTACTCCTTTTTCCATCTCCCAAAACAAGTTAATTGGGGTTTCAAGGAGCCACGTGAAAGATTTGGCACAGCGCTGACTTAACTTTTTCCTCTCTAGCTTTTCCATTTGCAGAGATTTTCTCAGCAACTTGGTGTGACCTTCATTTTTGGTCCTGTGGTGTAATGCATTGTCATTTTTTTATCCAGCAAATGTTGCCATCTAGAGACTTCACCTCTCCAGTTTGAAAAAAACTAAGATGAGGTATATGTGAAGAACAGATTTATGATCATTTATGTCAAAAGAAAGTTGTTTTATATACATCAGTAAGGATGGTTGTGATTTATGATACCCTTGAGATCCTTTGCTTTTATTTGTTATGTGCTTGAGTGAGCATGTCAGAAAAGTGATATTCCATGTTCTCATGTCCCAGTGGAACTCCATCAAGAGCTTTTTCCTCAGTCTTTGTTATTGGACTTTTGTTCTTCCCCAAAATTTGGATGGGGAAATGAATTCTATGGGAAAATCATCTGACCTTTCTTTTAACTTGAGTGCCACGTGTTTAAAACACTGTGTGATGCATGAGATGCAGAGATGTCCATCTAGCGCTTGTTTACAAAGAAATACGATGGAAAAGTGTATTCTGTGCGGACAGCCACATAGAAATCCATAGAAGAACTGAGGCAACTTCTCCAAGATGCTTAGAATAATCTGTCTCAATATTTATCAAAGACTGTCTCAATCTGGATTTGTTGTTCATGCACAAATATCACTTTACAATATTTGCTAACGGAATGTTTGGACATCTAAAAACTGATATTTCCTACTGGCACACTAAAGCAAGAGGTACAAATTACATTCTAAACCTTAATATTATGTGCTAAAGACATTTTTACAGCATGTTATAAACACCAATAACACTTTTAAAAATGCTTCGGTGAAGTGTGATGATAGTTTGCTACACAATGGGCTTGACAGCAGTGTTTATGGTTCAGGTAAACCAACATACACATTCTAGCAAGTCACCATATGGTGTGTTCAGCTCTAGTTCAGGCAGAAGGTCTGATCCATACTTCAAATTACATGAAAAGGTCACATGCCTTCTAGGTCAATATGCACTTGGGGATTAAGTGGAAGAGGAAATTGTGTCCAAACAGGGGACAACACTGTCATTTCACTGCAAGTAACAATGATGATGCCAAAATGACACTTTCATTTCCTCTATGGGCTTTCATCCAATTAGTAACACACTATCAAATGTCAGGTGAGAGGAAATAGGGAAAAAATGAACATGACATGGGCCGGACATGAACGCACATCTCCCATATGAGCTGAAAATGCTGGGACCACAGGTCTGACAAGTATCATAAATCATAGATTGTCTATAAACTTATTACACACAGTGACCCTCAATCTTTACATGATTTGGTCTGTCTTCATCGCTGCAGGTCTGCTGTAGGTATGCAGCATTATTAGCCAGGACAGATGTCTCCCTCACACCCAGCCTAGCCTAGCACATAATCATTTCACGCTCTACAACGCAAAACAGGAGAACAACAAGGGGAAATAATTACCTCACTGTCTTGTTTTATACAAATTCCGCTGTTTAACAGGCTAAGAGGAAAAAATTGTCTTCAAGATCAGGCTAGCACATAGAGGCCTTGGTTTACTAAAGGTTTGTTTGGATAAAAACATGTGCAAACTTCATAGAATGCTGATTAACACAGGGTCTGCTGGGGTCTGCGTCTTTTGTAATGCATAAAAAATCTTGTCAGTTTCTTTGGTTGTTCCTTAATGAATTGTCTATTGTAAAACTTGTTAAATTAATTTCAATGGTGCAGCCCTGTTTTATTTATTATCTTTTTCTTGTTTTGATATGTAAAATTAGGCTGCATTTACACATTAAAAATATTTAGTGTAGAATCAACTTTCACAAATAATTACGAAAGCAAGTAACACTGGATTAAATGTCAAATTTTGAAAATAGAAATGAAACACAAAACTTGTTCTCATCTGAAAAGAGGACTTTGGACCACTGGGCAACAGTCCAGTTCTTCTTCTCCTTAGCCCAGGTTAGATGCCTCTGATGTTGTCTGTGGTTCACCAAATTCCTTGACACGTCTGTGAGTGGTGGCTCTTAATGCCTTGAACCCAGCCTCAGACAATTCCTTGTGAAGTTCACTCAAATTCTTGAATCGATTTTGCTTGACTGACAATCCTCATAAGGCTGCGGTTCTCTCGGTTGGTTGTGCATCTTTTTCTTCCACACTTTTTCCTTCCACTCAACTTTCTATTAACATGCTTTGATACAGCACTCTTTGAACAGCCAGCTTTATTGGCAATGTTTGTGGCTCCTTGTGAAGGGTGTCAGTGATTGTCTTCTGGACAACTGTCAGATCAGCAGTCTTCCCCATGATTGTGTAGCCTAGTGAACCAAACCCAGAGACCATATTGAAGGCTCAGGAAACCTTCGCATGTGTTTTGAGTAGATTAGCTGATTGGCATTTCACTATATTCTAATTTGTTGAGATTTTGGTGGGTTTTTGTTAAATGTGAGCCAAAATCATCACGATTAAAAGAACCAAAGACTTAAACTACTTCAGTCTGTGTGCATTGAATTTATTTAATACACGATTTTCACAATTTGAGTTGAATTACTGAAATTAATGAACTTTTCCACAACATTCTAATTTATTGAGATGCACCTGTATAGAATATAATGCTTTCCTTTCTATTATCTTGGATGATTTAGTGTCTTTATCCTTGTGTGTACACTGTTAATCGGAACAAGCTATTATACTCACAGTCCAATCACAGATGTAATTGCTATCTTTGAAAGCACTATCACTCGCTGATTTCAATTTGATTTTCATTTGCATAGGTTAGTTAATATCCTAACAGTTAATAGGGACAATTTTGCAATGATTATTACCTTTTATACCTTAATATAAAATAAGCTAAATAAATGCTGCTTTAAGGTAAAAAAATTAAATAAAAATAAATGCTAAATGTAAATGTATTTACTGAAAACATTATGTACATTCTTGAGCCAAAAACATTTTCATCCTGAAATGAGCTGGATGCTCAGAGACAACATCGTCTGCGATTCAATGCTTCATGAAACAAATAATTGTAATAAGAGTTTATGTCTTGCAGACTCCTGGTCACCCCATATTCCTTTGTCTGTATTTAACATGGACAGCACTGTCTGCAATAGGAACAGCTATTAGCATCTGATGACTCATTAATCTGCTCGCCGTCTCCAATTTATCTGATGAGGATACACCATCTATTAATACACAGCTGTTTAGAGTGAGTCATACGGCCCAGCGTGGATATGGCCGTCTTGGCACATCAGCCGGGAGGGGGTAAATTATGCCCCTGGTGGCACAGTGGACAGCAAGGATCAAACTCTTCCTCCCACATATAGGGGGGTGGCAGTTGATATGTCAGAGTGATTATGTCTGCATTCAGGATCGAACTCTGGCATCAACCAAATTTCAAAGAAGCATGACTAAGAATGTTAAGAACAAATTAATGGCACAGAAAGAAGAAATTTGTTACTTCTTTTGCTTTGTTCTTGTTTTTAGAATACCAACATTAATGTCTTCTGTAAAACTGCTTGTAGCTGATATGAACTTGTTTAGAAACTGATGAACCTTACACTGATATTGAACTGAACTAAAACAACACTGAATGTACGTGAGCTAAATAATGTCTTTATTGTACCGTGGCTGAGAGAGCTTAACATGCAGCAACTTAAGAATTTGCTGCAAATATTTGCAGCACAACCAAATACAGAACCACACTGCAAAAGCAGAAACACGCAAATTAAGGTATTTCCAGGATTTTAAAATAAACAAAAATTTTACCTTTCAGAACAAACATTGATAAGCATGTCCCAGCATTTGTGTGTATTGTCATGTTGTATTTGCAGCACGTGTTGTAAAATTTAGCTGGTTTACAGCAGAATCTGAATGGTCTACAAAATTAAATTGATTATGCTGTTTTCCCATTTATTAAACCTGCTTTGAAACAATCTGCACTGTATAAAGTGCTATACAAATAAGTATATAAAAAAAAGGATATCTGTCCTTATATTTAATGTTTAATGGTGTTCTCGATATTAAAAACTAGTCATTTAAAAATGCAGGTCAAATAGGATATTCAAAAAAAAAAAATTCAGAGACCACATTGCAACCATTATTCTGATGTTCAGTAACATCTGAATTGTGCCAGTCACACTGAACAAGAAGTTGTTGTCCCACTGCTTACAACCTGCCTGGTGTATATGAGGAATGCCTTCTTAAAAGATCATATCATAGCCAAATTCCAAAAATGCTTGGCTCATATCTTAACATTTGCAATACCAATTTGCTTTTAATCTATAGGGCACAAGATAGATGTATCCTCCATTTGGCATTAGCATAAATCTTGCCTTTCCCTCCAGATTAGCTATAAAACACTGAATATTTGTGACAAGCAGCCAAGACTGTCTGGTAATGAGTGCAGGAGCAGAACAAGGCTATTGTTAAGGACTGATGGATAGCCCTTGAAGACGACATCAAATTTACATGATGGATTAGTGCAGGGAGTGATTGAAGATGACACTTCAAGATGTGGCTAAAGGAGCTGGATTTACAATAACAGGATATATCTGTCGCATATTTTGTCTGCCGGTTGTTTCCTCCATAGAGTTAAGAATAATGACAGGCAATCAACAATGGTCTGATATAGAAAAATAATCTCACTTTTGGTACTGTTGCTTGCATATTAAATTGAAGAAAGAAGAGAAAGTGGTAGACATGAATGAAAAATGTTTCAGTATTTGTAATGAGTAGAACTCATGGGACTTTTTTTCTCTTTTCACACTTCATAAGCCTATTCATGTTGCTTCGTTAACAATGAGCAATTTTATGGCTAGTGCATCATTGAGCAAATTTTTCATTTTACTGAATTAAAAATGTTTAAAAACAAAATACATTTACACTGATCCAGTAGCACACCTCTAGTTTATAGGGTTGTGCAGTTGTATAATACCTATGGTGTGGAAATGAACTATAAGGAATCTTCAACACCTTTTAGCTGTGATGAGCACACATGTGTGAAACACACACAACACTCTGTCAGGGTTTCCTAGGTAAGCATGCATACATGGGAAGTGTTAATGTCTTTCACATCACCTTGGGCTCTCCAAACGACTTACAAATGTGTTAAAAATCACAAAATCGATCTCGTAGTGAGCTCTTTGACTCCTCCAACAAAATATAATTTGTTATCAACCCACTTACTTTAGCAGTGTGGGTCTGTATCATGACCGCATGTTACTCAAAACAATCAATAACTGTAATGTGTATGTGTGTTTCCAATCCAGATAATGGGATATGCAAATGTGGAAAGTGTTTCTGTGATGAAGACTGGTTTGGGGAATCCTGTCAGTACAAGGAGGAATGTTCACGCTCCAAAAAAAGCAGTCATTACCTCTGTCGCAATGCCCAGGGTGTTGTTTGCTCCAATGCAGGTAAGATGTTTGATATTTGGTATTGCATGGGGGCCTATAAATAATAGAACTGAAGGTCAAGATAAGTGACATGCAGTTGTCCAAACATTCTTTCTGGGTGGCCTGGAAAATAACAGCCTGCTTGTATTTCACACCTTGCCCCCAACCCTGTACTTAACCCTTACACCGACCTGAACATTAACTTTAGGTGATGGGTCTGTATGTTGTTAGCAGGGGGCCCAGCTGCTTGCAGAGTTGCCTGCTATGTGTCTACCGTGTCATTAGGGCATGTGTGTTTGTGAAAATGCTATGTATCAGGATTGGGCAAAATTCAGAATGTAAGAATTGGCTTGTTTTCGGTATTTGAATCAATTTGTCCACATTTCCAGTTAAATCAAAATGACAGGAAGAAGATTTACTGGACTGAAATGTAAAACTTAAGTTAACACTATTAAATTTAACTATAAATAAATGTATAATAGGGCTGTCAAAACAATTAATCATGAGTAATGTGTGTGTGTGTGTGTGTGTGTGTGTGTGTGTGTAGAGTTAAAATGTGTGTGTGTGTGTGTGTGTGTGTGTGAGCTTGTTTATGTGGTTAACGAGGACACAAATTTGTATTATGACATAGGTATGACACAGGTATTACAATGAGGAGGTGGTTTATGAGGACATTTTTAGTGTCCCCGTAATTCAAAACGCTTATAAATCATACAGAATTAGTTATTTTGAAAATCCAAAAATGCACAAAGTTTCCTGTGAGGGTTAAGTTTAGGTGTAGGGTTGGGGTAGGGCTATAGAAAATACAGTTTGTACAGAATAAAACCCATTACGCCTATGGAGAGTCCCCATAAACCACATATACCAACATGTGTGTGTGTGTGTGTGGAGTTAAAATGCATTGCCATCTGAAATTTTCTTCTAAAATTAGCATTTTCTTCTCAGTCTCCTATATTTATGTTCAGATATTTCACTTTAATAGCAATGAAAATAAATTACTGAACCTACACATAATAGCCTGAAAAAAAATTGCTCAGATTGCACTTTTTTAAGTCTTCATATATATAAATATAAATATATATTACATATTCTTGAGCCCCGCTCGTCGCGAGTGCGAGGAGCGTCAGGGAGGACTCGGGTGAGAGGGGTTACATATACATTTACACACACATATATTTCTTTTTATATACCGGTAATGTAAGAATTATGAGGGGAAAATGTTGTTTATGATAACTTGTGTATAGGTATTTTGTACTAAAATGTAAAATTACACTTAGAATTTCATTCTGCCATCTTAATCCAGTTTGCTGGCTCATTACAAGTTTAGGAATTCTCAGTTAATTTTCCATCAAATTCTGAATGGCGTGCAATTCTATAGTGTATATAGCCTTAGGTTGGGTGTGTTTGTGTGAGTCGGTGTGTCTTCACATGTAGAAGTGTGTTTGCTGCTGTGCGGTGCTGTGGAGCAGTGTGACAGTGTGAGATCTGTGGGTTTTGACATTGATGTGTCTGGCCGACAGGCACCTGTCACTGCGGCAGCTGCATGTGCCACAATCCCGATGGGAAGGGCCTGATCAGTGGACGCTACTGCGAGTGTGATGACAGCGAGTGTTTGGATGAAGACTCTGGAGAAGTGTGTGGAGGTACGATCACTGGGTGACCAGTCCTGAGTGACCCATAAAATATCTGAACACATTTCTGTAAATTGTATATGTCTAGATAACAAAATATTAAATAAAGTGACATAAAAGCTGCTTTGTTTTTCTTACTGATTTTTGCTAAAACTTTTAATGTACTCTCAGAAAAAAAAAGGTACAAAATATGTCATTGGGGCTGTACTCTTTAAAAAAGTTACTAATATGTGCATTTTAGATAGCCTACTAACATGTACTCAGTAGTTATTAATATATATCTTTATTGTACTAATTTGTATCTTTTAGAGGTAAATAAGGTTTCTTTTTTTGAGACTATGGTGGCTGTAATAATATAAGCATTAGGAACATGCACACTTGCTATACCTGCATTTGGTCAATGATGATTTTTTTTTTTTTAATCTCAGAACTCTGAATTTCCCTCTTCCCTCTCTGTGTTCGTGGTTGCAGGCCATGGAAAGTGTTACTGTGGAAACTGTTACTGCTCGGCTGGTTGGCATGGAGATAAATGTGAATTCCTGTGTGACATCAGCCCATGGGAGAGTAAGCGGAGATGCACATCTCCAGATGGCAAGATCTGCAGCAACAGAGGTCTGTTTTTGTGCAAGCATTTAGCTTTCTCTGACGTAACCAATATTTCCTATCACCCTTTAACCTCAACTAATAATATATTCCCATATGTTATCCTTAATGCTCCTGCAGGGGCATCTAAATCAAATTAGAATTTTATTTGAAGGGTTTTTTCCACAGAGAGAATCTGCAACGAAATAAGTCTAATTGTCCCATATCAGCATACAGCATAAGTAATTTCACCTGACAAGCACAAATGAGAGTTGCAAAATGCATTTTCCATTAAGATGCATCAGGCTGCCAAAAAATCTTTGGCTCTCATATTGCCGGTGAACCTCAAGGGAGCTTCTCTGAAATTGATTACATCAAAAGGGTGAAGTGGTACACAGCATAAACTCAACCTCAAATCTGAACCACTGTCTGTGGTTAAGTAATCTGCCCACAAACCATATCCACTCATCACAAGCAACCACGCTGGTTTTCCGCATCAGAAGCTTTCTAAAAACAAACAGCATTTTTCAGAAGTTACACTTTCCAAAGGAATTGAAAATCCCTCACGGCCTTCCTTAGGCATGCTTATCCATACATTTGACCACGTATGTATTTTTATCATCCACACTGAGGGGAAAACCCTCTATCCTTAACAGAATTTAAGTTACCATTGTGTGCACGTCCAGTGCACATGGTAAAAGATATCCATTTTTTTGGCCTCTTTTAAGCTGTCCAGCCTCATTTTCTGTATTTTATATTCTGTTTATACCCTTCAATTATACGTTCTGCACTGTGAATGGCAGGTCTCAGTGGATTGCTGCTATTGTGTGAAATGACAGCCTCTTTTAGTCAGTCAGCCTCTCAATCCATGACGTCGCTTGCCCTTCACTTTGAAATACAACCATGCAAAGTTATACTTTTGAATAACCTTTTAGAGGGGGAAAAAATTATAAATGAAGCAAAAATGCTTAGGTTCTAATAAAAGCTACTTTTAAAACCTGACTCATGCAAACTCTTGCTGGGAGCGTCTATTAAATGTGATTCTGGCAAGTATGGGATGCCAAAGGGAGGCCTGAAAAAGGGGTCAAATGGCAGTTGCAGGCAGGCCTGTAAGTAAAGAGTTTTATATCTACAACTAATGTTTATAAAGAAAACTATGCTGGTAGGTCCCTTAGATGAAAAAATGTTCTCAGTCTGGTCAAAGTGTTGAGAGGCTATCCCAGGCTGAAATCTTTGTGTTTTTAGAGGTAGAGACAAAACAGATTAGATTTAGATTAAATTAGATTTAAAACTTCAATTCATTAACAAAGCTGTGTTATAAGGGGGAAAAAGTATTGATATAATATTGATTTTATATAAACAATACAAAAACAGTGGGGTTTTTTTAATCAGTTTTTCTTTTTTTACAGGTTAACTTTAAGTGAATGTTAGATGATGGCCTAATGGTTAGAGGGTCAGACTTGTAACCGAAAGGTTGAGGGTTCGAGTCTTGTACTGGCAGGGATTGTTGGTGGGGGGAGTGACTGTACAGTGCTCTCTTTACCTGCAAATCCACAGCTGAGGTGCCCTTGAGCAAGGCGCCGAACTGTTCCCCGGGTGCTGCTGCAAAAAATTGCTGCCCACTGCTCTTGATGTGTGTGTGTTCCTGGTGTGTGCACTTAGGATGGGATAAATGCAGAGCACAAATTCTGAGTATGGGTCACCATACTTGGCCACACGTCAGTTTCACTTTTAAAATATAAATAAAAGAATAGAGCATGCAATATTAAATATCCAATATTGTTTGGGGTTAATATCAATAAATTTGGAGTCAGCAAGATAAATTTCAATAAATTTCAGTGTCACATGATCCCACAGAAATCACTCTTATATGGTAATTTGTCTTTTTTTTCCAATATTAGCTCAAAAATGTTTTTTAAATCAAAATCTTTTGAAAGAGTATGAATATGTGTGCTGTCACTTTTTAATAATTTAATGTGTCCATGGTAAATAAAAGTTTTACTTTTACTAAAAACTTACTGACCCCAAACTTTTGAGTGTTAATGTATATCCAATACTGACCAATACAGATTTGGTCTAATATCTAATATTGGCGGATAAACTATATTGCAGATCCTTAATTTTACAGTTAGAGATGGGTCTGTAATGATTTTATAATTAGCATTTCTAAGACACTCTTGGGCTTCCATTAATCGTTTCTTCATTTCCTCAGTGGACTCCCACTGAGTCTTAGCCAAGTGTAAGCAAGTCCCTAATAAGGTTACTGAAGAGTGGGCTACTACATCATTGTATTTGCTTAAGTGCAATACACTAAGCAACAATATACTCGTACATGCACGAGTGTAATAATACAGCTCATGCCATTTATTTAAGCATTCGCAGGAGGTTGCACAATGCAAATCAAGTGCAATGTAAGTTCTATATAATGAGAGGACAGGTCTTTGACAGGACTGCAAACAGGGCCACATTGAGACCGCACTGCCCCCCTGGGCTATGACTTATTGCAGCCACCCGCAATCACAATAATTATAAGTATATAATTTTTATAAGCTTTAATAGGATTTTTATCCCACATCAAATGCATTGAAAATTGATGCATTGAAATTTCATAATTTTTATTAAAAATTTCAATATCACAAAAAATAATACTAGCCTAAGTAAAAACAAGCTTACTGAAGACAAGTAATCAGTCACAAATTAGGCTACAACAGAAAATCTTACTTGAAAACTTGAACTTGAAATGGCCTACTTGAAAATCTTAAGGCACTGAATAATAAATATTATATTATATTATATAAAAAATATATTATTATTATATTATTAAATTATATTATTATTATATAAAAAAGTACAAATAGACTGAATAGTCTTCACTCTATGCATTCAATATACATTGATTCTTATTTATTTTACACAAGTGATTCAGTCAAGAATATTATTTTTTTCTTTCTGATGTTTGATTTAGTGACATCATTGACAAAAATGGCAACAGCAGCTCCATTAAGCTGAAATATTTCACACAAAAATGAAAATTCTGTTGTTGTTTTAAACCTATATGATATTCTTTTTATTTTTGAACACAAAATAATATATTTGGAACAACAGTATGATAAAAAAATACACTTGTAGTCAATAGGGACCAGAAACTGGTTAGGATCATTCTTCAAAATATCGTATTTTATGTTAAGTTTATGTTAAGTTTAGTCAGCTGCGTATCAGGCAGAAACAGTCTTACTGCACGTATTTACCAGAATTAATTCTGCCCCGCTGCTTAATGTCCATGAACAGTTTAAACCATTTGTTTTAAAACCCGCTTAAAACACATTTAAATGATAAGCTTACCCTATACATCATGACGCACTTCAATCAACAATTGATATATTTCTACCGGATTATCTCCCAACCCTTAAATTAATGTAGTTTGTTTAAACTCAAATCCAGTTAATCAACATAAATCCAGTTAATAATCAAACTAACCTCAAATCTGTGTGGACGACTGTTTTTGTCTGCTTCATGTGCCCAGTTCACTTGCTGTTCCAAAAACTTCCACTCAATAAGCTTAAGTAAAATAACTTGATAGCTGGGGATTTTACTGACTAGACTAACTCGTGTTTTTTTCTGTTGTTTTTGTTTGAAGTTTTTCATTTTTTGAGCCCCTCACCTCTCTCTCAGAATTGCTGACATTTTTACTTAGCCTATCGAATATTGCTCGCTTTGCTCGGGCCCCGGGGCTTCAGCCCTGCCTAGCCCAATGGTTAATACAGCCCTGACTGCAAATGGTGGTCTAGCCCCCTGCTCGCAGGACGCCAGCTGCGTCGCTTCCCAGTGTGTTTTCACTGCACAGATAAGAGAAAACAGGATTTCCAGTTGTGCTGCATCTGGTCTGGCTCAGATTTATCAGAGTGGAGGTGTTTCCCACAGCTCTGTTGCCATGACGGTCGCCCCAGCAATAGATTAGTGGGAACTTGGAGTAAGCATCCTCATCAATCCTTGCCATGCATGGCCCCTTTATTGTCAGCTGGGCTCTGGAGGATTTGGCCCCCAGGAGAAATTTGGCTTTCCTTTTCAGCATCACTTCAATTATAGTGCTGTGCAGCTAACTGTTTCAGTAAGCCCTAATCCTTCTAACACAGGCAAAACAGTTTGAACCTGTATTCCAACAATCAGAAAATGGCCTTACCTGGCATTGAATTCAAGCCTAAAACTTAGTCTGTCCTAAATGTAAGTCATTAATCTAAATGTAAGGAAGCCTCACTTTAAAAAAATGATCAGCACTGAATTAAGAATACCAGTTCCTGAATTTCAAATATATATATATATATTGCTGTTGTATTATTATTATTATTATTATTATTATTAAACTGATCAAAAATGACAGTAAAGACATTTATAATGTTACAAAATATTTGTGTTTCACATAAATTATTATTATTCTTTTTTTCATCAAAGAATCCTGAACATAATGTATCAATATTTCCACATAAGTATAGCAACACAACTATTTTTTGTTAATAATATAAATACTACCAAATCTGCTTAAGATTTTTAATAGAAAGTTATTCATGTGACTCACAATATTAAGAATAATGGCTGCTGAAAATTCAGCTTTGCCATCACAGTAATAAATAACATTTTAAATCATATTAAAATAGGAAACATTTTAAATGTTAATCATTTCGCAATATTACTGATTTACTTTATTTTTGATAATAATAAATGTATATAAATAAATGCAGTCTTAGTGACCATGAGAGAATTCTTTCAGAATCATAATAAAAACTTGCCGAGGTGTTCAGCAATTCTGGCTTGAGAAAGGCTTGTTTAAAGGCTTTTTTAAATGTTAAAAAAGTGCCACAATTGGATTGTTTTATTAAACATGTTATTTGTGATACATTTTTAAGATTAAAAGTTTAAGATTTCTTCTCTTAACTGTTACTTAAACAGGACAATTTGAGAGTCAGTTAATATGTTTGTCAATCCCACAGTGAATGTTTCACCATACTTTCACCTTGTCTTTGTAGGCACATGTGTATGTGGCGAGTGCACTTGCTATGATGTGGATCCTTCAGGAGACTGGGGCGACATTCACGGAGAGACCTGCGAGTGTGACGAGAGAAGCTGCCATGCCGTGTACGACAGATACTCGGATGATTTCTGTTCAGGTGAAGCACTAGTTGAACATCAAACATCTTATTCTTATCATCAGTTTATGTTGTATATATTAAATTTGTATCCCAGCTTGGCACTCTGGCAGTGTTTTTCTCAGGTTGAAAGGGTCAGTTTTGTCTTCATCAAAAACCCCCTCAAAAGGAAATGCTTCACATTCCAAAATCCAGCAGTAAAAATACTGACAGTTGCTGAAAACAGGGCAGGGTGGAACTGTTCGATATCCGTTCTCTTCGCGATCTCGCATAAACACAGGCCACATGGATTACCCTGAGCTGAAGAACAACAGATGCGGTTCAGAAACATTTCAACATCTGGTTCTAATGCTGAGAAATAACTCTGTGGCCATATGCGCGTCAATCTTATGTTTGCCTCAGAGGACCGAGTTGACAATACATTTTTTAAATTCACGGTCAGCCAGACCTGTGAGTTGTGCCCTTTAACTTCAAATCCATAAAACGACACACACACACATAAACACACACACCGCCAATGTATAATCTTTTCTCTGTATCTAGGGCAGCTTCAGGCAGAGCTTCTGTCGATCGTTCATCCATTAAAGGACTCTAAATCCTGCTATGTGTCTGTTTGAAGGTCGCGGTCAATGTAACTGTGGCAGGTGCGACTGCAAGGAAGGTTGGGATGGAAAGAAATGCGATCATCCTCTCTCCTGCTCGCTGTCTGTGGAAGCCAGTCAGAAGAAGTGCCGGGGAACCTCCAGCCTGCCCTGCTTTGGCAGAGGTAATTAAGTCTAGTGTCTATTCATCTGTGCCAGAGTGGGTTCCAGCAGCAGTGTTTCACAGATCCGAGGTGTTGCATTTGTGGGTCGCGTGGTAGGCCAGAGGACTCTTAAAGGTGAAGTGTGTAATTTTCAACTCTCCCAATTAGTCGCTCTATGGCGTGATGCAAAGCTTGAGCGGAAAGAACGATGCTAAAATTAGCAAAACTCTCATTTGGCATGTCAATCTTAATAGACTGGTTTAAATGAAACACATGTTGCTACATAAATAAGGTTGTTGCGGTTTGCGTCATTCTTTGAGCCTGCAGATTCATTCGAAACAGGGTTTCGGCAATAATTATAAGAGACCAAACAAAGTTTACTGCTAAACCCAGAAACAACACAAATACTCCAAACAGATGCAGGATTATATACTGAATACACACCGCAAATAATGGATTTTGATAGAGCTGTGTGAATCATTGATTTATCCTTCTTTGGTAAACCACAGTTTAAAATGTAAAATTGTTACCTTGCCTGGCCCTTAAAATTTATTTTATGGCATACTCTTCAGTTATAATAAATATCAGTTTTTAGTAGCTAATTTAAATGATACCACACAAAATACATTGTTAGGTTACCTGGCCACCAAAATAATGTAGTTACAGAAACTTTGACTGTCATAAAACTGGTCATTTAATTTACTTGACTTCATACAAAATATATATATATATATATATATTTATACCTTTCCTTTCTAACTTGTACATATTTGAACAAATGCCTGAAACTTGGTATTACAAGCACTTCCTGTGTCTGTTTGCCTCTTTAAGAAGAGTCACTTTATGTATTCTCCAATTGTAAGTCGCTTTGGAAAACTGTCTGCAAAATGACTAAATGTAAATGTAAGTGTAAATGTAATTTGACATTTGTGGTTTGATTCCAGCACAGTTAAAGAACCAACATTAATTTAATAAGGTTTTATAGTAGTAACATGAATTGTAGTAAGAGTGGCATTTGTACCTAACAATTCAAACACGTTTAATATAATAAAGAAAAAAATAACTATATATATATATATATATATATATATATATAAAATCACCATAATTGTCTGAATTACAGTCTTTTAAGAATCAGTGGTACTTTTTGTAAGGGTAATTATGAACATGTAGTTTGCTTCATGTAGGGGTGCCCATTCATATCTCTGCAGACACTCTTGTTAGAAAGAGAAAAAATGTCACAGTAGATGAATCAGAACTAGTGCAATTGTTCCAAAACAATGCTATTTCCATAGTTCCCCGCTGCAAAGACAGTGAAGAGCGATAATAATAGTCTTGTTTCACTGAGTGAGGTGATAATTTAACTTTAATGGAGCCTGTGTTCTGTGCGCTTGTTTTTTCGAAGGACTTCCACCCCCGTGCTCTCGTTATACTCCTGCGACATAGTGCAGATAATATAACTAGTCTCATTTTAAAAGTCAAAAATTAAATGACTTTTGCTGTAATGGCTGGGTTGAAAGTGTATTACAGTGCTACAGTAAATACTAAATGCTAGTCCATGTTTGTCATAGACAATGTCAATAGTAATTCGATCCAGTGGACATAAGAAACACAAATGTGAACATGCAGGCTGGAAGAATCAGGTATGTAGCAGCTTTTGTGTTTCATCCCTCAAGACTTTAGCTCTGCGTGTTTCTGTAGCACCTGAAATAACACTGAATCTGGCAGCAAGTCGTGTGGTGAAACTTAGAAACAGATCTTTTAGTGAACCAGATGCATTGTATTATTATTTTTTTCAGTACCATGTGTATAAAAAGCTAAATCCGCATAGGGATTTCGTGCTTGGATCTTAGCACTGTGAAAACCGTTTGTTCTGGTCTTTGCAGGAACATTGAAAGTATGATTGTGAGAACCGTAAAAAAAAAAAAGAAAAGAAAAGAAAAGAAAATTTTGTTACAAAGTCACTATAATTAATTATTCACTTTTAATTCTTTCAGCTGTACCTTTAAAGCATCTAAAATCTGCTTTAACCAAATGGTGGGTTAAATTGTGTCCAAGCTCAATAATTAATTGGCAGGAAATTTTAAAACAAAATTAAAGAATTCCTGGAAGGAAGCCAGTTTATTTAATTAATTTATTTCAGCACTGACTGACTAAAGTGTTCCACAATTGTATGACAAGCTGTACAAGTACAACCTGTACATTGTATTCTGATTAAATAATACATTGTTTATTTATTATTTAAATAATAATTATTATTTTAATGATTAATCAAGTATTGTTATGTTACACATAAAAATAAAAGTACTTATATTTCTTTATATTATAGTAGCTGTTTCACCAGTTTCTTTTTTCTTATTTAACTCTTTGCCTGCCATTGATTTCAGACGTTCCTTGTTTTCACTGGTGCACGACAGGAGGCGCTATTATGCATCTTTTGAAAAAGTATTGAACGTCTGTATAAAAACACAACGAAGAAGAAGCAGAAATCAGCAATTGCATGTGTAAGCAGATGCATATATAAAATCGAAACTACGAATGCATACTGTATATAACTCGAAACTACCTAGCATTACAGAATGAAATGATGATCAAGGAAGTGGTATATGACTGTGCAAGCTTTGGAGGTGTTGGTATTTTGTTAATATTGCACTTTTTTTTTACTTATCTGTTTTAAAGCATTTATTTTAGCAGAGGCTCTTTTGGCAGATTCACTCTCCCTCCATACTGTGACCATGTGCTATGAGATGTGGCCAGCAAATGATTTATACATCTGTTTACATAGAATTTCACCCACGATTAGAGCTATAGATCTGCTCGCTGCATCCATTATCCTGACAGCAGGTAATTATACAGGTTTCCTCCATTCTGAATTTCACTCCCACAATTAAGGACTGTCAACGTGGTTGAATTAATCCAACATTTACACAGTTCCACGAGAAGCCCCATATGAGGGATTCCCATGCCACATGACAGTTGCTTGAGATTCAAGTAGCATCTGACTAAAAATGGATATCTTGATTTTGTGTGTGCTAGCCGCGCTCCTTTTACTTATGTGGCCATTTTTCATCATTGCCAGTGACTCGTGAGTACTCGCAGTAAATGGACAAAGAGGGGGCAGGAGAGTTTGTAAATGGTTTCCAGAGGAAACAAAGAGCCAGCTGAGACGGCGAAAGTGAAAATTTCTCTTAAGCTTGGAATATCCTCCAGGAAACACCTATTCTGAGAGTGTTTCTGCTGAGGCTGGAAAAGCGGCTCCAACCATAGATAAGATGAATCCTTTGCTAACTTGTCAGCCATTTCATTGCATATGATCTTTGCATAAATCAAACATTTGACATTTAATGTTACCATTTTACATGCAATGATAGGATAACCAAAAGATATTTACTACACGGTTGTATATCCCTCCATTTGAGAAGCAACACATGAATGATTGCACTGACGGAAGCTACTGAGTGTTAGTTTTTACACTATTCATTAGCTCACTAATGCACTCTGTAGATTACTGCGCAGCGCCATATATAAAGAATGCATCTTGATTAAACATGCACAGCAGCAATCATTCAACACTCCCAGTCGTCTTACAGTAGAAGGAAAAGAAGCTTAATTTGCCACGCAGATGTTGACTGATATCCAGTGTGTTCTAAGAACTGCTTGGCGTGATGAGCGATCTTTTAAAGCAAATCAGCAGAATTAGGGCTGATTGCAATCACTTCCTCTGAGTTTGATAATGGTGGCCTTCTTCAAGGTTCACAAGGACCAAGTGGTGTTCTGCACTGAGAGGGAATGTTCTTTCTGAATGTGGCCAAGTACTATGTATATGTATATGCTGTTGAATTGTGTGATGAATGTTTAAGTAAAAAATAAATGAATGAAATTACATTAGTGAATTGCACTTTATATTTATGAACATAAACATGCAGAGTGCTGTCACTGTTATGGTCCCTACACAGTACATGTAGCTGCTATTGAGAAGCACCTGAAAAGTGGTCTCGTGATGCCTTCAAATGCCACAACTCGTTCTGTCCTCCCTGACCTTTCATTTCCTGTGCTGATTGAAAAGCCTCCAAATGCTATGTTTCAAGATTGTCTGACAGAAGCAAAATGTCTCAAAAGAAAAAGTGGTAAAGCTAGTACTTCTCCCCAGATTGCTCTATATTCAGTACCAGCAAAGGATGGGAAGTGGTGCATTAGAAGCAAATAAAATATTAATGCCTCTTAAAATGTGTTAAGCTGTATGTGGTGACTTCAATTTGTATCATGTAATTTTTGAATCAGTGTTTTATAATGAATTGCGCAAATGAATTATATTATATTATATTATATTATATTATATTATATTATATTATATTATATTATATTATATTATGTGATGAATGATTTTATCCTTACAGTAGTGTACAGTTAAGGTAATTTTATATTCATATATACAAACCTACATGCATTTGCATCTTAAACCCTACTGTGAAACAGTCCACCTCTGGTTCTTTGTGGCTCTTGACATTTCTTAATTGCACTTTAAAAGGCAGACAGTGAGAAACCTTCTCACCCCTTTTAGGACCCCAGAAGTCTCATTTGCATGAGCCTCTGTATTTGGCAGGTTTATGCTTCACAGGACACATCAGGATTCACTCAGCACGGCTCCGGCACGCTTGTCATTTAATGTCAGAGCTGGCGGTGGTCTGTGTGGCTAAACACTGGTGTCTTTACAAGCCTGATTGTCCTTGTCAAGTTTGTGGCACAAGAGTGATACAGTCTTGGCATTTAGTCATTCCAGACATGCCAAAGAATAACTTCAGAATGGCTGTGCCCCAATTCGCATTTGTCCTAAATAGTATAAGAGATTAGAATAAGTCTGTCCTACATTGAAAATAAGCATTCCAAAGGTGGATTTCATAAATACACTCTTAAAATAAATATTATTTAATAGAATCAATGGTTCCATGAAAAAACTTTAAACATCCGTGGAATCTTTTCTTTAGTGTTCTTTATAGAAAAAGCTTCTTGAAATTATTGAAAAAGTAGGCTTAATACTAAGAAGGAAAAAGTAGTTGTACTGTGTACTAACTGTGTATGCATATTTATTTTTATTTTATTTTTTTGACAGGTGTTCCTATGCAGAAATACACACTAATGCATGTAATTGTATTATGTACTGTACTATAAATCTGTAACATAGCCAATGTCTCTTGAAAACTCCTTAACTGTAACAATATTGTGATAGAAATCCAGGTCTAACACAGAACAGGTGGCACACCTCCCTCTTCAGCGTTTACTCTAAATGCCCATATCAGGTTTTAAGCACGATGATCATACATTTATAATAAAGTAACTCTTAGAGATGAATTAGGGGTCATATTATTGGAAATTGATGATGCTGAGCCATTATGATGTTTAACAGTTTAGAGGAACGGGGCTTTTGTCTTGGCACCTGTGCAAGCACAGCTCCCTAGAGAATTGAACTTGCCGGATGGCTGTCTCTCAAATATTGTGAACGAATTAATTGTTTCGATTTGGAGCAAAGCGCAGTACATGATCAGCGAGGGAGCCATTAATCACACTGAAGGTGCCAGCGCGGCTTTCTCCATTAAACACACATAATGCAACTAGCCACTGTGAAAGCATATGGAAAAGATAGACTTTGGCTGTCTAGTGCATCATGTGTTTTCTACTGTCTGTATAAAGGCATTGAATAATGTGCAGAATCAATTTATGCTCAGTAGTTTAGTTTGTCAGTATGATAACTTGTACATTTTAACTCATTGAGCTCAACTTGTCACTGACAGTTCTGTATAATTTGATATGCTATTTGATGGATAGCGCTATTAGAGGTGTGAAAATGAACTGAATCAGACAGAAAAGACAGGTGGTTTGTCATAAAATGTTTTTCGTAACATGTTTTGAGCTCTTCTCTCTTGCAGGCTTAGCAGTTAAAATGTTGGGTAGCCACGCAAAGCTAAGGAAAGGGCTACATGACGCCACATGCTAATCGATGAAGGAAACATTTTATGACATCACCAGTTACCGTGGCAACGGCAGTACGCAGCTTTTATCTGCTTGGCAGGCTGAGGGGTTGTCAGACAGGGCGTTGCTTTGTTGTTCTCCTCGCCTGCACGGTGCTGGAGTTATAACGGCTGTCAATGTCAAACAACGACAGTGCCACTTTAGCAGTCTAATGTGCTCTATGATAAGCATAGACCAAGGCACTCTGTGCTTTTCAGTGCAATGAGTTTTCTGGTTGACCTTGACAAGCCAAATTCAAGGTGAAATGTAGATTAAAACTACCTTCATACAAGATCTTGAGAAGAAAATAGCAAAAAATAGCCACATATAAGATTGATTTGGGTTTCACTGTCATGTTTGGTTTTCTTGCCTTTCACAGAGTATTTGTGTGTTTCAGGACAGTGTTTGTGCGGCCAGTGCACATGCCATCCACCCGGAGATAAACGCATACATGGAAAGAACTGTGAGTGTGACGACAGGCAGTGTGAGGACCTGAACAGAGAGATCTGTGGAGGTAATGCACACAAACACACAGAGCAGAATGAGATAAGCATTAATGATGCCATCTCTAGATGCTGCGTGTCTATGGCCCCATAGTAATGTAATGCTCATAAAGACTGCATTTATTTGCAAAAAATGCAGGAAAAACAGCCATTCTGTGAAATATTATTAAATTTGCTGAATTTCCAGCTGCCATTACTCCAGTCTTCAAAGTCACATGATTTTTTCATATGTTGATTTGGTGCTCAAGCATTTATAACTATCAATGTTGAAAACAGTTGAAAACAGTCTGTTCCCTGGGCAGCCCTTGGAGGGAAATTCCTCACCATCACCGTAAGACCAGTCCAGCTATGGCTAGTTTAGCTTACACTCGAAGTGGATTGGTCTCTCTAAGCAAGATCCCAATTCATGGGTCATTACCGACGTGTTCTCGAGAGTGACCGACTGAAAGGGAACAGACTTTACAGATTCTAGTCATTCCACCAGTGACTAGAAAGCTATACTATACAAGATCATTTTCAATCTCACCTGCTGGGGTTTTCAGGGCATACCTGAGCATGTCTGTTTCTTTGCATGTACATGACTGTGTCATGATTGCTGGTCCAGACAACAATTTAGATCAATTGCTATGACTTTCACTCCAAGGTCAAGATGATAATTCCTTTCAATTTCTTCCCCACACTTCTGCCACAACTACTTCCACCATATGCAGGAATGGCACTTCATAAAATGAATCAGAATAAAAATTTTAATTGCTCGGCAGCCCTAATATATTATATTTATCTGTATCTTGTGTGGAGTTTTCTTTCGTATATACTGTACTTAATATACTTGATTGTAATTTGACGTCGTAATTCTCCCGAAATAATAATAATAATAATGATAATAGAATAAAATAAATATAAAATCATCAAATACTGTAGTTGTCATAAAACAATTATATTTGACAATCATATTAATTGAGTGTCTCCATAAGGATCAAGACCTAATCATTTTTAATTATACTTAATTAAAAAATATGATCAATTCTAGCTTATCAATTTCACTATAACTGAAAAAATATATAATATATATCTGCTACCAATATAAACCTTAACAACTTTAATCCTAAACTGCATAGCAGTGCCATTCGAGGAACCCCCTGTGAAAATGTGATGGTACCCATGGTACACCTCTGCATCTAAAGGATAACATTTCTCCTCTTTGGTGGGGATACAGATTTAATGCCACTGCTTTCTGAATGCTTATTGTGTTGTGTCACTAAGCGACTAGCCACACAGCCTTGTGTGGACCAGCCCTAGGAGATGTTTAAATATGTATAGGGCTCGTCTGCTGTGACTGTCCGAGTCACACAGACGGATGAGAGCCTGCTTACGGAGGAGAAGTGTGGAAACACAGCGTGCCTCCAGCTCTCAGCTCAGAGAGAGACAGCCGTCACACACGCTGATGAAACGTTCATCTCAGCTAATTGCATATACGGTCCTGCAGGACTGAATTGGTGTTCAAATAAAGGGCAGCCTTCAGATATGCCTATCATGGGATCTTTAGCCCTTGAGAAGCCATTCTAGCTGTATTAACATGAAGGTGTTTTACTGAAATGCAGCCTCATCAATATTTCAGATTGGATTTATATAGTTTTATGAGCCACTTGCCCGAGAGTTTAAGACTAGGCTACATTCTTTAGAAAATATCCTTCCAAAGATAGGTGTGAGAAACACCGCAATTTAGAACATGCCCACACTCGAATTGCATTTACGGGCGGGATAATGGGGAATCGCAGGTGCGCTTTAATTGAAAGGACTGGGGTGCCACTCACCAAAGCAATTAAATGCTCTCGTAGGCTGGCTGATTGAAGCAGTCAAGCATGTAGCTCTACCAAGAGTGCATCAAATGCCAAGCCTGTATACCTACGCCCACAAAATAAACGGATGAGAGAGACAAAGACAAAGCCACATAAAATTTTTTTTTTTTTTCATGCAATTATTATAGGGTGCGATGGGAAGCGCACACACCCCTTCCTCCCTTAATGAAAACTGTAATGACCAAAAAAAAAAAAACTGTTTTCTTTTTATTAAATATTGATGGTACAACATGAACTGTGTTGTTAAAAAATAAATGGCAAATGGTTTGTTTTGATTAAACATTATCTAGAAATAAAGGGATACGTTAAAATGACTCTACAGCCTGGGGAAAAAGTACATATTTATTTGAAATAGCCACTACAGTGCCTGTTCTGTTTATTTAATCAATTTGGAATTTCATAACTTCCCAAATAAGTATTTTATGTTAGTACAAGTATATTTCACAAATGAATCTCAATTGTGATTTTGCCCACAACACCATATATATTCTCTCAGTTGAGCAAAAAAAAAATATTGAACTATTTTATTTATTCTTCTCCTTAACAGAGAATTTTAGTATATTTTATATAAAACACCTGCTATATATCTATAAGTGCTTAAGATAAGATATTCAGAAAACATACTGAGAACTCAAGAGACTGTTTATATTGTTGTCTTTATTTTTATTTTGAGTCACATTCTTTTGTTTGGCTTTAATATCTAGAACACATTTCTGTCCAGCCAGATGTAGTCTAGGGGAATTCCTCTTTTTTTTTCTTTACCGAGCACTGTTCCAGAAAGGAGTTGTTTGGAGGAGGAGCTGTTCTATAGCTCAGTGTGCATCTCACAGTGAGTCACCAATTGCTCTTTAAAGATTAAGAGAAAAACACTGTTCAGCTTCAGGGAACATTTCGTTTCCTTACAGCCTACATGAAATAACGCCCATGCACAGATCTCCCAAAGTGGCGCTCTTGTAAATACCTTTGAATGTCAAATAAGTGACCAGAAGTGATGAGGACATTCAAAATGACCTTTAACTTAAACTTGAAGGCCAAAAACATACTTGCATTTCACCGTTTTGTAATATTGCTTTCTTGTAATGCAAGCTTTCTTTTTGGAAAGACATGGAAAGACAACTTTTTTTTACTGCCATCACCTACATACTTGCTACTGTTTTACATGTAATAAACCAACTTTTGAATACAATATTTCTTACAAACTGTCTTCTTTCTTTGCCAACTAACATCCAAATAAAGTGAAAGCACTCCATCTTCAAGCAACACAGTAGTAGTGTTTCTGAATTAATCAGCGGTTTTGAACCAATCAGTTCAGTGAATGAGTCAATGACTCACTCGTTTCGTTCCTGAATGAATCAGTGGTTTTGAAAAAAAAACAAGTCACTGAGGCAATGACTCGTGTTTTGTTTCAGAATATATTAGTTTTATGAACGAATGACTCATTCGTAAAGACAGTCCCTTGTTGCCACCTTCTGGCTTAATGGTATAACTTGCTGGTAGAACCGTTGAAAATCCCGACTATACTACTATGCTAGCAGAAACGAAGAATTTAACTGAGCAATTTATACAGTCGGATAATTACGAAAACCATAAGACTGAATCATCCAACATGATCAGAGAGGCTTTAAAATGGTTTATCCCACGGAGTCCATAAGTGATAAGAACCATATACCGCAACACCATTAGCCAGTCAGTAAATGAATCAATGTCTTTTTGAACCAATTACATATGCCTGGATCAATCAGCCCGTTGTTTTGTTTTGGCAGATATAAATGGTGGTTTTCTTTGGTAAGGAGAGAAAGTGATTGTGTGTGCACGCATTTGTGTGTGCACTATGTGTCTCCCCCAGGCCATGGCTTCTGCTCGTGTGGCCGCTGTATCTGCAGTGATGGATGGTTTGGGAAGCACTGCCAGTTCCCCCGCAGCTGTGAGATGACGGACGAGCAGAGCAAGAGCCTATGCGAGACGGCCGACGGCGTCATATGCTCTGGAAAAGGTAGGAGGGATGAAGCCTTGAGCGGCACCTTAAGACTTAACATAATTGTCAGTCATCTGTTAAAAATGAAAGTGGGTGCCCTTATTTGTTGGTGGGGAATGAGCTATTAAAATCGATTTCCCACATATGCTCCTTTAATAAGATGGATAGCAAACACAAGTGAACACAACTGTTTCCACCAATCAGTTCTGTTCTTAGGGGGGGTTTATGCCACATTTAGTTGTTAGAGACAGAAAGTATTGGTGAGAGAGAGAGAGAGAATGGGATTGGTCAATCAAATTTGCATCTTCAGGAGCTGTGACATAGTGGTTAGATAGTGAAGTGAAGTGATATTCAGTGATATTCAGCCAAGTATGGTGACCCATACTCAGAATTTGTGCTCTGCATTTAACCCATCCGAAATGCACACACACAGAGCAGTGAACACACACACACACACTGTGAGCACACACCCGGAGCAGTGGGCAGCCATTTATGCTGCGGCGCCCGGGGAGCAGTTGGGGGTTCGATGCCTTGCTCAAGGGCACCTAAGTCGTGGTATTGAAGGTGGAGAGAGAACTGTTCATGCACTACCCCCACCCACAATTCCGTCCAGCCCGAGACTAGAACTCACAACCCTTCGATTGGGAGTCCAACCCTCTAACCATTAGGCCACGACTTCCCCAGATGCCATGATGGGTTCAAGTCCTGCTTGCATCATGTTCCAGTATCTTGTGTTAATGTCACCCAAAGAGATTACTATCAAAAAAAAAGTATGCCATTGTAATGTAGAATATATGTGCTAAATTGAAAAGATTTAGGAGGAAAAACTACAACTAAAACAAAAAGCTGTGTAAAATGAACCCTCGCCATGCATGGTTCCTGCCTATTTGTTCTATTAAAAGGTAAAGCTATATATACTGTTATTGCTTTTCTTTAAAGTCAAGCAAGAACGGTAAAACACGTTTGCTGACAGTCTGACAGAAACCTCAACATATTATTTGCTCTTCCAACCTGTATACCTGCTCTCGAAAACCACACACAAGACTGAAAATGAAGCTTTAGGTTTTACGCTTTAATAAGAGGCCAGTTTCACTATTTGTATATGACCTGTCAGCATCCTGAGAAAAAAACGATAAAGCCTAGCCAATTTCTGCTTGACACATAGTCCTCTGAGTATTCTTCTCCTTTCTCTGGGCATGTAAAGTGACACACTAATACGCTTTATATATAGGGCTTGTCTGAGCCAATGACAGAACACTGTTTGTTTTTGTTGCCTGGCTGGAGAAAATAAGAAATTCCTCTTAAGATCTGGTTTCACATGGTCTACTCAGTAATTTTCTCGAATTAATGCTTGGAAATCAGCAGAGAGTTGTTCTGCTTGTCATAACAACATCAACATTATTAAGACTGAAACACTGGAAGAATTAAATTGATTTTTTTTTCACAGTAAAGATTCATGGGTAGGTGAATATGTGGGTTGCTTGTTGTAGCTCACAGGAGAATAATACTGTGGGAAATGACAAGGGATGTACTACTGTTTGATGGGCTGCCTACACTTTGATTGA
The DNA here is from genome assembly GCF_003368295.1 of Carassius auratus. Classification (NCBI taxonomy): domain Eukaryota; kingdom Metazoa; phylum Chordata; class Actinopteri; order Cypriniformes; family Cyprinidae; genus Carassius; species Carassius auratus. The sequence continues at coordinate 14,286,609 of NC_039251.1, read as the reverse complement.
TAAGACTGCCGTCAAAAGTATGTTCTTTGAAAGCTTTGTAACTGTATCGTGTTTGTAAGGTACAGAACAGCTTTTAATGACAGACTAGTGCCCAAATATGATGCAATTTCCTGGATCCTATAATGTAGTATGAGAATCCCAGCTCATAAGACTTGTTTTGCAGAGTCATGTTGACTAATATCTGGAGACCAATATCTGAGTTTCTGCAGAGCATCGTAAGCCTAAAGACATTGTAGAAATCATTGGCACCAATGGTCTCTATATATATGATCTACTGAGGATTATGTGATGCTTTGGGGAAACTCTGTCCAGGTTGGTCAGTGCAATTTGAACACAGCTAATGCAGTGCTTATACAAATTATGATATTAAATGACCACACAAATGATGAAATCCAATTACCATTTATTTTACACAATATTAACTCAAAAGAGGACATAACTCTTGACCAGTAAAACTTATCCAGCAATACTGGTGATTTAAATGATGTGATACCAAAAAAATTGCTTCTCCATTTTAGGAAACTGCAGTAGAATAAAGATTACTGTTACTGTTACCGCCATGTTACTGTGCACATGTAATTATAATAGAGTAACTTTCTCTGAAAAAAAAAAAAAAAAAACCTTTTATTAATAGTACTTTAAAGGAATAGTTAACTAAAAATGCAATAAACAAATCTGTTTCTTCATCGTAACAGATTTGTAGAAATTTAGCATTACATCACTTGCTAACCAAAGGATCCTTTGCATAGAATGGGGGCCATCAGAATGAGAGTCCAAACATCTGATAAAAGCATCACAATAATCCACAAATAATCCACACAACTCCAGACCATCAATTAACATCTTGTGAAGTGAAAGGCTGTTTGTAATAAATCCATCATTAAAGTTTTTAATGCCAAACCGTGGTTTCTAGCTAGAGTCATCTATCCATAATATTGCTTTTTCTAATGAAAATGTGGTGCTTTTATCAGCTGTTTGGACTCTCATTTGGACTGCACCCATTCACTGCAGAGGATCTATTGGTGAACAAGTAATGTAATGACATGTTTCTCCACATTTTCAGATAAACTGAGGGTGAGCAAGTTTTCAGTATTTTTTTTATTTTTGAGTGAATTATTCTTATAAATATACAGTAGAATTCCACATATATACATTTAATAAATTTTTGACACGAATGTATATGTCATTTTTTCTGAAGTGATCCAAAACATGAAAATAATAATTGGATTATTGGCATTATTGGATTATTGGCATTATTGGCACCAGAATTTCATTAATGGTGCACCTGTATCATCAACCAATGCATATTATTTCCAATTGGCCAAATATCGGCTGATCGACTGGCCTAGCTTGATTATTGGTCTATTCCTGACTCAGTAGGAGCATGAAATTTGACCTTGCAGACAACAGCTGTTTCACATATTTACAGAGAAAAACAATTTACTCAAATTCAATTCCAATTAGGAACCATATCACAGCTTTAAGTGTTTTATAATCGTGAAATAGCACAGGAGAATAAGGGAAGACTAATGGATCTCCAATGGTTGTTTGACTGAAGGCTAATTTGTTTCTTGCAGGCTCTTGTCACTGTGGTCGCTGTATCTGCTCACCACAGGAGTGGTACATTTCAGGGGAATTCTGCGAGTGTGACGACAGGGATTGCGACAAACATGACGGGCTGGTTTGCACAGGTATGTGTTCAAATGCTGCAGCACTCCTCCAAACACCCACTCGTGTGCTGACAGATCTCTTTGTGACGAATATTGAGGTTCTCGGATGTGGCTGCCGTTTGATTAGACAGCTCTGTATGACTCTTAGGAGCCGTCCAATCAATGGGCTCCTGCTGTGTTCTTTTCGTCCTGCTTTTCAATGGGAAAGAAGCTCCAGAAAAAGTTGAGGTTTTCCTTAAAAGCCTTGAAGAGTTGACTAGTCAGTGCTAACAAAAAGCACAATAAATATTTATTTATAAATAAATATTTATTATCACGATATCTCAAGGGCTAGAAGATGCTTGGACAGCTGCTTAGAAACTTATTGGTCTAATGACTTCATTACAAGTTGCCATGTCATTTAACCAATTATACAGTTCCTGGTTGCAGAGATGCAAAATTCATTGCAAAACAAGACAAAAAAACACGATTGATAAAAGAAATGCATAAATGGGTCTGGTAAATGTCACTCATTAGCATATTAATTGGCATATGTCATAATTTCCATATTCATAAGGATTATTAAAACTATTTTCTTATGTTGCTCAGGGAAAGCCTTTTCTCTACAGATGAAATGCAAAAGCATACAATCAGCCAATTTTTCCCCTTACCTTGGGTAACAGTAATGCACTCGGTCTTTATAATTATAATCATGCAAAAATGTGCCTGCCAGTTTCTAAATAATGATTTTCATGGCTTCTTCAGTAAGATATTCTCATTACACTCGCAAATGATGAGCGCTGTGGAAAATTCAATGTATTAGGGAAAGCCGAGGCTTAATTTCATGCACAGCAGATGCGAATTCCGACAGTTTTGGGCACTGACACAATATATGGCTCTCAAGCTTTCTTCTGAGCAAACGCTGCTGTCACATTCTTCTAGCTGCATATGTAAACAACATCGCCTCCACTGATTGACAAGTGGCAGCCCACTTCATTGACCGAACCTATGGAACTACAGTATACAGTGCCCTCCATAAGTATTAGAACGGTAAAGACAAAATTGCTTTCTCTGCTGTGGAGTCATGACATCTGCAAATATGATTAAAAGATAAATATGCGACAAAACTACACAATGTCACATTTTATAATCTTTCGACACATACATGTTTTACTAAATAAAAAGGACAGCACATTTTGAGTTCATCCCACTATTTGATGAGAGCATAAGTATTAGTGATTATACTAATATTATAAGTATTAGTATTAAACAGCTAGTTTAAGGCAGATGTAAAAGATTAAAAGCTAATATTTAGTTGCAGATCCCTTGCATGCAGTCAGAGCAGTGAGTCTGCAACCCATAGACAACACCAGACTCTTGGACTTATGCTTTGAAATGCTTTCTCCCAGCCTTTAATGCAGCCAATTCTAACTGATGCTTGTTTTGTGCAGTTTCTGTCTTTAGCCTCCTCTTCAGCTGGTGAAATTAATGTTCAATTGGATTTAAATGTGGAGATTGGTTTTGGCATAAGACTTTACATTTCTTTGCCCTGATAAAGTCCTTGACTGTACTGGCAGGGTGTTTTGGGTCATTGTCCTGATCCAATATGAAGTACTTTCTAATGAATTTGGTGGCATTTTCTTGAATATTGGTAGCCAAGATGATTTTGTACCCTTCCAAATTCATTCTGCTACTGCCATCATACATTAAATTAAAATGAAGAGACAGCCATGCATGCCCATGCCATGACATCACCTCCACCAAGCTTTACAGATGATGTCGAATGCTTAGGATCATTTGCAGTTCCCTTTTTTCTCAACACATTTGCTTTCCAATCACTTAGATCAGGGCTATTCAAATCTTGCCCTGGAGGGCCAGTGCACTGCAAAGTTTAGCTCCAACCCTAATCAAACCCACCTACCTGTGATTTTCTGATGATCCCAAAGACATTGATCAACAGGTTCAGGTGTGTTTGATCAGGATTGATCCATCAACTCAGTACCAAAACACTACTGGCTCACATTTGTGAAGAATCTTGCCTATTTTTGGTGCTGATCAGACGTTTGCATCTTGCGGTGTAGCCTCTGTAATTCCGTGTCAAAATCTACTGCAGACTGTAGATTGACAGAGCATCACCCCAGCTTTCTGGAAGTTGTTGGTGATTTTACAGACATGTATTTTAGGGTTAATTTTCACAGCTTTTATGATTTGTCTGTCATCAACTACTGTTGTTTTTCTCAGCCGATCAGGTCATCGTTGGTTGCAGACGTCGCCGGTAGTTTCCAAACTCTTGATTTATCCATGCCCTTTGTTTTTCCTATAGTTCTAATTGACTTCCTCTTTTCTTTTAGCACCCAAATTGCTTGCTTTTCATTCAGAGTCAGCTTCTTTGTCTTCATTCTGGTTTGTGTGTCATCGTCGAATTCAAGAATTAGAATGCAGAAGCAATGGATATAACTGATAAGACAAATTCCTTGTTTTTAATGTCTGAAGAATTAATTAATTGCATTAATTAATTAATGCAACAGGACACAGCTGAACACTTAGAAAGACCTGTGAGGCAACTGTTCCAATACTTATGCTCACATCAGATTGTGGAATGAACTCTAAAAGTGCTGATCTTCTTAGCTGGTAAAACATCTTTGTGTTGAATCACCCAATAATAAAATGTGACATTCTGTAGTTTTGTCTCATATTAATCTTTTATTTATATTTACAGATTTCTTGACTCAACAGCAAACAGAACAATTTTGTCTTTACTGTTCCAATACTTATAGAGGGCATTGTATGTACCCTATTGTAAATTTTCTCCTTTTAAGTGGCTGCAGAAAATGTTAAGACGCTCTGTACATTAATATGTTTGAGTTTTTTTGCCATACACTCTGCTACATGCGTTAAAATTTTTGATTAGCATGTTTCTAAGATAATGTGTTTCATTAGATAATAATCTATTTCAAACATTTTGATCCCAAAGACTGCCAAATGGCAGCTGTAAATTTCTATGTAGACCCATTTATACTGTATGAGAAAAGAGCACAATAGTTAATAGTTTTTTATAAAATAAAACTGTACCATTTTGAGCCAGAACATATAAATAAATTGTAATTTGGAAAGGAAACAATATGTTTCTTTTCGTCTATATTTTTTCCACATTATTAACATTAGAAATTTTGTTAGAAATATTTTATATTAAATTATAAATAGTGTTGGGCAACAATTAATCACATCCAAAATGCATTTTATTGTGTACATAATATATGTGTGTGTACTGTGTACCCTTTTGTGTATATAAATACACAAACAGGCAAGTATATATTTAAAGGGGTCATCAGATGCTTTAAAAAATGCATCACAGATGCCTGACTTTGTGACGTAACACAGCCAGGCCCCTCCCACGATAGTTTGATTGACAGTATCAGCACAGACTGGACTGGAGTCTTACCTTAGACCCGCACTGAGTGAGCTGTCATCAGTCCACCATTGTTTCATTGCTGGAGCAAATGTAGACAAGAATGTCTCCTAAGCAATTGAGGTATTTTGTTGTTGGGTGTAACAATGAAGATAGCAGTCGTCATTTACTCCTGACATCTGAGCCGCTGAGACACAGTGGATTAATTTGTTTCTGAAGGGAATGTGCCCCGATCTACCTAAATGCATCTGTGTTGTACTGGGCCTGGCGCCACACTGCTCCGCCAAGTCTGACTTCCGAGGGTGCTGGAGAATGCTCGACCAGGGTACGCCAACCAGGAAACTCTACTGGGAGAAGAAAGGCGCTTGTATCCCCATGTGAGGGGGGAATGGGCGCAGTAAGCATGACACCGAGCCAGTCCTTCCCGCCAATTACCTGTTACCCCAACACACGGGAAGAAACTGGCTCTACACAAAGGTTGTAAAACCTTGTGAATGTGTTAAGTATCGCCCATCCCGCAGCTCGACATATGTCTTTCAGAGAGGCACCTTGCGCCAGCACATAAGAGGAGGCCACACTCCGTACTCACCTTGGGAATGGTATGCCAAGGTGATGGCATCCACTATCCAGTGGGCCAACCTCTGCTAGGAGACAGACTTCCCTTTCTGCTGACCTCCAAAGCAGAGGAGCTGCTCAGAGCTTCTGAAGCTCATGGTGCATTCCATGTATATGTGAAGCGCTCTTATGGTCACAGCAATGTCAAGGCTGAATCTGCCTCCTCCAGGGGAAGTGCTTGCAGGTTCACCACCTGGTCTCAGAAGGGAGTGGTGGGAACCTTGGGCATGTATCCAGGCTGGGGTCTCAGGATAATGTGAGAGTAGGCCGGCCAGAACACAAGGCACTATTCACTTACCGAAAATGCTTGGAGGTCCCCGACCCTCTTGATGGAAGTGAGTGCGACCCGGAGTGCTGTCTTGAGAGACAGGAACTTCAGCTCGACTGAGTCTAGCGGCTCAAAGGGACCCCTCTGAAGTCCAGCCAGAACAATAGAGAGGTCCCAGGAGGGAATCAGGGGTGTCCTAGGAGGATTTAACCTTCTAGCACCCCTCAGGAACCTAACGATCAAGTCATGCTTCCCCAGGGACCGGCCGTCCACTGCATCATGATGGGCTGCAACGGCAGCCACATACACTTTCAAGGTGAAGGGTGTCAGCCTACGCTCCAACCTTTCTTGCAGGAAAGAAAGCACAACTCTGACTGAGCATCTCTGGGGGTCTTCTCAGTGAGAAGAACACCAATTCGTGAACAGACTCCACTTCAAAGCATAGGCATGCCTCGTGGAAGGTGGAGTGGTAGTGTCTACCACCGCTGGTGGCAGATCACTTAGGTCTGCCGCGTCCTGTCCAGAAGCCACATGTGGAAGTTCCAAAGATCTGGACGCGAGTGGCATATGGTGCCCAGCCCCTGAAATAGGAGGTCCCTCCTCAGGGAGATGCACCAGGGAGGGGCTGTCACAAGGAGCATGAGTTCCAAAAACCAGATTCGGGTGGGCCAGTAAGGCGCAACCAACAGGACCTGTTCCTCGTCCTCCATGACCTTGCACAGTGTGTGTGCGAGCAGGCTCACTGGGGGAAACGCATACTTGCGTAGAGCCCGAGGCCAGCTGTGTGGCCAGTGCATCCATGCCCAGGGGGGCCTGGGTCAGGGAATAGTACAGCTGGCAGTGGGAGGACTTGTGGGAAGCAAACAGGTCTACCTTGGCTTCCCCGAATCGATCCAGATCAGCTGGACCATCTGGGGATGGAGTAGCCATTCCCCAGGGAAAGTGAGCTGTCGTGAGAGCACATTGGCTGTACGATTGAACTCCCCCGGAATGTGGATAGTGCGCAGTGACTTGAGCTGTGTCTGATTCCAGAGGAGGAGATGGCGGCCGAGTTGAGACATGCGACGTGATCGTAGACCACCCTGTCGCTTGATGTATGAAACAGCCGCAGTGTTGTCCGTGCGGACCAACATGTGCTTGTCTAGCAACAGTGGCCGAAACCGCCATAAAGCTAGATGCACTGCCAGAAACTGTAGACAGTTGATGTGCCAAAGCAGTCGAGGTCCTGTCCAGGACCCTGAAGTTGCCTGTCCATTGCACATCACCCATCGCACCCCAGCCCCTGTTGGAGGCATCTGTTTTGACAACGTCATGTCAGGACACTTGTTCTAAGGGCACTGGGGGACAAGGAGAGCCCGAAAGGGAGGACCGCAACCACTCTCTCCACCTGGGGAATGTCCACGTACCCCCTGGCTGCCCCGCCATCGAGGGTGGTGAGGATGGAAGAGGGAGATGAGTGGCTTCTGGCCATAAAAGGGGCCAACCATGACTTCCTCACCTCTTCATGCACCTCTGGGAAGAAAGGAACCGTGGCAGGACATGGTTGTGAGCCACGCTCCGAACAGAGAAACCAATGATCCAGCAATGAGAAATCTAGGTTAACCCTAACCCTGCCCGGCCAAGCATGGCCAACAGCTCTAAATTAAAAGCTCTAAATCTTGTGACCATCATACGAGGACAGGAAACGACCGCATCGAGAAGGACATGGACGAAACAACATCTTGAAAAAGACGTGAATTGTCCATGATTTGCTCTTTTAGGAAAGAAACTGCTCTTTTAGCCGAAGCGCCCAGGGGAAGCACCGCTGCAGGGACACCGCTGTACTACGCCGTCACACCGACCAGGAAAAGTTCCAACATGAGATGAAAATGGCTTTGTAGCAAAAATGTCATCAACTTCTCGGCTCCGTAGCAAAACCCTGAATGAGTGGATGCATCTGTCGTCTATTTATAGCCGTAGGCACAGGGAGTGGCTCAGCATGCAAAATCTACTATGTTTTTTCTTAAAACTCAGAAATGATTGCCCTCCCAAGTGAGACCCCATATGTCGTTCGACATAACTTGTAGTGACTGACAGATAGGGAAATAAAAGTTAGAATACATTTATATTAATTCTTATATTATTATTATAAATATATTTTTCACACTAAGTATAGTTCCAAAGCTGTTTATCACTTAACATTGATAGCCCAACATCAATCAATCAGTCAATTAATCGATAAATCCCAAATTTTAAACCTCTTGCCATAAGGGACCCTGGGCACCCCTTATTTAATTGGCATAAAAATGCATTGCACACAAATATTGGATAATTTCTCTCTCTCTCTCTCTCTCTTTATTATTATTATTATTTAATAAAAAATATACAAATATTTATTTATGATATTTATTCAATCTGTCATTCCGATGCCTTTAAATGATGTCTGCTCATTAGATTTTAGAAATCAGCTATTGACTTTTCTCCAGTAGGCCAGTACTTTGTGTAATGGGAAATAATTGATAAGTTTTTATTCTAATTGCAAACAGTTGAGATATATACTAAATTGTTAACCAAAGTGATACGTTTAAATTGGCTCATTAAGCATCACAGATAATAATTTTGTGTACACCAAATTACATTTACAAAAGCTGAATAAAAGAGGAGCAGTAACACTATGTAATCATACCAGTGCCACTACATGAACTGAATCTGAACTGTAAAGACAGAACCTCAGAGAAAGTGGCTCCAAAACTTGCATTTGTACTTGGTTTCCCGTTGCACATTCTGCCAAGGGGTTGTGAAGAGAAAAAGCATGTCGAGACTTGGAGAGTGATGATCTGGGTTTCTCAGTTCTGCCTCTCCTCTGAACTTCTGTTCCAGGGAACGGCGTGTGCAACTGCGGAAATTGTGACTGCTGGGATGGCTGGACCGGAAATGCCTGTGAAATCTGGATTAGAGAGGAGTTTTAACCCCCGGTAGACACTTAAATACTGTTTCTGTTGTCAGCCAAGACAAGAAAAGGGTGGCTACACCAACAGCAAACGAGGGAAAATTCATTTTAAAGATCTGTGCAATATAGCAGCATTCAAATTTTCTTTAGTTTAAATTCCATTATATGCACATCAAACAGATGTGGGAGATGACATCTATAATCCTCTTTAGTTTGCCATGTAACTATATATATATATATATATATATATATATATATATATATATATACATACATAGATATTGTGTATAATAATGCTTACATAGACTATTGAGACACATAAGCACTAAAAGGAGAGGATCCATACAAACGGCCAATAAACAAGTAAGAGCATTATATTATTATTCAGGTTGCTGTTTTTTAGAGCTCTGCTTGTGTGCAATGTTTTTATGACCCTATTGTATGGTAAGTTCCATGTGAAAAAAGTTGTAAACAGCCAGATGCCAATAAATTTACCATGCTCTGAATTAAAGCTCTTTTTTAAAACATATCTTGAATTATTCCTTTGTCCAAAAATGTCCATGCTGAAGGTAAATGGTATTGACCAAGGTAATTAGGATGACTGATCCCCCCCATTACATAAGTATATATATGTGTATATGTATGTATGTATTTATGTATGTATAATATAAGTACATATACTGAACAAATATCGCATCAAATTGGTTAGAGAGATTTCAGTACACCTTTATATAAATATTTTATTCAATATGTTGTATCTGTGTATACAACAAACACAAACTGTACAGTGCAGACAAACTCTTTGCATATATGTATGTAAAATTAGCAGAACATACCAACAGTCCATGATACACATAACCTACGACATGCAGTTCATATATGCCACCTTCTTCCCATGCAACAGATGAAGTAACTGTCAAATCAAGGTTCAAAACCAATCAAGAGACTATGGAGACCTTCCTTCACCAATGAAAATACGGAAAAAACACAGAAATGATCAATTGTTCAGCGATTGCTCCTCATTACGATTTAACGACGTCACGCACGACCTGAATGGAACGAAACGAACATGGACATTTGAAAGAGGAAAAAACAAACAAACATACTAACAAATGCACATGTACTCACCAGTCACTTACAAAAATAAATTCAACCTTCATAAAACCAGTTCACTGGTCTGCAGGGCAGCTGTAGCCCAGCATGTAGAGCTCATTGCAGTGAGTGATTTGTTTCGTGTGGAAGTGGGACACCAGCCTCAAACTGATTTAAAAAATGAAGCTACTTTTCCTGTATAGTACTGCAATCTCATTCTAGCATTAAATTTGGCTTTGTACAGACAAATATTTAAGTCTAATGTGCTTGAACATCTCCTAATATGAAACTAGCTCGATAATCCAATAAATGAAAATATAGGTCTTTAAATGAAGTGTAGAATATATTTGTATTTAGCAGCGTAGCCTCTGTCTACTTCATAACATTCTAAACGTTATTCATCATTCAAACTATGAAAACTGCTAAAGCAAGACAGGCTTCATGTCATCTCGGCTGATAATTGGCTAATCGTTAAAATCCTAAGTAGATATGAGTAGATGACTATTTCAAACGCAAAGTGCAATGGTCTCAATCTAGAGTATGAGGGAGCCTTATATAATCATGCCCATTCAGTGTAGCCCTACACCTCAAACTGTCTTTAGACATTTCTAGCTGTTCCATACTTTGGTCCTTAATAAAACGCATGCAGGTGATTAATAATAGGTACCCCGGTCTTGTACTTGAACAATCCAAGTGAAGGACATCATTTAAAATCTCTTCAAGTTTGAATCGAGATAACTAAAAAAAGTCGAGACAACTGTTCTTTGTGATGAACCCTAGTCACAGTGAGGACAAAAAAAACAAAGAGGAACGCCATCCTCCGAGATATTGAAATTGTTCGGCTGGATTCTCGTGTGTACAGACTTTGGTAATAATCAACTTTTGTGTGTTTGTGGATCAAGTTGCTACTGAATCTGTTTGTTTGTGTGTGTGTGTGTGTGTGTGTGTGTGTGTGTGTGTGTGTGTCTGGGGCATGAGGCACCTTTAACCCAGCACAGACTGGGTACATGTTTTTGCATGCTGGGTTAGAGGTCATCACAGGCACATGATGAGCAGTACTGGACTCTGCATGCTGAGCTAGGAAAACCCCTCTCATTTCAGAATTCTAATATCTGGTAGTTAAAAATCTATTATTTATTTTTATTTTATTTTTTGGTAGATTTTTGTTTTATTTGTATACAGTGAAAACATTGTTATAGAAGCCATTTCTTGCACTGCGTCAACATTGCAAGAACAGAACGTAATACTAACCTTGGCCATGCCTTTGCTGAACAAAATGGATGTGCAGCCAATAGTAATGGTGCCTACTTACATTGAGACATTTAACCACCCAGGCCTGAAGTAGACTGTATTTCTCTATGGCTGCCACTCTCGTCACATTTAATGTGCTAGCCGAACTAGCCCTCAGTTCAGAGTCAGCATGTCAAAGAGAGGCCTTGACCAGAGGCCTACAAGGCCTATAGATATTCCTAGAGCCCACGCTCTAAATTAAGAGCAAAGAAAAGTGGAAATTCACCTAGTTACTGGGGTTGAAACCAATTTGCACCGTACTAGATAGTGATATGTACTCTATACACCTTCCTCAGCTAATGCCAGCTCCTTGTGTTGGACTGCTGCGGGCGTGACTAATGCACTCGCTGGCATTTGCTAAGTATACTTGTGTCCCTTTCTAGACATTACAAGAATGAGAAGACATGAGCACTGACCATAAACATTGTGAAGGTACTATGTGAGAATCCTTCGTTGTGTTTGAATGACTGCACACCAGAACACATCGCACATTGCCCCGACAACAAATTTCCTAAGTCACCGACAAAAGGGAAAAATTTGGAACTTTGCGCTTCAGAGACTGGGGGACACCTAGAAAGGAGGAGACACAGGAGCATACTTAATTTGAAAAAAAAGAAAGTTGTAGATTCCAGTCCATATATATGTATATCTTTACAGTATTACCCCAGAGCGTAGCTGGTGTTACTGTATATATAGAAAATAGATCTGCTGCGACAGGGTTCAAGAAAAGGGTTATAACGGGTGACTGTTAGCAGGCAAAAGAACCACCACGCAAGCGCCTGCAGTACACAATTTCATTCTCGTGGATTGTCTCGATTACAGAAAAAACATCAGCTTTATTGTATGTCAATAGGCATTCCATATCAGTTAGGGCATTCCATGGTGAAAGTTTAGCTGGTTTATCCAGTCGCATCCTCCTACGTGCACAGCTGACCACTCTTCTGGAGCCAGTCCGTCGTCGAATTAGATCGGAACAGTCAGAGGAGTGAAGGGGGTGGAGGGAATGGGGAGGAGAGAGCAGAGGATGCCTGGATCTGATCCACAAACATGGAGAGTCTGACAAAAGGAGCACAGCTCTCCGGGGTTGAGCATGGCCAAGATGGAATCTGGCTATGTGGTGGGCTTGGTTTCCTTGCTGACAGGTTTGCCTCCATTCATGACGGCCGGCTCTGTGCTTTTACTGGGAGGCACGGCAGGTTTGGGCACTGTCTCCCCCACGTCATGCAATGATGGCTCTCGGTACATAGCGACTGCAAAACACATCAGAGAAGGCAAGAGTCAGCCAGGTAACTGCAGCCGCCCCATCTGTCTCTCTTATTGGAAATTATTTTGGGGGCTTGGCTGAAATCTGTGTATAATTACATCTAGAAAAGTTTCTCCCAACTCATTCTCATTTCCAAACCTGAAACTTGGCTAAAAAGACAATATTCATTAGGGAAACTCTGACAGGACATGTGAAGTTTGGCAAAGTGCGGGCAAGCTGTCAGCAGGGCTGCATCCTTTCCTTAGTTGTGATGGGAAGATGGTCTGATCTCTCGTGATGCATATGACTAGGTTCACTGCTTCACGTCAGTTCAGACTTAATTTATTCTTAGCAGTGCTGCTACATTATGGGCTGCTGGCTGGTGTTGTGGTATTAGTCAAGAAAATAATGAACACACAACAGGATGAGAGACTGGTCTAAAATGTGGGCATCTTTACACAGCAATAAAGCATTGCACAGACAGAAAGGGTCCACACATCATTGCAAATTACACCTCAAACCGTGCATAAAGCATCAATCTCACGCTAGCCAGACACATTTTACAGTGTGGCAATAAAGGAGCTGTAAGGAATATTTAAAAGGACAGGTTGTCCATCATTATGGTTACGAAGATGGGTTTTGGATATGTGGTGCTGTGAAATAATGTTTATTGAGTTGTAAATCATTATGTATTCAGATAACAGGGATATAAGGCCAAATGTTTGTTTGTGTGTTTTTGTTTTTTCACTGTCATGGAAAAGAGTAGTCTAGACATCCTGTTATGTTCCAAAATCATACAGTGTTTGAAAAATATGGATTTTACCCAGAACACAGTCAACAACCCTGATTACTATTTTGATGATCAGTGTTTCTCAACTGATCTGATACATTTCTAAGGTCAATTTTTAAAAAATTTTAAAATAAAACTGCATTATGAGTGCTGCATTATATCTAGGTAACACATTTAACAAAGGAAATAATATGAAAACTTCTAATTTAAGTGAACTTAAAACAGTTTTCACATAAACCCATTATAATTAATGTCATATTTACCTGTGCCTTTCAGCAGAAATATAAAGACATTGAAATTGAAGTTATCAAACACTAAATTCTAAATTAAATACAGACGAAGCTATAATAGTTATTTTCCTCCTTTTTTTCTATGCGTCTTGAATGTCTCCCATTTTCAGTTGTTCTGCGACTGTATAAATGCATTTCTTGTCAAGAGAAAAGGTGACAGAAGCAGCAGTTGTGAGTGGGGTGGCCAACCCTAGCCACGCCCCTCAGTTAATTGCATAAAATATTAGGGATGCACGATATATCAGCCACCATATCATTATCGGCTGATAAATGTAAATGTAAATGTTTCTGTTATCGTTATCGAACCGATAAGACAATTTTGGCCGATATCTTAGAGCCGATAATTAATGCATTACTTCCTGCAGAGATACTTCAGATGCGTACTGTTCACCATGATGGTTTTTAATTGCTTTAAATATCATTGGAAACACTTTGAAAAGGAAAATACCGTGAACTGCAACATGTGCAGGGCAAGTCAGTCATATTATAATGATATTAATAACTACTGTAAAATAATGTAAGGGAATCTTTGTTCGCCCGTGTTTTAACGCGTTGTTAAGGGAAGAGTGCATCCACAATGGATCCACACTACTAGCACAGTTAAGTTCACTTGTGCATTTACAGTCTTTTGTGCAATTGTACATTGTAATATTGGGTTGGTAATATTATTTGGAATTTTTGTATGTACTTAAGTTGTAATATTATATTTATATTGTATACATATCTGAATATATGATGCGTTTCCCTGTGTTGAATAAGCTGGCAGCACCAGTTTACCGGTGTTCATCCAGCTCTTCAGCTTCAGCACATGTAGCTTGAACAGCTTCAGCACAACATTAATAACTATAATTGGGAATGTCATAAACATAAAACTATAAAGAGAATATTACCGTAATAAAAAAGTTGTGAATTATTTGGGTTTATTTGCCATGTTTCAGCTCATTGTTACAGGAAGGGCCAAGAGTGTGTCCATGAAACATGACTACTGGGGTTGTAGCGTGGATGCATTGCAATATTGGAAATAGGCTACTTCTGTTTTAAACCATGAAGGCAAGCCAGTGGATATCATACAAACAACGTGCAAACTTTGTGTAAGTCAAACTTATGCCGGTGAACGTCTTTTAACAGTGTGTGTGTGTGTGTGTGTGTGTTTGTTTGTATGTGTGTATATATATATATATATATATATATATATATATATATATATACATACACACACACACACACATATATATATATATATATATATATATATATATATATATATATATATATATATATATACACATACAAACAAACACACACACACACACACATATATATACACATATACACACACACAAGATTGAATGGTTGGATTTGTTAAATGTGGGCCAAAATCATCACAATAAAAAATTTTTAAAAAAAGACGTTTGAGTTCAATTTGAGTTGAATTACTGAAATAAATTAACTTTTCCACGACATTCTAATTTATTGAGATGCACCTGTATATATATATGTAGTATTTTCCACATCATCTCAAGCTCTGTATCTAAGGAAGTAATGGTGAAGATATTCAATTCACACCTGGCATGGGTGTTGTACAGCCCCATGAGAGCACAGCACAGATGGTGATGATGGGTCATCACTGACCAATGACATTTCTCACTCTTTTCTTGAGTCAATGTAGATCTGCTCAAATTATGCTGAACTCTGTCTGGCCTCTATCAGGAAACTATGATTCAGTGTCAATTAGGCTGTCTCTCATCTCATTTGAAACTGCTGTCCTCTTCCTCTCTTCTCACCCTCTTCTTACATCATTTCCTCTTGCTCTTACCTCAACTCTTTCAATGTCCTCCTCCTCTCCTCTCCTCATCCTACATCCTCTCCCAGTCCTCTCCCATCATCTGTCTTCCTCCTCCACTCTGACTCTCTCATCTTTATCTTTTTTTCCTATCCTCTCTTATCTTTTCCTACCTATCCATCTCTAACGTTTTGAGTATTGCATGCTTTGAAAACCTGAACCTTGGACTGCAGATTTTTCATGTGTGGGTTCACGATAAAAAATGTATGTTGTCATTTGTATTAACACAATGAAAATGTACAACCTGTTTTGGAAAAGCATTTGGATGCCTGTGTTTCTTGTTTTGAAAACCTTGACCTTAGTTTGAAAAAAAAATGCGTAAACCATTTGAGAAAAAGTCTAAAAAGGCATCAAGCAAAAGCAGATCTTTCAGGGTCTTATGCACTTCATTACCATTCTGCCAGTGTCACAGTGACCTGGATGTTAACTGTTCTCTTGAGGCTTTCAGAGCACACTTTACCTTCTAATGGCTTGGGCAGGAAGTGAGCAGCTGGTTTAGTTTTCTTCACCCGGTTCCCCTTCATGGCCTGGCCATCTTTATTTAAGCCAAGGAACCATGCTCTCCCCGACTCCTGCTGCCTATACAGCATGGATGAGTAGATCACATAGTAGTTTTCAAACACGGACTCTTTAAACTTGCATTCTGGCGTAAACAGTTCCTGTAAGAAAGGGAGACACAAGAGGATGGCATCACACAAAAGCGGTGGGAAATTCTGTGTGGGATTTTGAGTTAAAAAAAAAAGGTTTGGTAAACATTTCACAACCATTTCAAATGAATAACTGAAATGTATTTACAGCTGTTTCCATTCATTCACTAAATATGGTGTCCACTCTGAATAACATTTATAATTTCTATGTTTATACAGTTGGACAGACAGTACATTGGGATTTGGAGTTTTGGTACATTTAATTAACAGAATAGAAACATCAAACTTGGTAACAGAACACAGAGACTTAAAATAACTTTCAAATTCCTGTACATTTTCCTATTACTCTGTATGCATGGTGATACGCCTGAGGTCTAATCTGTAGGCAGACACTGCAGGTCTGTCTGCTGATACCTGAATGAGCATACAGACAAAATAATTGGCCCCAAGACAAAATGTGATATTCGCTCATGACAAATTAATCTCTACTTTCACCTTCATTTTAGGTGCCATGCTCAGCCATGCTAAGTCTATTATTTTCTTCAAATATCCATATCCAATTGCACATTCCACAATCCACACTTCAGCAAGAGGACATTCCAACCACTTCTTTAGCATCGTTTCAGTACATTTGATTCCACACCTAAAAAGTCGGAGGAAATTGTGGGCATGCTGTATACCCACACTTCATTTGGCTCCACGAAATTTCATTTTGCAGTTCACTTGAAAAGTCATGGGATCATGCCAGACTGTTTATCTAGCAGGAGTCGTAAACATTATCTGTAAATATTAAATCTAAAAATAATTTCTCAAAATCTGAGAGTTCAAAGGAACATTGTTTTCTCTCTATGGAAACTAAAGCCATAAATCTGATTAAAATGTCCCATATTTTCCTAAACAGCTCACACTTCCTTATCCAGAAGATAAGACTCCAACAGATTAATCAATCGATTATAATAAAAATGGCACAGCTGTCAGACAGAGTTGTGAAACAGATCTTAAAGAATGAAGGTAATTCAAGTGTTATTCAGTGGTGTGGTTCTGTTTCATTTATTTTGAAACTTATGTTGAACGTCACATTGCATTGTCACTAAAATAATTAAAATACCCATTACATTCACATTTAGTCATTAAGTTGATGCTTTTATCCAAAGTGACTTACAAATGAGAATAAAAACATTATAACAACAATTCACATTTAAAGATTGACTAAAAACAGACTCACTATGTGCAGTAGCAAACTGTATTAGCTTCACATTATGCGCCATATATATATTATGACTGATTTAATGTAAATATTGCAGCGCATCATGACTTAATTTAGCCAGTGAGAGCCATTTCATCTCCACTGTATGACCCATTATTTGGTGCCATCTGTAAACACTGTGTGTATGTTGCGTTACCCTGCGAATTGCTGCATTGATTAAATCTTCCAGGTTTGCTGTCAATTCAATAACTCCACCACTTCAATAATCCTAGGAGCACTTCTCTCTATTGGTAAATAGCACCAAAACTATCATTTATAAATCTATAAGTTCCAGTAACACCCATCATTAAACTACACATTATAGACCTCATATCTTAATAAAACTTCAAGTTCTAAACAGATAAATATGTCTCCGTTCTAAAAGTCCCTTCTCACTGAAAAATGAGGCAGATTTTACAGCAAAGCACTTCCTAAAGTACCTTCTTGTGAAAATAATACTGTTGAATGTGAGATTTAATATATCCTATATTTTAAAAGGACAGTTAATCAAACAATTAAAACCCCCTCTAATATATATTAATAAAAGTTGAACCCACTTTCTTCCAGTCTCTTTTCAAAAAGATTTTAAGGACCAGCAATAGTCAGACGAATATTACTACAAAGGTGCTAAATTGAGCAAAATTGGAGCCCTATTGTTTTATTTTCAGCTGAGAGAAAAGCATTTCCACAGATCTCCTTCCTGCCTATTATTTCTCTGTTAAATCGTTTCTTGTCAACCCATGACAAGGTACTTGGTTAGAAAATGAGTGAAGACTAAGTGGCATGTTATTCAGATGCAGTGGCAGAATAAATGGGATGAAATTGCATTATGTAAGGGAGTTGAACTTGGATGTGTTTTGGAGGGCTCTCATGCACCCTTGATTAAACACTAACAGCTTACTTCATTGACTGCATGCTAACCAAGGGCCTTAAAACAAACCAGATCCTACCAACTAGAGCTGTGTATCAGCAAGAATCTGGCGATACGATACGTATCGCGATACATGGGTTGCGGTACGATATATTGCAATACACTGCAAGTACTGTAAGAAAAGCAATATATTGTGATATTTTTTTATTTTATGAACAGGATATATTTTTAAGAATGCTATCATTAAGAAAGCCCCATCATATGCAAACCTTAGCTAAAAAGAAATAAATAAAAACGGTTTAACCAGAACATGCTGGGATATGCATTTGCAATAATCAGCCCCATAACATTCAACATTATTGAAACACTTTAGTTAACACTGTGGAGGCATCTTCTCCTGATAACCCCGAAAATAACTTAAATTACACTTTCAGTTTTGATCGTACAGATAAGAGCAATACATACCATACAATCAACCGAATCTGTAAAGGGTCTACTCTTATTTGTATACACGCAAAATAACAACAAAACTTAGTGCATTTACAAAATAAAGAAAACAAACAAAGTGTGCTGTCTGCATCCTCGGTCTGCGGTGATCTTCATTTAGAAACATGTCATTAAAATGAACTGTAACTCATACTCAAATACTCAGCGAAGTAACATGAGAGATATATCTATAGAAATTTTGACATGTCTACTTTTATATATATATATATATATATATATATATATAGATAGATAGATAGATAGATAGATAGATAGATAGATAGATATAGATATAGATATAGATATAGATATAGATATAGATATAATGTTAATGGGGTCATATGATGTTGCTAAAAAGAACATTATTTTGTGTATTTGGTGTAATGAAATGTGTTTATGTGGTTTAAGGTAAAAAAAAAAACACATTATTTTTTCACATACTGTACGTTATTGTTTCTCCTCTATGCCCCGCCTTCCTGAAATGTGTAATTTTTTAAAAAAGCTCATCGGTCTGAAAAGCGAGGTGTACGCTGATTGGCCACCTATCCAGTGAGTTGTACTTGGCCGAATGCCTCAAGCATGTGAAGAAAATGTTACACCCTCACCATACTGTTATAACATGTCCCGGTCAGAACACCAGCGCACAGGACCAAAACAATAAAAACCCATTACAAACGAGGCAATTGATGCATCCAGCGGGGACATAATTACTGATTATAATGACTTTTTATGCATTGCATGGCATATCGTGCCACGTAAACATAAAAACCATGTATGCATGGCGAGAGTGAGGAACGGCCAGCGGCTAGACTGAGGAAAGGCCGGTGGCTAGAGTTAGGAATGTGTGAACATTTGGACGGCGTTATGCAAATCTTCCTACATCGTGCCGTAGACAAGTGGGGGCATGTTTGAATGAGACGTTTTAGGAGGGCGTGGACAAATCTTAACTTTTATAAAGAATATCTCTTTGGATTTGAGACTTTAGTCTTTGCAATTTTACAGATTATGCACCAAGAGCTTGTAACACTCCAAAGAGAAAGGAAAAAGTTAAATTGCATCATATGATCCTTTTCAGGCACGTGCACAGGTAGGGCTCAACCTGTGCAGAGCACATGCCCTATTTGCCCTTACACTCCGAAGTGCCCTTTTTTTGGTGGTGTTTTTTATTTTATTTTATTTTTTATTTTTGTTTTATCAGTGCTATTGGTCACCCTTTATGTCTGTCTGTCTGTTTTACAAATATTTATCAAATTAAAGTTCTTAAAACGAGCTTGTGTAAATCTTATTCGATCCTCAAGCGGTCAGTAAGCTGATAACTCCGCCCCCTCTATATTCATTGAATCAACTGAAGTTCCACAGCAGCCGCACAGTAGACAACAGCTGAGCTGAACAAAGTTTTGCGAAGGGTAAATAAATATCTTGTTGTTTGAATAAGTACTACTAAACACTATGTCTATAAAGGCTCATATTTTATTTATTTGATGTCTGACTGACTCACTGACTAAGACATGTGACGTCGCCTGAAAGAGAGGGCTAGCATTTGCCATCTAGTCATAGCCAATACATAGCCAACACTTAAAAAGCCTGTGCATACAGTAGCATTTTGTCTTTAATAAAATGCGATTTTGGCCAAATGAATTTTACCACAGGAAAAACTGAGCGCTCCGTCTATATACAGTAACTAGTTTGTAACCTGTAGATGAAAATGTAATGTGATGCCGGCAGCGGCAGGCGCCGTCACCGTTTTAATGACAGACAAAAAAAATTAACATTTGCACACATTCGCTGGTCAAAAACTATATATTGATAAGTAATACAACAACATATAATTTGTTTTTACCATCGGAAAATCATAACAGGTTTCATACTGGAACTTACACAAAGCGACGAGTGATCCTTGTCACCTAGATAACATATATTTTTAAGAAATTTCTTCTTTGATTTATGATTGCTGATACACTTAATTTATTAACATTTAGGCTAATCATGTTATGGTATACTCTCCGCTTGGCCTCACATGTATAAAATGTAGTAGTAACTAATTTATTTATTTTTTTACAGAAGATCACTGTGAAATCTATATTTTATCATGCAGAATGTAATTCATGATTCATTCCAAGGCTTCATTTATTTGATCCAAAATACAGCAAAAACAGTAATATTGTGTAATATTTTTACAATTTTAAATAACTATTCTATTCTATTTGAATATATTTTAAAATGTAATTTATTTTTGTGATCAAAGCTGAATTTTCAGCATCATTACTCCAGTTCAGTACTCTTCAGTGTCACGTGATCCTTCAGAAATGCTTTTTACTGCAACTGTACTTTTCACACTATTTTTATTTATTTTTTCATTGCTGGCTTATTTTAGGTAAAGTGTAGTGAATAAGAGACCTTCAAGAGACCAACGTCCCTGGTCCACCACAGTATCAAATTTTTGCCAGGTAGGCAGATACATGTTGGATATTTTATAGCAACGGTATGGCTATAGTTTCTTATAATCTGGAATTGAGTTGGACATAATTACTTAAATTATATTTAAAAAAAGTTTGTCAAAAATACTTGACTCATTGCTCACCTTCCGCTCTTCTCAATGTCATTCATAATCATGTTAACCAAATAATAAAAATTAGCTTATAAAACCAAAAATAATAGCTAAAAAAGAGAATATTTTTTTTTCTTTGCAAAGTTCATAAAAAAAGTGCATAAAGTTCAATAAAAAAAGATTTTGGTTTCTGTTTGGTTTTATAAGCTAATTTGTATTATTTGGTTAACATGTTTATGTATGAGTAAAGTATTTTTTTTCTCTATAAATGCAATTTAAAAAAAGAGGGAGTACACAAGAGCTGTTGTAATTAGGTTTAAAGAAGCCCTTAAAACCCTGTTTATCTATATTATCTAATTATCTAATATTATTATTATGGTTGTTATTAATCGTGAATAAATCTAAAGCTTTCGAGACTATTATTTTGTGTTAATGAATTTGTCATGATGATGTGACCATTTCTTCCTTTTATGCAGGCTTACTAAATAATCTTGATATAAAAAAAGGGAGGGGGGTGCCTTTTTTCAGTTTCAGCACATGCCCCTCAAAAGGTCTGTGCATGGCCCTGATCCCTTTAATCACATCTGACAACTACAGCAAACTCATGTGCCACTTTAACTTTATTCACCTTTAATATTTAATATACTTTTTTGAAAGGGAGCCAACTGTTTTTATGGTCTTAAAGGTTTTCTTTTCCTCATATATTGTTAAGATTATTCAAAAAGTAAATCAGTATCGTTGACAAATTTACACTTTACACAAAAAAAACTTTCACACAGTCTTAAAATTCATAACACATTGAACGATATAAACATTTATTAATTCTGCGAAAACTAAGATACTTTTGAATGTTTAAAAAAAAAAAGGGTACAATGCATTTGGTGTTGTAAAGTGTATTTTAATATGAGAGGAATCATCAAGACCACAGACAGAATTAGTCACTTAATTATTATACTTAATGACTCAACATAAAAAAAAGAAGTTTGTTTGTACTAATGATTTTGAAGATGAGTTTCAAATTTTCTTTCATCTTAAAAACTTTGCAGCTTTTTCTTTTGAAATTGATTACTGTGATGTAGAGAATGTACAAAGACCCTGATTCACAAAGACGTGTCTTAAAAAACGCCTGGTCTTCTTTGATGACACTTAGAAGTCTTTAGTATGATAAAACTACACTAAATTGACTGACTATACACACTGCCTACAAGAAAAATCACTTCTCTTCTCTCTTGCAGGAAGAAACACAACAACAAACCACTAATGACTCATATTTAATTAATGATTTTTTAACAATTAAACAGCCAATCACAGAGATGTGCAGTCATTTGGTTATATTGACATCCTTCAGTAATGATCCAATTCCAAGATAAATCTTAAGTCTTTCTAAAACTGTTA
Source organism: Carassius auratus (assembly GCF_003368295.1). Classification (NCBI taxonomy): domain Eukaryota; kingdom Metazoa; phylum Chordata; class Actinopteri; order Cypriniformes; family Cyprinidae; genus Carassius; species Carassius auratus. The sequence continues at coordinate 14,263,998 of NC_039251.1, read as the reverse complement.
TTTAATTCTTGTTTTTGTCTCACTCTACCTGTTGTGTTGAAAGTTTACTGCTGATAATGATAAACTGATAAACCCCCCCCCACCCCCCATATAAATCATGATATATATCGATATTGTGGATTCTTATGGCCACAATAACCGTGATATGAAAAATCTAATATCATGACAGCCCTAATTCTCACATGTGCTGAAAATAATATAAAATACAAATATAAATATAAATTAATAAACATATATAAACAAACATCTTATAAAATAGATACTTCTTTATTATACAAAAATTTGAATAAAGAAACTGTTTTAGTGTTACATCTATTTTGAATAAATTTCTGAGCAGGCTTAGCCTACTTTGCTTGCTAAACTTGATTGCTGACTGCACACGTCTCCCATGGGTCGGCACAAAGAGAGCCGGCAGTCAATACAATGAAAGCTTTAGTTTGGCATCCTAGCCAACAAATTAGACAGGTGATATGTGTCACACTGTCCAACTTTGATATCTGGCAGCAAATACAATGAGGAAGAGGCAATCCATGCTTTTAACTGTCTTCTGCCTGATGCTCTTTTCTTGACAGCTCTTCCTTTTCACAGCCTACTATTAAAGTAGCACATACCTTTCTATCATGTAGTCATGGTAACGCTTGAAAGGCTCCTGCCTAGCAATTAAGTTTTTTTCCCCTTTCCTTTTTATTTTGTCAAAGAAAGACATCAGTATTTTTAGTATTCGAATATGCATGTACACTGGATCTTTTGTTCATGTTTCAAGAATTACTATGAAATAATTAGTGGACTGTAAGTAAAAATTAAAATATAATTCCTCTGGCATTTCACCAGGCTATCATGGAAAAACCAATTTCCTACGAATGTAAACGAATGCTTAAAAAAATATCCAAATATGCATCTAGAAACTGATGAAATGACTGAAAAATGACAGTTAAGGTGAAGAAAATGAGATGAAAAGGGGTTGAAAAAGCAGCTTGAAAGGTAAAGTCTATCTACTGCGCCTGCGATTCACCCCTTACTTTCATTCTGCTTTGAATGTGTGGCCGTAATTGACCTTGGCCACTGCCAGAAAGGGCAGTTTAATTCAGACACAGATAATCAACCCATCCCTCTCTGAGAACAGATGGAAACAGAGATGGGGGAAAGAGAGGGAGGGTGAAGGAGTGAAGAGACAGAAGTGAGAGTAAAAAAAGATTAAGGAATACAAAAAAATTGACAGGGGGAGACAGAGCCCGAGAAAGCGAGTGAGATGTGCAAAAACGTGTCAGGCTGGCTCCCTCATGCTGGCCTGCCAAACCATTTCTCGTGAACAGGGAGAAATTGGAAATTGTTTAATGTTAACCTTTGAATCAAGTCTACTAATCTTGAAAAGACAGAGCTTCCCTCACATCTCTGATCATGTTGAAACATCAAAAGAGAGCTACATAATAGGAGCTTCACAGAATTTCCTCAACCAACCAAACAACAGAAAGGATGTTGTTAAATATGGATGGTCCATAAATATGTATTGTATCGGCAGGCTCTGATGAGCCTCTTGGCAACATGTGACATGGGTGTCTTTTCACTCAACACGAGGAATGATAGGATAGGGCCATAAGAAGCTTTTTGACGGTTTTGTATTCATGTAATCCATCTAAAATTCACTGCAAACAAAAGGAGGCATATCGGATAAACTTGCTTGTTCCTGTTTAGATTTGAGATTAGGGTGGAGCTTCAAGCACAACACTTTGTGTGTTACGGTTCACTCTCTTCGGTGACAGACAGAATTCACACCATTAATTTCTGCCTCAATAATATTCATATTTGCATATTATTCTACTTTTGCAAGCTCTTTGGCATGATATCAAGCCTGGGGAAGCATATGAAATGCTAGAATGATCCAGTGATTTACAGTGCCGAATTTGCCATAGATTACCAATTCAAACAGATTTTTTTTTTAAGTGCTACTATTAATCCTTCCTCTCTGTCGTTCATCTCTTTGTTGATTATGGAGGGATTTTTTTTAGACGATGAATAGCTAAGAGCCCATTGCCTTTTGAAGAGCAGTCTAACCGCAAGCACTTAAAACTCTCCGTTCAGCCTCCCTGAAGAGAGTGACCTTTCGGCTGTGTGGTAGATTTTTTTAACACCAGCTCTATGAAAGGCAATGTCCCTAGATTCTGAGTGCACTTTAAGTGTCCCTGCTTCAGCTCTCTTGTGTGTTTGCTAAGAAACTGTAGAGAAAAAAAAATTCATGTGAATCCCTACAGCAAATTCCGTTAATACTATACTTTCTAAATCTTGAATCAAGCCTCATTTCTAAGCAAACCAGGTGACAGGGCATGAATCCAAAATCTACTATAGTATTGGTAAAAAACCAATTATTTCCCTGTTGAGGATATCTCAGTGTCTGCAGTATTTATGTTGCTCTTGTCTGAGTGATACATCATGCATAAAGCTCTCAGGACAGAGAGACACTAGGATTGAATGGCTTGTTGTGGTCCAGTTCACACTGGCACAAGCTGGTTCTGAGGGCTGAGAAGGACGACCTTACTGTAGCAGTGTCATTCTCTGAAAACAGTGCCATTTGAGTACTATGTGTGTCCCTGTGACTTAGTACTTATATATTTAACAGGATACTAAACTTGGTCACATTATTTAATCAACTGAACTCAAACAGAACAGAGAATAGAACAATTTTATTTTTAAATACATGTTTTCATTAGAATAACAGCTAGTTAGCATTTCTCCATTTTTAAAAAATGCTTTTTTGGACAAAGTTTCTTCCAACTTATAATGGTTCAAACAGATGTTTGTTCTTATAGCCTACATCAGTATTTCATTTTGTTTACTTACTGTATGTATATTGGCCTGCTATTGGGCATTCAATAAATCAGAAGTGACAGGAAAGAATGTAAACATTAAAAACTTAAAAAATAAATAATTCATTTTTGTTCTACAAAACTACTACACAGCAAAACCCTTTTCAGCTATGATAAGAAATGTTACTTGAGCACCAAATCAACATATTACTCTATTTGTCAAGGATCATGTGAAACTGAAGACCGGAGTAATGGCTGCTGTAAAATTCAGCTTTGCAATCACAAGAATAAATTATATTTTGCAATATGTTAAAACTGAAGTCAGGTGTTTAAAATTTGGTTTTCATCAAATTGCAGCCTTAGTGAGCATAAGACACTCTTTCAGAAACATAAAAAAATGAATTAACCTTAAACTTGAAAGGTAATGTAATTGTACAAAAACTTCATAATCATACAAATAAATAAATAAAACCATATGTAATGACCACTAAACTTTGCCCTGTGGTGATACCTCAATATGGCTCTTACATTCTGAGGTGAGAAAATATTATTTCCCCAAGTTCAACAGTAACCTTTTCAAATGACCAAAAAAAAGGATCCTGATTTTTTTTTTGTTGTTGCACAAATGACAGTTTTCTGTGAATGACCCAGACACAAGTCAGTCTAAGAACTCTACAAAGTGCTCGACCTTGAGGGAGATCTCGATGGATATACTTCCTGTGAGCCAGCACTGGCCACCAAAGAGCTTTTGATCTTTAAATTGAGGCCAGTCTGGTCTTAAAGGAGTAATCCAGCAGTCATTATTGACTAGCCAGGAGATGTGAGGTCTCTCTAACAAGCTGACAGACTGCAGGAAAGCAGGACTCGGGGCTGTGGCAGTCACACGGCACACAATTCCCTAGCTGTCAGCCTGACAGAGATGTAGATGACACACTGTCCAATGCCTTAAGAGAGAAACATGGATTTTGCCTTTAAGCCTTCAACTGCATTGTGGGATTGAAAAATGCATCAAATATCTGTGTGGTAAACAACAGCATTTTGTCAACTTGAGGAATCCCCAAGTATTATTCAGTGGCCAACTTGTCCTGCATCATTTATTCTGTGGACATGAATAATACCTCAAACTGTGCAGCTTGATGTCTAGAAGTGTGCTATATCTTTCCTAAGAAAACAGATGCAAAAAAATCAATAGACTTGCATTTAAGGACGGTTACCAACCTAGCAAGATGCTTAACATTTGCATAACCAAATCACTCATGAAATCATAACGTTAAATATTGAAAATCATCAAAATCATTGTTGCAGCAAGGTTTGCACAGTCATATTAGAATAAATATGTGATTTAAGAAGGTCTGTAATACCTAAAGAGAAATCAGCATCGTCGTTTGGCTTGGAATAGTTACTATGCTGCAGTTACAGTACATGAGCTGTGACGTCAAAGGGAGCAAACAGGCAAAAGTCCATTTCACATTTTTAAACATCATCTGAAAATGTTTGTTGGGTTGTGGGCTCAAGCTAAAAATATAGCAGGCTTGGTCTGAACTTATGTATGCATACATGTGTCTCCCTCACAGACAGGATTTTCCTCCAGCAGGGATTCCTGTCTGCCAGCGAGCATAGTGAGTCACCTTCCACCTCACATTCACAGCTTGTGTCAGTGTGGGAGAATGTGTGCATTTGTGCTTTTGTCTGTGTGTGAGAGAGAGTAAAAGTGTAAATTATTATTTCCTCTCTTCCATCCAATATCTGCATTGAACTGTCATATCCAGAATATTCAATGAAGTATTTGCTGTTTCCTCTAATCCCTGGATATGCCTGTTTGGCAGATTCAGTACGTGCAGTCTGTTTAGAGATACGTGCTTTATCACAAATGAAAATCTAGGATGACATTTGCTGGACCGTACTCTTTGAAAACCTGAATTTCATTTCACATAGCCAAAAATACAGGAAGGATATGAAGATTTCCCACTCTAATACTCAGGAAATAGAGAACACTTTTTCCACTCATCCCTAATATGGAGACAAGTAGCACATCTTGATTAAAAAAGATTAAGCTTTATTCCACAATATAACATATCTGTTGAAACCTTTTGTTGTCCCCAGATAACACAGATGGAGTCTGAGTGATATGGCTGATCTCCAGTCGGAGACTCCAACAGGAGATATCGTTTTTCTTTGTAGTTTCAAATTGGACTCTTACATGCACCCAGGGAGGCAGACTTTGCCTTTCTCTGGTCCAGAGCGTTGCTCACACAGATCTGTCAAACCCTCTACACAGAGGAATATGAACTGCACCACAGGGCTTATTTAAACCATCCATCTCCACAAGCATGGGGATACCGTTCTCTGGCAGTTAAAGAAGCCCCATCGGGATGACATTGCTGAAGCCCGAGGAAAACTTGTAAATGTAAAACATAAATGTACTGAAGTTATGGTACAGTACAAACCCGACAGATATTATTTTGCTGTACTGTCTTTACAGTACAATTGTGATAAGGGGAAAACGAAAGGAATATTTGTTCACCTAAAAATCAATAATGTTTTCATATACTCACTCTCATGCCTTTTAAAAACTTTTTTTTTAAAGTTATCTTGAAAAATGTTTCCATACAATAAAAGTCAATAGCATCCATTGTTGTTTAGTTGATGAACATATATGGACAAAAACAGTTTAGAAAAGCATAATATTTTGCGTTCATTTTTGGATGAAGTATTCCTTTAATAAGCAAGATATCCCATAGGAAGGAAAAATAAGATTTCTTTAATATCTCAATTGCTTCTAGACAGCACTGAGGGAAAAAATGGAGATCAGCTATTTCTTTAAATACACAATGGAGCAAATATATAAAAACTATATTAATAATATAAAAATTATATCCATTTAATTCATTTTTTAACATGTATTTAAATTAAAATGTACTTAAATTATGATAATGATGAATGAGGACATGCAAAATGGCTTATAGTCACAAAAAAAGAAAAACAACTATTTAAAAATAATTTACAGTGTCCTATGGTGCAGTACACAATGTACATACAGAAATTATTTCTTCAGCACTTGCATAATATTTATAGATGTCTGGGGTGTTTGTTGGGGCTTTACATTAAAAGAGATTAAATACAGCTTACATACAACATACGGAGACGTTCTTTGTGCATTGCTGAAAGACAGATTATACTTAACGTGAATCAAAGTGATTGTAAGCATGCATTAACCTTAAATAGGGCTTTATTCCTTGCCTCTGTATTATCACTGGAATATAATTTAATCCTAAATTATCCAGTAGCCTACATTAATGAAATCCAATGCAACTGTTTAAATTAATCAGGCATAGTGCCCTCACAGAAAGCTTGAGATTAGCAGCAACGTATTTTACGTATTTCTAAAAATTATTTTAGATACAAACCGAGGTGAAACATTTACTACTAGTGTCTTATTATTAGATTTAGTAAGTATTATATTTAAAATAAAATAAATAAATAAAGTTTCCCATCAGAGCATAGAATTGCTGTCCTGTCCAAATCTTTTTTTCCTATCTATGTGGGCTGGGCACATCTCAACCACTGACAGACTAAAATTTCCCTTGTGCTCCTAGTGACAAGCTGCATCCCCAGATGTTTCAGGTACTTAGATTAATGATGTAACCCATTAAATGAAATAGGAGACTTCTGTTAAAAGAAGGGGCTCGCTGCGCACAACAGCAGCATCATTACACATTATAAAAAGGCCCTTTATGAACGTGCTGTAATTGAGATCTACGACATGCCAAGTGACATGGTGAAGTTACGACTCAAATGAAGAGCATTTGGACTTTGTTTACTGACACACATCAGCGTGTGCGCTGGTTTGGGGAGTTTATTATGGCGTGATCGTTTTAATAGGATGCCCATAAAAATCAGAAGCTACTCTCAGTGCATTCTGCCAAGTAACACTGCAATAAAGGCCAGGGATATTTCAATACTAGCACCCATAATACAAATAGATCCTGCTCACGAATACAAGTCGATGGAGGAGTACTTTAAAAGGGAGGCCTTAGGTTGGATCTCTGCTCTCTCAAAGCAAGCTTGCGGTCTTTCATCCTTACACTCATCTGTGCAACAGTCTTGTAGATCCTGTGGAGACAATTCTGAACAGATATAAGCCAGGAAGGGCAGTCCAAATGTACTGTGTGGTAGAAGAGTAAAGTGATTATGTTGGGGGTCTATCTGTGTTTATAGAGAACTGAGAGCTGCCACCGCCCAGAAGAGTGAAGCTGCCAGAGCTGTCAGAGCAGATGTGTATGTGGGAAGGGGAGTGGGTGTTCATGTATGTTTATAAAACAAGACTGTGGAGGGAACCCGAACAGTTGAAAATATCTCCCTGTATGACAACGGGGATGAGACGCTCTGTTAAAGGTAGCGTGTGGGTTGAGTGTCTGAGCTGTGCAGAACGTTACCGAATGAAACCATCTGGGCCCTTAGAGATATCTTCTGAGAAACAACTGGAGACGCTGTATCTCGCTTTTCATCTCGTAGCGGGTGCGTACAGAAATGCCACGGCTTGCGCTGAGAGCTTAGAAACATGTTCAGACACTCCAATCCAAGGTTATAGCTGTGACATATATAGACCACAACTCAGATTAAAAAGGCCATCTGGTTTTGATTGTAAGAAGAAACTTTGTTTTTGCAACTAAGCTAGCAAATATTGTAGATTCATACATCACTCTGGATAGCTGAATAAAGAGTAAATGCAACGATGCAGTCCATTTAATGCTATTGCATAAACAAAACAGTTATTGTGACAGATGTGGACATGCTCATAAAATGCTAGACGAAACATTTTTGATCTGCAATCATGTATTAGTGCTTCTGATGGAATGGAGTGGATGTTTTACATTAGCTAATAATAACCTCTTTCAATGTAGTGAGATTAAGCTGTCATATGTTATTATATGGGTGCTCCAATGAAATTGTAACCTTGTCTTTTTAAATCACTACCTCGGTGCCCTGCCATTTCTGCCCTCTGTGCACCTCACCCTGCTACAACAGCAGCTGTTGTTTACACTTGTTTGTGTGTGTGTGTGTGTGTGTGTTTGTGTGTGTATTTATTTATGACCTACCCCTGTCAAAGTTCTTATACAAGCATTAGTATGAAATTATGACCTGAATATTTAAAGTAATGTTGGGAATCAATACAAGTTGTCAATTTATAAATAAAAAAAAAGCAAAAATATAAATAAATAAATTCTGCGAATGCATTTACAATGGAAGTCTATACTGTTTAATAAACATTCACATTTTGAAAGTATAGCCTCAAGACTTATATGAAATGGGCTGAATGCTTAAAAACTAAAATCCTTTTAAGGTCCCGTTTTTTCGTGCTTTTTTGAACCTTTGATTGTGTTTACAGTCTGCAATATAACGTGTTCATTTTTCGCGTGTAAAAAAACAGTGTTTTTCACACAATTCATCTATCTGTATACCACTGTTTTTACTGTCATAAAAACGGGCTGATGTCTTCCTTGTTCTATAAATTCCATCCTTCAGAAATATGTAGCGAGTTCTGATTGTGCCAGCGGTTCCTGTGTTGTGATTCGACAGCAGCTGAGCAGCTGAGCACTAAAAAACTGTTTTAGTGACATCATTCCTGCAGGAAGTAGAGGGGTGTAGTCCAAACGGGTCGTTCGTTGTAGGCGAATTCTGTTAAAAGAAATATCTCGCTTGGTATTGAACTTTGAGCTTTAGAATTTTACAGATATTATTTATACTCTAACAACAACATTACACACGAACTAAAGTTTAAAACATGGGATCTCGAAGAACGGGACCTTTAAATGCTTTATGTTGCTAAAGCATAATGAAATGTGCATTAGCCTAGCACAGGACAATTTAGATATTAAATGCTGTTTCTTTCTTTCTGCAAGTGCATTATTGTGAATGTAATTTCTGTTTGTATTTAAAAATCACTGAGAGAGAAATTCCAATTATTTTCTATGGTAATCGACTACTTAATAGCTGGAACCTACAGTGTTGGAAGAAGTGATAAAAGAGACAAGGGGTCTCATTTATAAAACTCTCCATAGAGTTCATCCTAAAAGTGTACGTAGGCACAAAAGCGAAATTTTGCCAGACGTCAAAATTAAGACGGCAGAACCTGCACAAAAATCCCTTTATAAATCTCAGTCAGGGGAAGATTGTGCGTACATGCATCTCCACACTGAATCTTCCTCGAAATCACCATACATTGTATGGAGCTTACAATGTCTAGTTTTACAATGCATAACCTCATCTGTATATCATTTCTATGCACATTCCCATCCATGTGACACCATCTTTAACATCGTCAAAGGTACAAGACATTAAGGAAATATGAGATAAGGACAATAAATGACATTTGTGCCATACACATTCATTTTTATTGCTAAAAATCTTGGTATCTTTAATCATGTTTTAGAATAAATATACAAATATATTAGGGGTGTAACGATACGCGTATTCGTATTGAACCGTTCGGTACGAGGCTTTCGGTTCGGTACGCGGTACGCATTATGTACCGAACGGTTCGTTGAACTAATTAATTATATATAAAAAAAAAAGTGAAATATAATGATATGCGTTCAATAAGGTAGCCCAATAACCCAAACGATGTAATAGGCAACGCCCCTGACTTCCCCGAAGATGAAAAAAACACCAACTTATATGTTTATGTTAGGCTAGTCAGGCGCTCGCTCACTCAGTACGCGCTGAGTGAGCGAGCAGTTCATGCACGGTACGCGGTGGCCAATGCGTTTAACAGACCAGAAATAGAAGATCCTCCAATAACCAACAGGTCTGGTGTTTAGGTGCACTTTGGATTCCCTGTAAGCTATAATGGTGATGGCGAGAGAGTGGTGGATAAAACAACAATGGTATGTCGCATCTGCTACATGACAATAGGGTACACCAGTGGGAATACAAAAAAAAAAAACACCAGCGGGAATACTTGAAACATGTCAACTCATTTACGCCGACATCACCTTAGTGTGTCAGTATATCTAGGAAAAGACAAAAAAAAAAGGAGAAACATACACGCAACAAACTATCCCCGCAGCATTTGGGCAGACATTTCCAACTGACTCAAACAGGGCAAAAGACATCACCGCGGCGATTAGTACATTTACATTATAGCCGCGGATATGAGACCTTACTATTTACCATTCATTCTGTCATCACCATTATAGCTTACAGGGAATCCAAAGTGCACCCAAACACCAGACCTGTTGGTTATTGGAGGATCTTCTATTTCTGGTCTAAATGCATTAGACATTTTGCAACGAGCCTTCAGCGCGTGCTGAGTGAGGGAGCGCCTTAGGGGCCGTTCAAATATCGTGCCTAAAACGCGTGGAAAACGCTAGGCGCATCTTTCTCCTCCTTTCCAAAGCGCTCGGGCAGAAGCGATATATATATATATATATATATATATATATATATATATATATATATATATATATATATATATATATATATATATATAAATGTTTAAATGGTTCTCAGAATAATAATTTTGAATAAAATTGATCTCATTCATTTCCACTGGTTCAATAATATTTAAATATAATTAAAAAAATCTAATTAAATTAAATGAATGCAGTTTTGCTGATAAGGTGAACATATTTCAGCTATTTTCTAGTGGGAAAATAATTATTGCTGTAGTATTTAATTACTGTAGTTGACTTGTAGTATTTATGGCCTACATTTATTGCAGTGTAAATACAATTATCTGACTTGACAATTATTGACAAATTATTTTTAAAAAGGAAATGTGCAAATCTTACGGTTTTCTTCAAGCTATACCCTTCAAATACAGTAGCATTTTTAATAATGTTGTGGATATGCCTCCTCACAATATCAACACTTCCATGCAGTGGTTGTACAGTAAGCATAGTAATCATTGGTCTTATTCAAGCCGGACAATAGACCATTCCACTGAATCCAGCAGTGTCCACTACAATATAGTAGTGCACATCGTTGATCATTGTTCTCTCTAAAAATATTTTCTCATCGGATGTGCAGAGAACTTAAAAGAAAAATTATTATGCACCTATAGCACTCCTCACTGTCATTAAAACATAACATACCACAGGAAAAGCAGTCAATCGCATCCACTTCAAATAGACTATGTCTAAATTCATATAATTTCTGCTAAACTTCTGCGTAATGAATTTATGTAATTTCACTGCTTATCTCCATTAATGAGAGTAGAATATTTAATGTAAATATATTTGATGAAATTACAACAGTTTAAAATCGTTGTTTACCTATTTTTCTCTCTCCAGGAAAAAAAAAGTCTATACGTATGGGTCTATAAGTTAGTTTTTTTATAAATCCCAGCTTTTGCGAAGGAAGTGGCGTACACTTCTTTCAGGGCAGGTTTTGTGCAGACGCAACGGTTATAAATGAGGCCCCAGTTCCTTTGATGAATTTTATTATTGCATCTCAGAAACAAATGGAGTGGGATGTTCTTTTGCTTTATGGCTCTTAAACCCCTTGGTTTAGTTTCCTCCAACAATAACTTAAAATTGCTAACATTAATTCACAACATGAACAAATAATGACAACGTGTAGTTGTGACATCAAGCAACAGAAGACAATATTGGAACATTTACTGCCTTGGCTTCCTAGCATGGTTTGTAAGGTAAAATGAATCTGAATGATGTGAAACGGTACAAGCTTTCCCTATTGATTTCTGTATAGCGCGTTATAAAATGTTTCTTTCATTTTGAGAGGAAATAGAAAACAATCTAGAGCTCTAGGGTCTGTGTGAGTGTACCGTTTGCTGCAAGGGTTGAAGAAGTGCTGTGTTCTTTGCATTTTCTGAGCACAGCTTCATCTCTGAGACGGCCTGATGCGACGACAGACTTATAGTACAGATCTGTGGGAAGCTGTCTGAACTATTGTGGCCTGAGGTGCTGGCATGGAAACAGCTTATTGAGCTTGCGATGTTGCTCATTACACTTTCACAAGCTACCCAAAAACACTGTGCAATAAAAATATGCTGCACTTTGTTCTGCAGACAAGTGTGAACAAAGGAAAAAGGAAACAGTGAGATAAAAGGAAGAAGGAACATTGACGGGGGCATCTGTAGAGAGGTGGTTATTCAAGGTCTGAAGTGAGATTGTATGACAGCCTTATAACCAAACAAGCTGATGGAAAAATCAAACACACTTCACTAGAATGTCCTCCCTTTTCAAGTACTGCTTGGAAACTAGATTCATTTCAGCAAAATGGTTCAATTGGTTAAACGATTTACCAATACATTTGAGCCATCCCTGTTTGGTGTTCAGTGGAGTCCCTTTTTTAACAACATTTAGTTAGAAGTTAATTCTTCTCACACTTCACACATCAATATTGCTCATAGGCCAACTTATTATTGTTCTTCTAAGCAATCAATAAAACAGACCACTGGATTTACACTAGCTATCTTTTCATCCAAAGATTCGAATTAAACAAATGTGCAAAACTGGAATATAGCATTAAACATTTGCAAATAAAGCAGAGTGTCCATCCAATGAGTCAAAGACAACCGATAACATAACACGTCAATTCCTGGTAAACTGGCACTAAATATCACTAAGAAAACTAGGAGAAGCCACTGAATATAATCATCTTCATATTTGATAAATTACTTGCACCTCAGTGTGAGCATACGATGCAAAGTAAATGAAGTCATTGCTTTCGGAGGTGAAAGCCTGCTATTTGGGAATGCAGTCATGTAAGACAATTATACAGAAATACTTTGATGACAGACTTTGCTCAGGCATTTCAGAACGACCATAACAACAGATGCAGTGAACGAGATCAGTCCTCAGCTAGTTAAGTTATCCCGTTTCATAACACAAGGTCACATGACTTTTTTTCATGCACACGGTGGAGTTTATTTGGTTAATGTGTTTCCATCATTGTTTATGCGCATTTTTTTTCTTATTGGATAAAAAGTTTATCCAAATCAAACGTGTGCATATGTTTTTTATGCGCATTTTTAGAATTTATGTCAGAGTCGGGGTACTTGGACTTGGGACTAGGACTGCAATTGTGAATGAACTTGGACTTGGACGGACTCGGACGGACTCAGGTGGACTCTGACTTGGATATTTTGATTCATTTTGCAGATGAATCCATGTCATGTGTAATATAAAATTTAAAAAAAAAGTAACAACATAAAATTAATATAGAAAGACATTAATAAACGTCTTCCATTTAAACTTGATTGATTAAAAACTAGGACTTGATTTGGACCCAACACTGTTTAATGCGCATCTTGGCGTTTCCATCCAGTGTTTTTTATGCAATATTCCATAATGCGCATAAAAATAGGTGGATGGAAACATAGCTACTGAAGGTGAAACCTTAGGCAGAGTGGGCCAGTATATTACAACGCTAGCAACACCCTCATATTTGTTTTAGAAAAACATAAAAATATAGTCAAACATTGTTTTCTTTACTGTTTCTCACATCTAGATATTTTGTTGTTGTAGTATTTATTAATTTGTGATATTTATAAATTTGTATTAATTTCTGCACTAAATAGAGATATTAATGTTTACCTTAATGTTTGTGCCTAATGAATACAGCTCTGATTTTTTAAAATAAGTTTTAGAATTGCATCATTCAAAAGGTTGGGGTCAGTAAGATTTTTTTTTATATAACCAGCTTTATTCAACAAGGATGCGTTGAATTGAACAAATATGACAGTTTTTGTCATCTTATGACAGAAAATGTGACATTGGATACTTAGTAAATTAATCTTTGCCATTTTTTAAATATATATTAACTTAAAAACAAGTTACTTTAAATTGTAGCTTAATACTATTTCACAATATTGCTGTTTTAACTGTATCTTTTACTGTACTTTTACTGCATTGGCAAGCATAACAGCATTATATTCAAAATATACAACATACAGTATAATGTGATAGTTACACTATTAACAAAACACATCCCCCTACAAAGCTTCAATTAAGTTTTGTTAGCAGATTTTACTGTTGCTAGCAACTTTTTCAAAAGGAAAGCCTGAGGCTGATGCTATTTGAGTAGCTTGGAGCTTGGCAAGTAGAGTTGCCAGTTTGATGGCTCTAACATTGCTATCTACCACAGCATAAAGCAAAGGCAAGAGTTTGTGATGCTTTATGAAACATTCATCCAAAGCTCGCCTGTAAAACTGAGGGTGGACAAGGCTGGGATTCAATCCACAGTACACACCACCCACGATCACCATCAAATCTTCTCTGAAAATAAATAAGATGCTAAGCTAATTACAGGTCCTCCAAGTCCACTCTGACAGTTGCTAAGACTATACGCAAATCAGTGTTATCAGGCTGTTCTGCTAAGACACAACTAATTACATCTTTTCACTTAATATCCTGGTCAGTTTTGCCATTGGAGCTCCTCTTTTATTCTTCCGTGGGCTCGTTTGCACATTTCATCTTCAGAAAGCAACAGGCTGCACTATCTTTGACATATACCACCATTAGAAAGACAAATGAAAGGAACTATTTCTTCAGGGGTCACAAGTCTTTTCACAAGTGAAAATTGTTTTATGGCCTTGGCTTGCATTATTGAATAATATATGGAAAGTATAAGCAGAAACAATGGCCACTATAGGAAGCTTATCCTGTGGGTTCTGACTCTTGTGTCCCGCAAACTCAATTTATCATGTGTAAAGAAGATTCATGGAGGACCCAGTAACATAAAGATCTTTCTTATACTACAATATAATGAATATACATCAAGGTAAAGTAGCATTCAATGTGGAGCAGCAGAAAAGACTTGAATGCTTTAGGTCGTATTATGCATTACCACTACAAATTTCCACCATGCATATTAAGCTGTCATAAATAGTTCAGCATCCATGCAAGCCTTCATCACCTTAATTTGCTCATAAAATACAAGCTACAAAAATTGTTTCTGCTTATGAAATGCTCAATAAGAGTTATTTCAGAGCCATATAATCAAAGAGCAATTTACATTACAGACGAGACGTTTTTGGCAAAATATGAAATGTAACTCCTCAGAAAAAAAGTGCTATTTTAGACTGGGAAATCCACTTATGTTAAAGGCTTGAATCTTTGGAAAGCAGTAAACTTTGTTGAAATTACAAATAATTAAGAAACAGAACTACCACAATTACAATGTCAGTAAGAGGGATGACACACTGTTGTAGGCATTACATCTCTTCGTCACAAACATGACATGTTCTGAAAGTGGCACCTACATGGCAAAAATGAGAAACTTAACTGGGGTCTAAATGCTTGGAAACCACCAGACTATGAGATATTGGCTATTCATTTAGAATGCAAAAATTATATAATTAAAGATAAAATCATGATGTCTAACGCAATTACTAAACCACAGAATGCTGCAGTTTACAATATATTATGCTTTCACTGCTTCTGTCAGATTAAATCGGCAGTGTGAGGCTCATGCTGAGAAGCAGCAATATGACATGACAAATGCTTATCATATTGCAGTTCCAATGACAATGCATGTCAAAATGATTGCAATATTACTGTTTTGACCAAAATGCATGATATCTAGCATAAATTCATAAGGATTTTATTAGAATAAGCTTTGTAATAAATCCCGTATTTTATTTTTTCTTATAGCTTTTCCATTGCATGGTATGCCCCAAATAGTTTATGGCATCTAATGTATGCATGTTGACAGCAAGTCAGTGGGCAGCTGGGCAAAGTAGAATCTCTTGAAAACAATTGGAAGGACCTTATGGAAATTTAAACTGTAACCACAATTAATAATGTTATCAGTAATCAGGTCAATGCCGATCAGCTAATGAATCATTTGTAACAAACTGAATGCACATATTTATGGTTTATAGTGTTCACTTGTCTAACAAATACTATAGGCTTTTCAAGCTGTTCCCCAATGGACAGAACTTTCATAGCTCCACTTGTGTGTGCATACAGAGAGAAAATAAGTGAGAATGCTTGAAATGCAGTTGTATTATTGATATTCATGTTGAATAGTCGAAAATTCTCATTTGAATTACTTTGGAAAAATAAATTTGATTCTACTGGCTCTGGAAAGAAAAAAGAAACAGATTCATCCATGGAGTCATAGGGAGTGTCCTTTTATTGGTGTGAACAATGTGGCAATGGCTTCCTCCAAATCTGTCAACACACTACCAGCTCA
Organism: Carassius auratus; assembly: GCF_003368295.1. Taxonomy (NCBI): domain Eukaryota; kingdom Metazoa; phylum Chordata; class Actinopteri; order Cypriniformes; family Cyprinidae; genus Carassius; species Carassius auratus. The sequence continues at coordinate 14,248,033 of NC_039251.1, read as the reverse complement.
TAGCCAAGTCTTGTCCTTGGCTTGAAAAACTACAAACTGTTTTACACAGTTATGTGTTGTTTTTTTATCATAGTTTCATTATGAAGATCATAAACCTTCATTTGGAAGTTAAACAGATACATACAGTACCTGTTAAACATTATATTCAATAATATTGTAAACACCTGACTTTGTTTTTAAGGGAGGTTATCAGTTGTTCAGATGTACATCATAATTTCAACAATTATTGATAAATAACACTTATTCTGTTTATACTAGAGACTTCATTTAGCAATCATCCTTCCAACA